>NC_060173.1:55359917-55668179 GCF_021184085.1 Oncorhynchus gorbuscha
GGAAACAATTGTTAAAACAAGGGTCCCATTCAATTAAAACAAGTTACCAGGTTACTGGAATATCAATGAAAATACATTGTTCTTGCACTTTGCGCAACTGTGTGACCTATTCAAAATGACAGAATGTCAACTGAATAGTCTAGTCTGAACCGCAACAGTGAAGAGCATACAATACATTGCCACAATTTACACTCACCTCAACATCCAAAAAGCAGATTGAGTGACTATTTGACAAATTTATTTACCCCTTTATCAGGGCCCACATTCATAAAGTGTCTTCGAGTGAGTGCTGAATAAGATGTTTGACATTTTAGATTAGAATAAATAAGATTACGTGGAAGACATGATCCTAGATCAGCACTCCTCCTAGGCGCATAATGAATACGGGCCCTGGACACTCCTGTTATTTGAGGGCAAAATAGTCTTACGACTAAAAATACCTGACAGGATACAGACAGAGGGCCAGTGCTGAAGTGGTGGAAGTGTTCTTTCTGTGAGGAAGGAGGTAGTCTCAAATTGATGCAGCAGACTGGCAGTGGCGTGACAATGGGAAGGGAGGGGGGAGAGAAGAGGGATCGGTGACAATCAGCTGTCATAGCTCTAGCCCTGCTGACTGACTCAGATTTCCAGGCAAGGAGGAAAGGGAGAGAGGGAGGGACCCTTCACTACCACACTTGATCCCAGTCCAAGACAAACGACATGGAAGGACCCTGACTTCTCCATTTGAACTAATGAGTTATGAACCCATTGCAACAGTCAAGACTACCAACATGATATCTTACACCCCCCTACCCCCCGCAACATTCTTGCTGAAACTCTACGTAGCTTACCATTAACAGTCACAATTCTGAATTACTATAAAATAGCATTTTGAATTCAACATCCAATTTATATTACTAGTACTACTACTACTAGCAGCCTTTTACACTCATACCCGTATATGGGTTGAAAATGTCAAATTTGCACACTGATAAGTGCCTAAATTGAAACCAGTGGCTGTACAGTAACATGATCTCAGGGACTCTATGTCACAGCTCTAAGGATTTTGACAGCCGTTCTGACTTAGACCACACACACACACGACTAGAAGTTTCCCCCATCCTCCCACTAATTTGGCAGCTTTTGCACATTTTTTCATTGCTTGAGTGAGGGAAATGCTGTAACTTACAAGGACTACGTGTTTTGAAAGATGAGACGTTGATGATTATAATACCACATTGATGTCATACAATCAAGCCAAACACCCATGAGTCCAAATGTGCACCTCACATTTCTATTTCATAAAACTATTGTAATATACTCTGAGTGTAAATTACATTAAGGACACCAGCTGACCAGGTGAAAGCTATGATCCCTTATTGAAGTAACTTGTTAAATCCTCTGGCTTAGAATACATGGATAACTACAAATACCTAAGTGTCTGGCTAGACTGTAAACTCTCCTTCGACTCATATTAAGCATCTCCAATCAAATTAAATCTAGAATCTGCTTCCTATTTCGCAACAAAGCTTCCTCCACTCATGCTGCCAAACATACCCTTGTAAAACTGACCATGCTACCGATCCTTGACTTTGGCGATGTCATCTATAAAATAGCCTCCAACACTACTCAGCAAACTGGATGTAGTCTATCACAGTGCCATCTGTTTTGCCACCAAAGCCCCATACACTACTCACCGCTGCGACCTATACGCTCTCGTTGGCTGGCCCTCGCTTCATACTCGTCGCCAAACCCACTGGCTACAGGTAATCTACAAGTCTCTGCTAGGTAAAGCCCCACCCCATCTCAGCTCGCTGGTCACCATAGCAGCACCCACCCGTAGCATGCGCTCCAGCACCCCCAAAGCCAATTCCTCCTTTGGTCGCCTTTCCTTCCAGTTCTAGAGAAGCTAGAGATTCCCATCTCCCTCACTAGCGTTAAGAACCAGCTATCAGAGCAGCTCACAGATCACTGCACCTGTTCATAGCCCATCTACCTCATCCCCATACGGTATTTATTTTGCACCACAGTATCTCTACATGTACAGCCGTCTTTTGCACATCTACCATTCCAGTGTTTAATTGCCATATTGTATTTACTTCGCCACCATGGCCTATTTATTGCCGCAACTCCCTTATTTGACCTAATTTGCAATCACTGTATATAGACTTTGTTTTCTACTGTATTATTGACTATGTTTTGTTCATGCCATGTGTAACTCTGTTGTTGTATGTGTCGAACTGCTATGCTTGATCTTGGCCAGGTCGCAGTTGCAAATGAGAACTTGTTCTCAACTTGCTTACCTAGTTAAATAAAGGTGAAATATTGTTTTGGGAAGAAATCCACTTCAAATCAGTGTAGATGAATAGGGGATAGTGAATGGGCAAAACAATATTTAAGTGCCTTTGAACAGAGTATGGTAGTAGGTGCCAGGTGCACTGTTGTGTCAAGAACTGCAATGCTGCTGGGTTAACAAAGAAACAAATCCGACTATATGCTTCAAGTTAGTGATTTCTGCAACTTTAGTTGCGATACAAACATTTGGCTGTTTTGATTTTTAATACATTTTATGGCTGCATGATGCAACTAATGATAAGGCTGCATACACTTCAGTCTCTCCTTCACAATTTGACAAGCACTTAATATTCTAACCAGGCCTTATATTTCCGGTGGCATCCTCCTTGTGTGGCTATAAAGCCCCTAAAAAAATTCCAGCACTTTTGCAACCCAAAGTGTATTGTGCTCTTGGGCTGAATATTATAATTCCCTTCTCCCGGCTACCATACTCAATTAAGCGATCGGGTCCTTCTCACAGGCATCTCAGCGAAGTAGTATACTACAAGTGAAGACCGACATGTCGGGGACGCAACTGCGCGAATCCGGAGGCGCATATTTAAGATAGAACTGTCCACATGTTGCCTGCCAACAAAATGAGTAGGCCTAACGAACACCTACGTCAACCTACTATCCCCATAGTTCTAAAGTTAAACCTATTCTATTGGTCAACCTCTCCTTTCCTTCTGTGCTATAAATAAATATTCCAAACATACTCTGGGAGATTTGTGGGATGTGAGATCCCAAATTAATAAACACTCACATCAAAACTGTTTAAGAGCAAATGAGGCTGACAAAAAATATGTTGATAAACTATTAGGCTATTTCTTCACATAAGTGCAGCAATGCACCCACTGCAGTAGGCTAGGGAGAAAACTTCTCAAAAGTGACTGCAAATGGAATAAAGCATATAACGCTTTATTATAAATGTGCAATTATGGTGAAAATTCTTAACCAAACTTGAAACTCACATGCCACCTATGTATGCCACTTAGGCTCTACAATGGTTGTAACGCGGATTAAACGTAAAGTTTTGGCCACTAGTTGTGATACAAAAACAAAGGCCTATGTGCTAGGCTACATGAGGTGAGAGACTTATGATTTTAAATAAATAGTCACAGAAAAAAGGCATGCACTGTTTCTTGCCTTACTGCACATGCTGGGCATCATTCACAAGTGAAAATACAGTTGAAATGGTACATTTATATACACTCAGGTTGGAGTCAAAAAACTTGTGTTTTTCAACCACCACAAATTTCTTGTTAACAAACTATAGTTTTGGCAAGTCAGTTAGGACATCTACTAATTTTTCCAATAATTGTTTAGACAGATTATTTCACTGTATCACAATTCCAGTGGGTCAGAAGTTTACATACACTAAGTTGACTGTGCCTTTAAGCAGCTTGCAAAATTCCAGAAAATGCCATGGCTTTGACATACTTTGAGTTGATTGGAGGTGTACCTGTGGATGTATTTCAAGGCCTACCTTCAAACTCAGTACCTCTTTTCTTGACATCATGGGAATTTTTTTTTTTTTTTTTAAATCAGCCAAGACAGACAAAAAAAATCTAGACCTCCACAAGCCTGGTTCATCCTTGGGAGCAATTTCCAAACACCTGAAGGTACCATGTTCATCTGTACAAACAATAGTACATAAGTATAAATACCATAGGACCAAGCAGCCGACATACTGCTGATTGATGATTGAGTGTGTATGATTGAGTGTAGTCTGGCCCAGGAGTGGGAAGGTGAACGGAAAGGCTCTGGAGCAACGAACCGCCCTTGCTGTCTCTGCCTGGCCGGTTCCCCTTTTTCCACTGGGATTCTCTGCCTCTAAACGGGGCTGAGTCATGCCGTCCCTGGGGGGGGATGCGTCACCTGGGGGGGTTGATTCACTGTTGTGGTCGGCCTGTCTGGGTTCCCCCCTGGGTTGTACCGTGTCGGAGATCTTTGTGGGCTATACTCGGCCTTGTCTCAGGATGGTAAGTTGGTGGTTGAAGATTTCCCTCTATTGGCAAAGTGGGTGGGGTTATATCCTTCCTGTTTGGCCCTGTCCGGGGTGTCCTCGGATGGGGCCACAGTGTCTCCTGACCCTCCTGTCTCAGCCTCCAGTATTTATGCTGCAGTAGTTTATGTGTCGGGGGGCTAGGGTCAGTTGTTTATCTGGAGTACTTCTCCTGTCCTATTCGGTGTCCTGTGTAAATCTAAGTGTGCGTTCTCTAATTCTCTCCTTCTCTCTTTCTTTCTCTCTCTCGGAGGACCTGAGCCCTAGAACCATGCCCCAGGACTACCTGACATGATGACTCCTTGCTGTCCCCAGTCCACCTGGCCATGCTGCTGCTCCAGTTTCAACTGGCCTGGGCCCTAGGACCATGTCCCAGGACTACCTGACATGAGGACTCCTTGCTGTCCCCAGTCCACCTGGCCATGCTCCTGCTCCAGTTTCAACTGTTCTGCCTTACTATTATTCAACCATGCTGGTCATTTATGAACATTTGAACATCTTGGCCACGTTCTGTTATAATCTCCACCCGGCACAGCCAGAAGAGGACTGGCCACCCCACATATGCTCTCTCTAATTCCCTCTTTCTTTCTCTCTCTCGGAGGACCTGAGCCCTAGGACCGTGCCCCAGGACTACCTGACATGATGGCTCCTTGCTGTCCCCAGTCCACCTGACTGTGCTGCTGCTCCAGTTTCAACTGTTCTGCCTTATTATTATTTGACCATGCTGGTCATTTATGAACATTTGAACATCTTGGTCATGTTCTGTTATAATCTCTACCCGGCACAGCCAGAAGAGGACTGGCCACCCCACATAGCCCGGTTCCTCTCTAGGTTTCTTCCTAGGTTTTGGCCTTTCTAGGGAGTTTTTCCTAGCCACCGTGCTTTTACACCTGCATTGTTTGCTGTTTGGGGTTTTAGGCTGGGTTTCTGTAC
This sequence comes from Oncorhynchus gorbuscha, assembly GCF_021184085.1. Classification (NCBI taxonomy): domain Eukaryota; kingdom Metazoa; phylum Chordata; class Actinopteri; order Salmoniformes; family Salmonidae; genus Oncorhynchus; species Oncorhynchus gorbuscha. Next base: position 55,365,169 of record NC_060173.1, read on the forward strand.
AGCACTTTGAGATATCAGCTGATGTACGAAGGGCTATATAAATAAATTTGATTTGATTTGATACTGCTCAAGGAGGAGACGCGTTCCGTCTCCTAGAGATGAACGTACTTTGGTGCGAAAAGGGAAAATCTATGCCAGAACAACAGCAAAGGACCTTGTGAAGATGCTGGAGGAAACGGGTACCATATTATCTATATCCACAGTAAAATTAGTTATATAAAGCGACAGAACCTGGAAAGGCCGCTCAGCAAGGCAGAAGCCACTGCTCCAAAACCGCCATAAAAAAAAGCCAGACTACGATATGCAGCTGCATATGGGGACAAAGATCGTACTTTTTGGAGAAGTGTCCTCTGGTCTGATGAAACAAAATTAGAATAGTTTGGTCATAATGACAATCGTTATGTTTGGAGGAAAAAGGGAGACGCTTGCAAGCCGAAGAATACCATCCCAACCGTGAAGCACGGGTGAGGCAGCATCATGTTGTGGGTGTGCTTTGCTGCAGGAGGGACTGGTGCACTTCAAAATAGATGGCATCATGAGGAGGGAAAACAAGGGGGATATATTGAAGCAACATCTGAAGACAGTCAGGAAGTTAAAGCTGGGTTGCAAATGAGTCTTCCAAATGGACAATGACCCCAAGCATACTTCCAAAGTTCTGGCAAAATGGCTTAAGGACAACACATTCAAGGTATTGAAGGGGCCATCACAAAGCCCTGACCTCAATCCTATAGAACATTTGTGGGAAAACTTAAGGTGTGTGAGAGCAAGGAGGCCTACAAACCTGACTCAGTTACACCAGCTCTGTCACAAGGAATGGGACAAAATTCACACAATATTGTGGGAAGCTTGTGGAAGGCTACCCGAAATATTTGACCCAAGTTACACAATTAGTATTTGGTAGGATTGCCTTTAAATTGTTTATGTAAACTTCTGACCCACTGGGAATGTGATGAAAGAAATAAATCTCTACTATTATTCTGAAATTTCACGTTCTTAAAATAAAGGGTCCTAAGACCGGGAATTTTTACTAGGATTAAATGACAGGAATTGTGAAAGAGTTTAAATGCACTTGGCTAAAGTGTATGTAAACGTCAACTATACATAAGTTCAAGAGTAAAAATGTGCTTAACAATACACATACGTTGCATGGATTAATAAGAATAGTGTTTAAAATAGTGTTTAAAATAGTATTTTTATGACTACCTCATCTCTGTACCCGACACACAGTTATCTGTAAGGTCTCGCAGTCGAGCAATGAATTTCAAAACAAGATTCAACCACAAAGACCTGGGAGGTTTTCCAATGCCTCAAAGGGAACCTATTGGTAGATGGTTAAAAATAAAATCAAAAGCATGGTGAAGTTAATAATTACATTTTGGATGTTGCATCAGTACACCCAGTCACTAAAGATACAGGCGTCCTTCCTAACGCAGTTGCCGGAGAGGAAGGAAATTGCTCAGGGATTTCACCATGAGGACAATGGTGACTTTTAAAAAAAATGTGAGAAGGAATATAAAAATATTACAAACATTCATCCTGTCTGCAATAACACATTAAAGTAAAACTGCAAAAAAATGTGGCAAAGAAATTAACCATGTCCTGAATAAAGTGTCTTGGGCAAATCAAACACAACACTCAGTACCACTCCTCATATTTTCAAGCATAGTTGTGGCTGCATCATAGGTATGCTTGTCATCGTCAAGGATTAGGGAGGTTTCTTTGGATAAAAAGAAACAGATAAGCACATGCAAAATCCTAGATGAAAAACCTTGTTCAGTATGCTATCCAATAGATACTGGGAGACAAAATTCACCTTTCAGCTGGACAATAACGTAACACACTGGAGTTGCTTACCAAGACGACATTGAAAGTTCCTGAGTTACCCAATTACAGTCGACTTAAAGATCATATTAAATCTATGGCAAGACTTGAAAATGTCTGTCTAGCAATGATCAACAACCAAATTGACAAAGCTTAAAGAATGTTAAAATATTGTACAATTCAGGTATGCAAAGCTATTACAGACTCACAGCTGTAATTGATTCTAACATGTAATTGTCTCAGGGGGTTGAATTCTTATCTAATCAAGATACTTTTAGTCATGTAGTGTATGTGGACACCTGCACCTCAAACATCTCATTCCAAAATCATGGGCATTAATATGGTCCCTAATTTGCTTCTATAACAGCCTCCACGCTTCTGGGAAGGCTTACCACTAGATGTTGGAACATTGCTGCTGAGACTTGCTTCCATTCAGCCACAAGAGCATTAGGGAGGTTGGGCATTGATTTTTGTCGATTAGGCCCGTCTTGCAGACGGCATTCCAATTCATCCCAAAGGTGTAAATTGGGGTTGAGGTCAGGGCTCTGCACGCCAGTCAATATTTTACACACCGATCGACAAACCATTTCTGTATGGACCCCACTTTGTGCAAGGGAGCATTGTCAAGCTCAAACAGGAAAGGGCCTTCCCCAAATTGTTGCCACAAAGTTGGAAGCACAGAATCATCTAACAAGTCATTGTATGTTGTAGCGGTAATTTCCCTTCACTGGAACAAGGGGACTAGCCCGAACCATATTATTGCTCCTCCACCAAACTTTACATTTGGCACTAAGCAGTCGGGCAGGTAGCTTTCTCCTGGCATCTACCAAACCCAGATTAGTCCATTGGACTGGACTGCCAGGTGGTGAAGCGTGATTCGTCACTCCAGATAATGCGTTTCCACTGCTCCAGACTCCAATGGTGGAGAACGTTACACCAATCCAGTTGACGCTTGGCATAGTGATCTTAGGCTTGTGTGCGGCTGCTCGGCCATGGAAACCCATTTCATGAAGCTCCCGACAAACAGTTATTGTGCCGACGTTGCTTCCAGGGGCAGTTTGAAACTTGGTAGTGAGTGTTGCAACCGAGGACAGACTATTTTTATACGCTACAGCACTCGACGGTCTTGTTCTGTGAGCTTGTGTGGCCTACCACTTCTCGGCTGAGCCGTTGTTGCTCCTATACGTTTCCACTTCACAATAATAGCAATCAGTTAACCGGTGCAGCAATTTGACGAACTGACTTGTTGGAATGGTGGCATCCTATGACGGTGCCACTTTGAAAGTCACGGAGCGCTTCAGTAAGGCCAAGGTACTGCAAATGTTTGTCTATGGAGATTGCATGGCTGTGTGTTCAAATTGTATACACCTGTCAGCAACAAGTGTGGCTGAAGTCAACCAAATCCACTAATTTGAAGGGGTGTCCATATACCTTTGTATATATAGTGTATATTAGTGTTACACAAATTGAAAAAACATTTAATCCCTCTTTGTAACACCAAAATGTTGAGAAAGTGAAGGGGTGTAAATCATTTCTGAAGTCATTCCAGGATAAAGTGACCACACGACAGGATAGACAGTAAACAGTAGCAACAGCATATGATGAGTCTGTCAATGCAGATAGTTAAATAGCTAACCAATAGCTACTATTTAGTAGTCTTATGGCTTGTGGGTAGAAGCTTCTCAGGAAACAAAAAAACCTTAGTTGAAGACTGAGTCACAAATGTGCATTGAAATTGATTAGGAACTGTGCACACTTTGGAGGTGTGTGGCCATTTGGAAGCACCAGTTAGTTATACCTCGCACTCAAACCCTTTTTTTTGTCTTGTTGCACCTACCCCAAATGTTCCAAGCATATTACCATACTACTGAATGTATCCAGAGTAATTTGATCAAATTCAGCAAATGTAAAATGCACATTAAATCAACAGTGTACCTTTAGTCTAAGAATTTCCCATAATCTCTAAACGGTTCCCTTTTACTTGCTACCATGGTTATGCATATGCCCCCCCCAAGCTCATACAGCTCCAGAAATCTCAAAGCTGTAAAAAAAAAAAAAAAAAAAACATTAATAGCATTTCCTCTGCCGGTCTCCCCATCCTGATGAGAGCTTCCTCCTAATGGGGAGTGAGTGACAGGAAGGGAAGTAACATCTACTAGCTGCTCCATAGACAGAGGATAGCCAATTTAATGTCTAGTCCTGGAGTTATGGTGTTCATCTTTTTCAGCATCTGGGCTGTGTTCAGTAGGCACGATGCAGGAGAAAACGCACAGGGTTGCCAAAGCTGGCATACACTCTTGGCACACACAATTAGTTAACAGGGATGTGTGCTTATTCCTCTCCTGTACTCCCTGTTCACCCACGACAGTGTGGCCACGCACAACTCCATCGATGGGCCTGCCGTGGAACGCGTTGAGAGCTTCAAGTTCCTCTGTGTCCAAATCACTAAGAACTTAATGCACACACAGTCGTGAAGAAACCGCGACAGCGCCTCTTCCTACCCAGGAGGTTGAAAAGGCTTGGCATGGGCTCTCAAAAAGTTGTACAGCTGTACCATTGAGAGCACTTTGACTGGCTGCGTCACTACTTGGTATGACAATAGCACTGTCCTCGATCGCGTGGCGCTACAGAGGGTGGTGTGGACAGTTAGGCGGTGTAAAAGGAAGGCCTGGAAAATCATTAAAAAGACTCCAAGCAACAGATGTCAAGTCAGACACCAACAAGCACCTGAACAGCTTTGATCCCCATGCCATAAGACCACTAAATAGCTAACAAAATATCAGTGTTGACCTTTATATTTTCTTATTTTTCACCGTCCCTATGCACGCTCACAGGGCCCAACACACACAGCTGCTACTTTTATTAATAATATATCCTGATGCCTAGTCACCTTTCCCCTATCAATACATTATCCCTGCACATTGTAAATATGGTACTGGAACCGACCCTGTATGTAGTATGCTTCATTTGTGTTATTTTTTTTAGATCTTGTGTGTTTGTTCTACCTTGTCATTTTTAGTATTAAAATTGATTACTGCATTTTTGGGGGCTAGAGCTTGTAACAAAGGCATTTAACTGTACATGTGACATTAAAACTATTAGACTCACCAGCACTGTGAACTTTCCACTGAGCAGTTCCGAGCGCAGAGGTTCCTCCTGGGGCTGTAATTTGACAATGCCCTCTTTCAGACGGGTCTCCTAGAAACATGAGAAATAGTTAAAAGGGAACATCAGGCCTGTGAGGCCTACAGTACAACATCCATCCACTACACAGGTGTTCGGGTTGCAATGTGTGCATGCTTTTTGCTCCAGTCCAGCACTAAACACACTTGATTCAAATCCACCTACATCTTCAATGTAGGCCGCTACTATTAGTCCAACCAGGCGTGTTTGTGCCGAGCCAGAGCAAAAGTCTGCTTCTGTTCCAGCCCAGCACAACGAATTCAAATGATAAGCTAATCAGTCTTCATTTAGGACCTCGATTTGTTGAATTGGCTGTGTTGGTGCTAGGCAGGAGCAAAAGATTGGAGGATGCAAAAAGAACTCCATTCCTCATCCCAGACAGCTCCTCAGAACTCTGACTGGCCTTTCCTTAATCTGTACTGATCAAAGGCTGGAAGGATGAAGGCAATAATATGGATAACGCCTATCAGCGAGTGTGCTTTCACTCGTCATGTGATTACAAGGATGTTTAGATGAAAGGAAAGAGAAAGGAAAATAAACCATTTGACAGATGAGCTTCAGGATGTGTTGCTTCAGTGCTAGGATGTGTCATATTACAGAGATACCGTGATATAGAAGCAGATAAGATATAAATACCTGTGGGAAGCTGTGAATGAAACCTTGTAGGCTACACTACAATAACAGTTCCAAAGAACTACCTGCCCAAGTGACTAGAGCGCCTTTACCTTGTCTCCCGCTTTGCTCCACACGGATCAAGAGGCTTCAATGGACTACCGTGGAAAACAGTTGGATACCCGTGGACAAAGGACTATGACGTATTACATAACATGCTTACAGTTATAGGAGGGGTCACCATAGAATGAATGTGGGGGACAATATACTAGTAGCCCTACGGGGCAATGTAGCATTCGATATTTAATGAGAGTGCACACAAAGCACACTACCCGTGAGTACAAATGGGAGAAATGTATTTTCTTCAAATTGTTGTGGCCACCTTCAACCTTTTTGTCCAGTTTAATGTATTAGAGCCTTGCATTTGTCCTCTGGTGTGACATAATGCTAATATAAAAAGACTTAATGATTCTCAAATTGACCAGTACAAATACAGTAAAGTTCACACTCAAGGGTATTAAAAAAAAATGTTTTGAGCAAAATACTGTTTTTTTAGACAACTGCAAACGTCAAGGAGTAGGGCATTCAAGGAGTGGTTTCAATGAAAAATTAGTGAAGTCATCAGCCCCCCCTTGCTTGAGGAACAATAGTGGTGCAATAGACTAGCCAGAACCGCTTCAAAGCACCGTGGCTTAGATTCTACAATATCTGGAACTCAGAGGAATGTGACACCAATCCTCCACAAGAAATACCATAATTTGGTGTTTTGTTGATGGAAAACACTTAAAAGGCACCTCTCTAGTGTTCAATTGGGTTGAGATCTGGCGACAGACTGCCATGGCATATGGTTTACATTGTTTTCATGCTCATCAAACCATTGACTGACCACTCGTGCCATGTGGATGAGGGCATTGTCATCCTATGGGGCCATAGACATGGCCTGCCCAGCATTTTTAGACATGACCCTAAGCATGATGGGATGTTAATTGGGGCGGCAGGTAGCCTCGTGGTTAGTGTTGGACTTGTAACCGAAAAGGTTGCAAGATCAAATCCCCGGGCTGACAAGGTAAAAATCTGTCGTTCTGCCCCTGAACAAGGCAGTTAACCCACTGTTCCTAGGCAGTCATTGTAAATGAGAATTTGTTCTTAATGGACTTGCCTAGTTAAATAAAGGTAAAACCACAGACTTTCAATATACTTAGTTTCCCTCATTTACTCAAGTGTTTCCATTATTTGGCAGGTACCTGTAGGTCACCATTTGAACCAAATGAAGTTATATTTGCCTTTATGGACCAAAAAAATAAAAAAATATTATTTTTTTTAAGACAAAAAAGGGTCACATCAACAAGCCAAATACAGCTCAACCTCAAACACTTTCATTCAAGCAGAGGTAAAACATGGTAATTTCAAACACCTTTCACACGAGGCCAGATTATTCCATCCTTAATTATTTTTATTTTTTTAAACACCACTAAAAAAAAAATATTAAAAAACTGATTAAGTGACTTAATGTAAGCAGCAAAATCTAGCCACATCCTGCTGCTATTCAGGAAATTAGAGGGAGAACAAGACATTTGGGAACTTTGCATTTTCTGTGGTGGATTGGAATGGACAAGTCCCATTTTGTGTTCAACAGTTAGAGCCATTTGTCCACAAAAGTGACTAAACACAGCCCCGTCCAAATGGAGGATTAATTAAAGGTCAACTGCCCCTTAGAACCAACTTCTCTGGTTTTAACCTATATGGCATCAATATGAGTCAAACGAATTAGTGTCCAAAATTTACTACAAACTGTAAATAGGATCAATTTTGGTCATCAAGTCAGGTCTCATCCAAAACTGAGTTGAGAGTTTGTCACGATTTACTGGAGTGATGGGTATGGATTACTTCCATGCCCACTTTTGCCAAATGTCTAAGTGCTCTGGAGCAGGTTTCTGTCAAGGATCTCTGTACTTTGCTCCGTTCATCCTTCCCTCGCTCCGTTCATCCTTCCCTCAATCCTGACTAGTTTTCTAGTCCTCCCTAACCAAAGCCCTTCTACCCAGATTGCTTAGTTTGGCTGGGAAGACAGCTCTAGAAAGAGTTTGAGGTTTCAAACATCTTCCATTTAAGAATGGAGGCCACTGTTCTTGGGGACCTTCAATGCTGCAGACATTTTATGATACTCTTCTCCAGATCTGTGCCTCGACACAATCCTGTCTATGCGCTCCACGGACAATTCCGTCGACCTTGGTTTTTGCTCTGATATGCATGGTCAACTGTGTGACCTCAGACAGGCGTGTGCCTTTCCAAAATCATGTCCAATCAATTGAATCTACTACAGGTGGAATCCAAATAAAGTTGTAGAAATATCTCATGGCTAAATCAATAAAAACAGGATGCACCAGAGCTCAAATTTAGCAAAGGCTCTGAATACTTAAGTAAATAAGGAATATACATTTATTTTTTTAATCCCATTTTCGCTTTGTCATTATGGGGTATTGTGTGTAGATTGATAAAAAATATTTAAAAATCCTCAGCAATTTTAGAATAAGGCTCTAACAAAATGTTGAAAAAGGTCAAGGGATCCGAGTACTTTCCGAAGGCACTGTCTGTATAGGTTTACTACTAGGGATGCACAATATCGGTAAGCATACTTTGAGTGCACTGTATATGCAAATTAGCCCATAACACCACCTATACAAAATAGGCCTAGGACTATACATCCTTTAAGCAGGGTTCATACAGACATTGGCAAGTCAAATTCAAGGACTTTATCAAGCACTTAATTGAAGGACTTCAGTGTTATACAACTGTATAATTTTTATAAAATGGTACATATAGGGCCTAATATACAGCAGAATCCCCTCCCCCAAAAAGCATGTAGCGTAAAAAAAGAAAAACTAGGCCATTACCACTAAGCATTTATATTTAAATTATGATTACATTCTAAAGTACTGTATGTGAGAATAATAAGGAGATTTTTCTGTAGCCTATGTGGCCGACGCAGGCACACATCAAGCTATGAATAGCTGAAGCATTAATCTCACCATGTGTCACACCATCGCTGTTTTTATAAAGAGAATGTGACAAAAACCAGGTTCCTCTTTTTTTTAAACTTTTTTTTTTTTATGGAAGACTGTTTGGAAACCCAAGTTGAAGCTAACATTTACCACAACACCCTTCAACTGAAGTGGCAGGAAACAAACGAGTGGACACATCGCTCACCAAATTTTTTTTTGTTGTGAGATCACAGATAATTGTAGGAGAGCAGGACAACTTATAAATTGGTTCCAACAATTACCCAGACTTTTTAAACACCACACTGAGGAGATGATGTCTGATTGTCAAGGTAGGCAGCCCACTCCAAATTCAAGTAGGCTAATTCAAGCCCCTTGTATTGTTTAAAATTGCAGGTCTAACATTGAGTGTTTTAATTTTTTATTCATTAGCAGATCATATTGTGAATAAGCCCATTACGCTATGTAAGTTGTTAAAATTAATAGAAATAGCGTTGTTTGTTGCGCAATAGTCTATCCTACACATTTGCGCACTGTAGCTCTAGTGGTTAGAGCGTTGGTTCAGTAACTGAAAAGTTGCGAGACTGAATCGAGCTGACAAGGTAAAAATCTGTTGTTCTGCCCCTGAACAAGGCAGTTAACCCACTGTTCCTAGGCAGTCATTGTAAAATGAGAATTTGTTCTTAACTGAACACTGCTTCTACAGTATTATGGAAAGTATGGTTTATTCTACATAAAACTGTTACACGGTTTAGAATATGTACATAGGTTTAACAATTGCACTCTTCTCAAATTACTCTGTAGGCTACTGACCGATGCAAAACTTCCTCAGTAGTCTACATCTCACATCTGCCTGTAGGTCTTGAACTCTACCTGCTCAGCACATGGGTTGAGGCAAACTCATGTCATCCACCTGTCCATAACCTGTAATACATTACATAGATGGAAAGGACTTTGTCACTTACCGGAGACTTTGCTAGTAAAGTGCATATTCTAACACTCAACTTCACTTTTTCATGACACTATATTTACACCCGCTGTAACATATTGCATTATTTTATGGCTGTTATGACACCTAGATAAGTGTCAAAAAAATGTTTTCCTTCCGTTTGAAAGTGTGTTTCTTAAATTCTTCAATCATTTACAAAATAATTATAAATAACTTGTAGAAAATACATTATGACACTGTCATGGCCATCAATCATATAAGCCCAAATGTGTGCACGCCGACATGTACACATACACCTGCATGTGACCAGAGGAGGTTCTTCCAGGGAGGAAGAGGGGGATGTTCCCCCTCAAATGTAGGAAGAAAAAAAACACATTTTAATTCAAATAAATCTTTCTAAAAAAAGTTTAGTTCAGCAACCACTGGCATGCCCCACCCACACACACACCCACCCACCCTGTAGCTGTGGAAGAGCTCGATGGCCCGGAGCACGTCGAACTTGCGCGCCATGAGGAACTTGACGGCCACTTCCCATGACAGGGGGGACACTCCATGCTGAGTGGTCCACTTGTTGATTTCCTCCAGAAACTCCTTGGTAGCCTAAAAATACACAGAGAGAGAGATGGTCACACACAATGTACTCACTCCAGGGAGAAATGAAGACTAGAATAAGTGAAAATCAAGTTTAACATGATACATCCTATGAGGAAGTGGTGCATGTATGACCTTTCTATGACATGAAATGCTATCTCACAGCAGGCTACAGAGGGTAGGACAGCTCATAATAATGTCTGGAATGGCGTAAAGGTAATGGTATAAAACATGGAAACCATTCAATTTATTCCGTTACAGCCATTACCATGAGCCCTTCCTCCTCGTTAAAGTGCCACCATAGGTTTACTTAGGAAGGGGTGTTTGGTGGGGGTGGGGATAGCATCATTTTAAAAAGTTCAAATTATAGGTACAGTAGCACTTGCTTCCACATTTCTGTACTTCCAACAGTGGTCTATTAATCTAAATCAGAACTGGATTCCATAAGGTCTGACTATCAAACCTACCAACACAAGGGACGCGAGTGGCATTGCAAATGTACAGTCCCTTACTAGATGTCTGCGGGTGTTATTAAAATAGGCCGACTGCCTCAAGTCATCCCCCAGGGCCCGGTTTTCCAGGAAGTCAAACCAAATGTCAGAGAGACTGATGTTTAAATTCTTTGACATTTTTCTGCTGTACAGGAAAATTCCAGATGGCGACTAGCTGCTTATTGCAAATGGTCAAACCATTAAACGTACATGGCAGTTTCTCGTAAAAATGGAAAATACTTCGAAGACGAAACTCGGGAACACAGGTTTGGCCCAATGTACTTTTAGCCCAGAAACAAGATGGCGTCGAGGCCTCAATGCTCTTTGAATGAACGCCCATTTTCTGGGATTAAAGGTTGAAAACGGTAATACAGCACTAATTTGACCGCTTCAAGTCTAAGTACATAAAGCTATGGTGTAAGGAAAAATAGAAACATCCATTTATCTATCGTAATTTACTAGAAATCGTACAACGTCCGTTTGGTGATGGTTAAGCAAATGTGTTTTTTTCTTTAAAAAAAAAGTTAGATCCAGTTGCGGTGTGTTAAGGCAAATCTGTTAAGGCGGGTTGCGATGGGCTACGTGATTTTCTATACACACAGTCAATGTGGAGTGACACAGTGTGGGGTTTACATACACAGAGCCTGCAATAGTTACCGGTGTTCAAACTATCAAAGAACCGTCAGACCTAGAGATCTGACATTTTATAAACCTGTTCTGGAGCTTCAGTCGGTAGTGCACGGTGAGTTGTGTGGCTCAAAAAAAAAAAATCTCAGGCCAAGAAACACCTTAGTCCATTTGCAATAACTCAATTCATTTTGAACGGTCCGAAAATGACAACACTTAGTAAAGTCCCAGAAATCACAAGACCAGGTGCATTGAAACCGCCTCGACCCAGAGACGGACCCTAAAGTTTGTCCGATAGCCATTTCAGGGATCCTGTTACAACAACCGGAAAAAGTGCATTTTCAGCACTAATTAAGGTCGCTGCTCGGTCTCCGAACTCAGGAGTCGCTTCAGCTAGGCCTAAACATAATGTCAGAACTGGACCTGCAGATAACACGTTCTACGTTTTTTTAATGGTTTTAACAGAAGGTGCTGTGAACTTTGGGCCGGCTCTGAAATGTGATAGTTGGCTTCTAAATGAGTTCTAAACGAGGCGTCAGAATGATATCTTATTGACTGATGGCCTGATGCCCCACTTGAATGTAGCTCGCTTAGTTTGACTGCAGCGGCCGTGCAAAAGTAGGCCCGGAATGAAGCCTGACCTAAATTTGAGGTGCTTTTGGGTGACAGCAACAGAACCGTTAAGGTTACAAGCACAATGCATCCACAGGAATGTTGCTAAGGTCCTCCCGATAAGTGTGGAATTAACCCTCAACTTCTCTAGGGTAGGGGGCAGAATTTGGAATGAAAAGCATGCCCAAATTAAACTGCCTTCTACTCAGGACCAGAAGATATGCATAGAATTAGTAGATTTGGATAGAGACCACTAAAGTTTCAAAACTGCTAAAATAATGTCTGAGTATAACAGAACTGATTTGGCAGGCGAAAACCTGAGAAAAATCCATTCAGGAAGTAGGATTTTTTGTTGTTGTAGTTTTCTATTCAATGCCATTACAGTAGCCATTGACTTGGTAAATGACCTTTAAATGGCGTCAGACAGAGGCACTGCATCCGTCCTCGTGCTCCTAGACCTTTGTGCTGCTTTTGATACAGTCGATCACCACATTCTTTTGGAGGTTGGAAACCCAAAGTGGTCTACACGGACATGTTCTGGCCTGGTTTAGATCTTCTGTCGGAAAGATATCAGTTTGTCTCCGAATATTTTATCCTGACAAATCAACTGTAAATTTCAGAGTTCCCCAAGGTTCCGTTTTAGGACCACTATTGTTTTCACTATATATTTTACCACTTGGAGATGTCATTTGAAAACATGCTATGCGGATGACACACAGCTGTACATTTCAATGAAACATGGTGAAGCCCCAAAATTGCCCTCGCTAGAAGCCTGTGTTTCAGACATAAGGAAGTGGATGGCTGCAAACATTCTACTTTTAAACTCGGACATAACAGAGATGCTCGTTTTAGGTCCCAAGAAACAGAGATCTTCTGTTGAATCTGACAATTAATCTTAGTTGTACGGTCGTCTCAGATAAAACTGTGAAGGACCTCAGCGTTACTCTGGACCCTGATCTCCTTTGACGAACATATCAAGACTGTTTCAAGGACAGCTTTTTTCCATCTATGTAACATTGCAAAAGTCAGAAACTTTGTCCAAAAATGCAGAAAAATTCATCTATTCTTTTGTCACTTCTAGGTTAGACTACTGAAATGCTCTACTTTCCAGCTAAAGCACTAAATAAACTTCAGTTAGTGCTAAACACCGCTGCTAGAATCCTGACTAGAACCCCAAAAAATTGATCATATTACTCTAGTGCTAGCCTCCCTACACTGGCTTCCTGTTAACCTCTTGAAGCTAGGGGCACTATTGTTATGTTTGGAAAAATAACGTTCCCAAAATAAAACGGCCTATTTCTCAGGACCAGATGCTAGAATATGCATTTAATTGACAGATTAGGATAGAAAACTCTAAAGTTTCCAAAACTGTCAAAATATTGTCTGTGAGTATAACAGAACTGATATTACAGGCGAAACCCTGAGAAAAACCAAACCAGGAAGTTGCTTTATTTTGAAAACGCCATGTTCCATAGCCTCCATTTAAAGGGATATCAACCAGATTCCTTTTCCTACCGCTTGCTCAAGGTGTCAGTTCAGACAGTTTCAGGCTTTTATTTTGAAAAATGAGCCAGAAAGATAACATCGCGTCAGGTGGTCACATGAGTGTTGCTCGCGCAACAGTGTTTGGACAGCTATTGTTTTCCCTCTCCTACTGATAGACATTTGCGGTTAATATATTATCAATTATATATTTTAAAAACAACCTGAGGATTGATTATAAAAAATTTTGACATGTTTCTGTGGACATTACGGATATTATTTGGAATTTGTCTGCGTTGTCGTGACCGCTCTTTCCTGTGGATTTCTGAACATAACGCAACAAACGAACAGAGATATTTTGGATATAAAAAAATAATCTTTATGGAACAAAAGGAAGATTTGTTGTGTAACTGGGAGTCTCGTGAGTGAAAACATCCGAAGATCAAAGGTAAACGATTCATTCGATTGCTCTTCTGATTTGTGACCAAGCTACGTGATGCTAAGTGTACTTAATGTTGTCATGCGATCGATAAACTTAAACGCTTGGATTGCTATCACTGTAAAGCATAATTTTAAAATCTGAGACAGGTGGATTAACAAAAGGCTAAACTGTGTTCTGCAATATTGCACTTGTGATTTCATGAATATGAATATTTTTAGTAATACTATACTCGGCCTCATCTCAGGATGGTAAGTTGGTGGTTGAAGATATCCCTCTAGTGGTGTGGGGGCTGTACTTTGGCAAAGTGGGTGGGGTTATATCCTTCCTGTTTGGCCCTGTCTGGGGATGTCATCGGATGGGGCCACAGTGTCTCCTGACCCCTCCTGTCTCAGCCTCCAGTATTTATGCTGCAGTAGTTTGTGTCGGGGGCTAGGGTCAGTTTGTTATATCTGGAGTACTTCTGTCTTATCTGGTGTCCTGTGTGAATGTGAATTTAAGTATGCTCTCTAATTCGCTTTCTCTCTGAGGATCTGAGCCCTAGGACCACCTGGCATGATGACTCCTTGCTGTCCCCAGTCCACCTGGTCGTGCTGCTGCTCCAGTTTCAACTGTTCTGCCTGCGGCTAAGGAACCCCGACCTGTTCACCGGACATGCTACCTATCCCAGACCTGTTGTTTTAAACTCTCTAGAGACAGCAGGAGCGGTAGAGATACTCCTAATGATCGGCTATGAAAAGCCAACTGACATTTACACCTGAGGTGCTGACTTGCTGCACCCTCAACTACTGTGATTATTATTTGACCATTTGACCATGCTGGTCATTTATGAACATTTGAACATCTTGGCCATGGTCTTATATAATCTCCACCCGGCACAGCCAGAAGAGGACTGGCCACCCCTCATAGCCTGGTTACTCTCTAGGTTTTGGCATTTCTAGTGAGTTTTTCCTAGCCACCGTGCTTCTACACCTGCATTGCTTGCTGATTGAGGTTTTAGGCTGGGTTTCTGTACAGCACTTTGAGATATCAGCTGATGTAAGAAGGGATATATAAATACATTTGATTTGATTCTAGAGCTTAAGTCGGTGAGTTGTGGCTCTAGGTTCTCAGGCCGAGAAACAGCCTCGTCCATTTGCAATAACTTCAATTAATTTTGAACGTTGTGAAAATGACAACATTTTTAAAAAGTTCCAAAATCAGAGCCTTAAGTTTGTCCGATAGCTCTTTCATGGACCCCGTAGCAACGCAGTCGTTGCTGAACGACCTTAATCAATCCGAAACTCAGTTGCCTCAGCAAGGTCTACACAATGTCAGAACAGACTCGCAGCACGAATATAACCATGTTTTTGAAGGTTTATGGTTTCAACAGAAGGCACTATGAATTTAGGGCCAGCTCTGAAATATGTGAATCCTGGCTATTAAAAAGAGTTGGACAAAGTGAGTTGTCAATATGACTTTGACTGACTTGATGACAGTATAATATATTGGCATTGCACATTTTATATTGCAAATGGACAGTGTACATTTGCAATGTATATACCATCACCAAATGGACAGGCTGAAATCAACACGAGCGATGGAGACGAGTGATGGACAGGAACCACTATCACTGCTCGGCCATCCAGAGTTCAACGAGCCAAGTCAATTGAGCATTTCTACAGTATATTAGAGCATGTCCAATTCGTGTTGGTAAATGTCCATTGTAAGACATTGCAAATGGACAGCCGTGCACCTGGCAATTGAACGGGTTACCAGGAGCGTATTTTTAATATGGCTCTAAATGGTTTCGGGGGGGGTACTTGGGGTCCATGGCCAGGTAGGGAGCACCCCCCACCCAGGTCGAACCAACAGGGGCAAACTTTAAAAAACATTTTAAACAAGGAGAATGTGTGCGCCTAAATTGAAAAATGTAAGCACAAAGACATTTGGGAGCACAATTAAAAATATGGGGTAATAAAGCTGGAATCTATCAAATTTGTCTAGGTGCAAAATTCCAGGTCACACAGCAAAACATTTAGGCTATATGCAAGTAAAATGGTTGCACTGTAGAGCCCTGTGGATATAGATTTCACACACACCCATGTGGGCACACCAAACAGACACCTTGGCCACCAAGATGGTGAAGCAAAATGTACTTAAGATACATGAACACTGCCTGGGACTGTCCCCCCCCCCCTCCCTTGTTGATTTACCAATCACATAACTGTGAACACAATTCCATTTCAGCACTCTGCTCAGTTATCTAAGTGTTCTTTATGAACTACAAGGTTGAGTAGAGATTTGAATCAATGTTTTTAAAAGAAAAAGTGATGTGCATAAATGTTTTATAGAAGAATGCTATGAAAAATAACATTAGCTATGTGCTATTGGAGCTGACGGGGCAATAGTCAAGGTGGACCATTAACTTCCTGTCCCTCATATCATGCCAGCTTTCCCTCTAAACACCAGGCCTGAAGGAGCTAATTCAAAGCTTTAAACTTCCCCATTATCCATTCAAAAGAAACACATTTGGACAAAATGGTTTTCATAAAACTATATATATATATATTCATTCTGTTCTGTATTTTCTATGATGTATTGTTTGCATATCGTTGTATTTTACCTTTGTGGGACTATCAGTGTTTTGTTACTTGCAATGGTTTGTTTTTTGAGGATCCAAGGAAGAGTAGCTGCAAAATCTAATGAAGATACAAATAAACAAATAAACTAAATCAGTAGTAAAACCTACAGTAGTGTGAAAAGGCACTAGAGACCCCCATTATATCATGTTTCAACTAGAAAAAGAGACCAATCTAACCGTGCACGCCCTCTAGGTCCATCCATGTCCTCCCTAAAGGCTTCCGGACATTCTCTTTGACGAGCCCAGCCAGGCAGCACCAGCAAGCTGTCACAGAAGCCCGAGGGGGGAAATGAAAGCTCAAAGCAAGAGTTCCACTTCTCCAGCCAGTGAGAGGGGGTAGTCAAGTCAGGCTCTTCAAGAATACAAAAAGCTACTGATGAGCAGAGCTAAAAAGGACAGGATGCCACAGTCCTCCTCTTGCAAAGCCCAGGCTTTCGAAGACAAACTGGTGAGTGTCAGGGCTCCTACACTATTAAAACAGCTAAAAGCTGAGTAGAAAGCCAACTTGTAATTGTTAAAAAAAGAAATTGCACAGTGTTGCTGTATTGTGTTTTCACCATGTAGTTCTTTCATTCTCATCTCTGTTTCTGTGTATCAGTTGATTCGTTTAACTGGTAAATCCAAGAATGTCACAATATTGGCCTGGATCTTTTAGAAATCGCACGTAAAAAGCATTTCCTCTGGTTGCAGGTGGTGTTTAAAGGAGGTGGGCCTCAATATCTAAATCAGATTATCAGTACATTTTAAAGTGCTCTAAATAGTATGATCTTTGTGTTTTTTCCTAGATAAATATCAATTGTATAATTATATATATATATATATATATATATATATCATCTTCTCTGGGAATCCAGGGTTCCTGGTGGTATTTTGAGTAGAGCCAGACTGGTATTATTGGCCCATTTGTTGTCTTTTACCCGACTATGTGCATGTCGGGTAAAAGACAACAAATGGGCCAATAATACCAGTCTGCCTCTACTCAAAATACCACCAGGAACCCTGGACTCCCAGAGAAGATGAAGGCATGCTATTATCATGATCCAAAAGAGCCCAACAACCAGGATTCAATAAAGGACCACTACAAATTGAGATACTCAAGGACACCGAATATGCTCTCAGACTCACCCATAGGCCCATTAAATTACAATGTTATTGAGGGACTAAAAACAGGTGTTTGTGCATGGCTAAACTATTCAAAATGTAACCTACCTCTAGAATAACTGTCTGGTTCATCAAAACTTCACAGTTCATTAAACCTTCACAGTTCAAACTTGAACATGCACCAAGAGTTGGACCCATTACTGACCTGTTACGTCAAGATGGGTACCTTTTCTAATTAATGTGAACTAAGTGCATGAATGGATTCCTAAAAAAGTATTCTATGGACCCTGTGTGTCACCAACCCAAAATGTTCTACTTCGAAGAAATGTTTTGGCACAGGCAAATTCTGTGAATCAAGAGGATACACGCAAATATTTACACATTGTAGAGGATTCAGTATGTTGTTCCTCAAATGGTGGTTCTGCTGGGTTACACATGTTGCAATAAAAGCAAAAAGTGTCCATCCTCACAGTCATTTTCTTACGGATCCTCGCTCCATCTGCAGAAAAGCAAAAATGACTGCTTGCTCTAGGAACAGGTCACAGCCTTCCCATACACTCTGCCCAGTCTGTTGAGTCTCCTTAAAAGGCTAAGATAGACAAATGAAAGCGCAGAAACTTGACTGTACCTGACAGTAGTAGTTAGGATCATATTCAGTGAGTTCCTTGGTTCACATGGAGAGGGGTGACTGGCTATATGCTGTAACAAGGGCCAGAGGAGATCAATATCAAGCGAGTAGACATGAGAGACTGGCCAAGTTTGAAAGCTATACGAACCACCAGTGACCGAACTCATATTAGAGCCTGACCGATAAGTTCTGGGTCTGATAGATTTTTTTGGGGGGCGGGGGAACAAAACCATCTGATAGTGGTACATCTTCAGAGCTACTGTTTTACAGCATGAAAATTGCCATCCAGCAGTAACCCCCCAAAAAAATATATATGCTTCGAAATGTTGATTTCTTACATTGCGACAATAATGGTACAGCATGAGAATGGCCACATGTTCAGATAAGCAAGAGATAGTCAATTTAATATAATTTCACCCAATAATCGTCCGCTATCCGTAAAGTCTCTAGACAGATGGATTGCCTCCCACAATGTACCAATGCTCCATGTTTGTAGAAGTGGTAGGCAGCAGCAGGCTCGTAAGCATTCATTCAAACAGCACTTTCCTGCATTTGCCAGCAGCTCGTCGCTGTGCTTCAAGCATTGCACTGTTTATGACTTCAAGCCTATCAACTTCCGAGATAAGGCTAACAATACTAAAGTACCTATTAGAACAGCCAATAGTCAAAGGTAAATGAAATACAAATGGTAGAGAGAGAAATAGTCCTATAATAACTACAACCTAAAACTTCTTACCTGGGAATATTGAAGACTCATGTTAAAAAGAACCACCAGCTTTCATATGTTCTCATGTTCTGAGCAAGGAACTTAAACGTTGGCTTTTTTTACATGGCACATATTGCACTTTTACCTTCTCCAACACTTTGTTTTTACATGATTTAAACCAAATTGAAAATGTTTCATTATTTATTTGAGGCTAAATTGATTTTATTGATGTACTATATTAAGATAAAATAATTCAGTATTGTTGTAATTATCATTAATATACATCTAAAAAAATAATGCAGATGAATCGGTATCGGCTTTTTTTGGTCCTCCAATAAATCGCCATTGAAAAATCATAATCGGTCGACACGTGCCAGTTGGTCCGTGCATGCTTTGAGTACACGCCCTGGTAATCAGTCTAGCCCCACAGCCTTGAGGAATGTTCACCTGTTTAAAAGGTCTTGCTCATATCGGCTTTCCAAAAGGAAAACGACCCTAAGCACACAGCCAAGACAACGCAGGCGTGGTTTCGGGAAAAGTCTCAATGTCCTTGAGTGACCCATCCAGAGCCCAATCAGATGTCTCTGGAGAGACCTGTAAATAGTGACACTCCGCATCCAACCTGAGAGCTTGAGGGTCTGCAGAGAAGAATGGTTAAAACTCCAAATACAGGCATGCCAAGCTTGTAGCGTCGTACCCAAGAAGACTCGAGGATGTGATCGCTGCCAAAGGGGGCTTCATCAAAGCACCGAGTAAAGGGCCTGAATACTTATGTAAATGTGATATTAAAGTTGTAGAAAAAGGTGTCTGAATACTTTCCGAATGCACCGTAGTTACACTTTCCTACTCATTATTGCTGCAGTGCTTGTTGTAGTGCTGACTGGAAATAGGAAGAACATATATTTTATGGCTTATACAAAAAAAAAGAACTTGAACGCACTCATAAAAACATTTCTTTGCTGTATTCGTGGACAGTCTAGTCATGGTTGTAAAAATCTCAGTATAAACTTTGCTGTAGCTTTCTTATATGCCTGCTACATTACTGCAGACACGGTCATCGGAGCCATCCGAGTGGCCAGTGGTAGGCCTATAGTGTACTTGATTGATCTCTGTGCCAACCTGAAATGCAGTGTTTTTACCGTCAGACACATTAAATGGTTCAAAATGGCAACAGTTTGCGTTCCTGGAGCGCAAGCCAGCTGAATCGGGTGCGCCTTCCGCAAAAGCCAGAGAGAATTTAAAAAAAAATAGGAACTCAAAGCGTCATTGTTCCATTATTATTTTTTACAGAAATGTTTGCCGATCAACTAGGAATGCATTGGAGATCAACCAGTTGATCGTGAGCAACAGGTTGGTGACCACTGTTCTAGAAAAGTTGATTGAAGTACAATCTGTTGCTTCTCTCAGTGGGCTGATATTTCAGCATGTCAGTCTCGGGGCTACTGCACACACAAAGCTTAGCAGGAACATTGCCTGTAAGTAAGCATTTCACTGTTAGTCTCCACCTGTTGTTTACAAAGCATGTGACAAAAAAAAAAAATGGCATAAATGCATTTTTGGTCATTTAGAAAATTCAGCATTTTTATATAAAACCACAAATCGAAATGCTCAAACAACGGACCTAAACTAAAAACTGTCTAGGGTACTGACAAACAGCCAGGCAGGTGTTATAAATGTCCCAGATGTTTTTAAAGGGGAAGTTCACCCAAAAACACATCTTTCCATACACAAACAAGGTACAAGATGTAGTGAATTGATGTTGGCTTCAGCTGAAAGCTAGCAAGGAAAGCCATCAGTATCTTTTTCCCATTGTGTGCAGTGTTCTAACCTGTACTCGACATCGTTTTGGGAACAGTCAGAAATTAACAGTTTCAACATTTCTACATGCCATGTTGCATTATTCAAGTTTGTTAACTTCTGTGCAGCATAAGTGGCAATGCAGTACAGACTCCCAGTGAGATCAGTGGTTCCTCATGGCAGGCTACAGCTAGCAATGAGTAAGCAGCACAGGCAGGCAAGGCGGCATGAACGGTGTACTCTCACTATAAAAGGATCAGCTGTGCTGATAGACTTGATCCTCTCAAAATCAGTAGACGCCACAAGAAACCGTTTTGAAGAACTACAGAAACGTTGGTATACCGTGCATCACTACTAGGATATACAGGCCAGAATCTAAAAGAAACCAGCCAGGACTTATAGTATTGCCAAATGTATGAGCTGTTAAATTTAGAAATGTTAAAGGTGATTCATATGTAACATGATTATTGCTGAGGCACTTCCGACATTAGCCATATGTGGAGAGTGCCATCCTATTCCGTTCAGTCCCATTTGGCACAAGTCGATCCTAACAGGAAGTCTCGTGCGTCATTCTTTCTATCCCCCACTCGCTCTTTCTTCCTGTTAAGCTTCCTGGGAGCCGACTGACTGCCTGCCCCCTCCCCCAACATACACACACACACAAAGTATCCCCACAACAGCAGCATCACTCCAGTGGAAATGTTTTTAACAGCTGCCTATAAGTGAAGTTCCACCATACTAGCAGGCCCCCAGAGGCCTCCTGTTACAACCGGACACAACCAGACCGAGGTTCTAATAACCCAGCCTACAGGCGTTCAGCCCTCCACCATGGCTGGGCCCGCAGAGGAAACGAAGTCCCCAGATAAGACTTACTGCCTGCCGGCCAGATGAGCCACGGGGAATGGGAAATGGGATTAGGGCCTGGAAAGTGTAAAAGGCATCATTAGCAACAGGCTGGAAAAAGGGACATCAGCCTTTATAGCATACCAGCTCATTTTTATGCTGTGGATAAATGTTAATCATATGAACAAATACCACTCTAGCAATATATAGCCTATCATTATATAATCAGTTCCCTGCCATAGATATATTGACCTGTACTAGCCATATTGTTGTTGTGTGGCATGGGATGTGTGGGCTAAGTGCATCAATGCAAATATAAAGCGTGTGCACAAACCATTGCTTTTGAGATTCTTGCCCTCATTTAATTTAACTAGGCAAGTCATTTAAGAACAAATCCTTATTTACAATGACAACCAACTGTTCGTAGGCTAACTGCCCTGTTCAGGGGCAGAACGAAGATTTTTACCTTTTCAGCTCGGGGATTCGAACTCGCAACATTACGGTTACTGGACCAATACTTTAACCACTAGGCTACCTGCCGCCCCTTATACTGTTCGTTTGTAATGCTATAGCATTTGATAGACTGTCTACATTCGCGGAAATCAAGTTTCAATTGTGTTTTTCAATAGCTATAATACATCATAAACAATCCATTGTAATATTTTGAGTTGTCCTGTTAGAAGCATCGCCAAAGTATGCGACTATGTAAAGGCCTGCGCCATAAATGTATACAATGTTTGTAATTGGGATGCCTGCGTCGCAACAATTTAACCATTTAATAGCATAACTTGCAACGGTGTAGGTAGCCTACAGAGTCAGACATTAAGGCCGTTGTAATTACATTTTCCCTTTAAGGTCTGAACTGCAGGGTGCCGTGATCAGGACACCGCGGAGTCGGCGGGTGATGGCTCGTTAAACGTACCTGAATCCAGGGATGGGAGTGGGCGCTGTACTCCTAATTATACATTGAGAACAATTAAATACTGCTAGATTTTAATTAAAACTTCAATTGTCTTCAGCAATGCATTCTAGGCTAGCTAATGCTAAAGCAAACCGTTGGATTCGACAACACTTCCGGTTACTCACGCCAATGCGTGGCGTTCTATTTTCATGGAATCCAATGGCCTGCTACAGTAACGGTAGGCTCGTATTAACAGTAAATTATTGGGCTAGCATACTGTACCACACCATTCAGACTAGAGAGAAAAAAATGAACGAAAGTCGGATTCTGGCTATGGTAGGCTACCTGGAATGCAACTTACTTGACACACAACAATAGGATTTCTTACCGCGGTATAGATGATCAAATATTTTGCATCGTTTTCAAAATTACCTGTTCTTCCTCCGCTGACAAACTGGCTGCCATTCTTCAGTCTCGTTCTTGAGATTTTGACAGCTTAATTCTTTAACTTGGTGGCCTTTTTTCCCTTATTTTTCGTAAAGGTAAACGACGACAGTTCTATCCTCGTACCGGGCAGTACATCAACCGGTTTTGCCTAGGTTACTGGCATTTCACAAAACTGAAATGTTCCTCATATAGAAATGGAAAGCTTATCCGGTTTTTGTTCGCCTGGCCTGTTTGAGTCGAATAAGAAATTATATGGAATCTTCCATCAAAATACTCATGCATGAGCGAAAATCGCTGTTGTGTCAAATCTTCTCGAGTACTGAAGAAATTAGTCCTCAACAGTTTGGGGTTCCTCTGGGACGAATCACAGTTGATCGAATTTGACCCATTTGTCCAGCCAGTAAAGTCACCCACCTTTGCTAAGAATCAAGAGTAAAGTCAAAAGGCATGGTGTTCAATCTTTTATTCTCTACGTACGTCGCCTGGACTACTATTCTGCCAGCAGCACTAAATGACGTCACTTTTCTATGGTAATGAGGTACCTTCAAAATAAAAGCCTGTATTTCAAAACATTGCGAGGTTGATAACTCATTCAAAAGATTGGTGTTTATAACCAACATTTAAGAAGGAATTTATGTGTGTGTATGTGTATATATACACGTGTTAAAAAAAAAAACATTATATACAGACCACTAATTGAAAAATACTATGTTCAGGCTGGTATGTTGACAATATTGGAGTTATAGTGAACATAAATAGTGTCTATTGCGATGATTGAGTTGATTGAATTTTACAATAAAATGTATTTAAAGCGCCCTTTTTACATCAGGAGATGTCACAAAGTGCTTATCCAAAAACCCAGCTTAAAACCCCAAACAGCAAGCAATGCAGATGTAGAAGCATGGTGTCAAGAAAATTCCCTAGAAAAGGCAGGAACTTAAAAATAAACAGATGAAGCAGGCTCTGAGGGGTGTCCAGTCCTCTGCTGGATGTGCCAGGTGGAGATTATAAGAGTACATGGCCAATATGTTCTTCAAGATGTTCAAACGATCATAGATGACCAGCAGGGTCAAATAATGGTTGTAGAGGGTGCAACAGGTCAGCACCACAGGTGTAAATGTCAGTTGGCTTTTCATAGCCAAGTATTCAGAGGTCGAGACAGCAGGTGCAGTAGAGAGTAGAGAGGGAGACAGAGAAGGTCGAAAACAGCAGGTCTGGGACAAGGTAGCACGTCCGGTGAACAGGTCAGGGTTCCATAGCACATTCTTGATCAGCAGCACGACCAGGTGGACTGGGGACGGGGACAGCCAGGAGTCATCAGGCCAGGTAGACCTGAGGCATGGCCCTAGGGCTCAGGTCCTCCGGGAGGAGAGAAAGAGAGAGAGAGAGAGGGGGGAGAATTAGAGGGAGTACACAAAGACCGCTACTTCGATGTAGACAAGAAGGACAGATAGGACAGACTGACCATAGCCCTCCAAGTGGGGTTGGGGGTACTCAGTAGGGTCTGTAGAATCTATAAATGGTTTATTTCATGGGCCACTGAGGTCTAAATATATAGCAGCACAATACACACTCAATTCTCAAAAAAACGAATGAATATCATCCAGGATATTAGTATATAACATAATGACGCTTTCAGAACAGCAATTATTTACAAGTAATAAATAGGGAAGCACAGATATTACATTTTTTGTCCAATACCCAATTTCCAATATTTTCCCTGCCCAAAAACCTGATAACCGATATTTAACATTTTTGCGGCCTTTTAAGCATTCTAGTATAGTTAAATAGTTGGAAAACACACACACACACAAACACCAAAAAGTTAGTTTGTTGGCATTTAAGATATGTCCCCATTACCAGTAAAACATAATCAACACATACAGTGGGGCAAAAAAGTAGTTAGTCAGCAACCAATTGTGCAAGTTCTCCCACTTAAAAAGGTGAGAGGGGCCTGTAATTTTCATCATAGATACACTTCAACTATGACAGACAAAATGAGAAAATAAATCCAGAAAATCACATTGTAGGATTTTTAATGAATTTATTTGCAAATTATGGTGGAAAATAAGTATTTGGTCACCTACAAACAAGCAAGATTTCTGGCTCTCACAGACCTGTAACTTTTTCTTTAAGAGGCTCCTCTGTCTTCCACTCGTTACCTGTATTAATGGCACCTGTTTGAACTTGTTATCAGTATAAAAGACACCTGTCCACAACCTCAAACAGTCACACTCCAAACGCCACTATTGGGAGACTAGTCAGGATTGAGGAAAAAGACAAACAGAGCAAAACACAGAGATCCTTGATGAAAATCTGCTCCAAAGCGCTCAGGACCTCAGACTGGGGAGAAGGTTCACCTTCCAACAGGACCTTAAGCACACAGCCAGGACAGCGCAGGAGAGGCTTTGGTCTCTGAAAGTCCTTGAGTGGCCCAGCCAGAGCCAGGACTTGAATCGAACATCTCTGGAGAGGCCTGTAAATGGCTGTGCAGCAACACTCCCCATCCAACCTGACAGAGCGAGAGGATCTGCAGAGATGGATGGGAGAAACTCCCCAAATACAGGTGTGCCAAGCTTGTATCATACCCAAGAAGATGCTGTAATTGCTGCAAAGGTGCTTCAACAAAGTACTGAGTAAAGGGTCTGAACTTGTGTAAGTGTGGTATTTTATGTTTAATAAATTAGCAAGAATTTCTAAACGGGTTCTTGCTTTGTCATTATGAGGTATTGAGGGGGGGAGTACTTTCAGACGGCACTGTGTTGCTTAGCAGTTAGCAGTATACAGTAAAGTCATAGGCCTATTAAACTTTTTTCAAAAACAAGAGTATGTACCAGTTATATTGTGGTGATTATCAAGGTCAATGACGTTATTTTCTGTACAGTTTTAAAATGCATTACAAGAGATCGTCTGCTGTATTCTTCAAGCGTAAAAGTTTTCAACTAATTTCCACTCTAACTCATAAAATAGTCTCTCATGCCATTGTGATAATGTATTCACATTGCACTCTGTCTTTAGAGAACAATCACACATTTACACCACAACGACTACCGTCTGACAGTTTTCTAAAATGGGGGCACCGATGTCAAAAAAATCATAGTTTAGTGTCACATTTACCACAAATCCATGCATTGCCAGAGACTCATGCCAGGTATTTCTGAATTGGAAGTAGTGTATCCACTCTTTCATACTGGCTACAGGAATCAATCACAAGATCTAAAGTAATGCAACTACTACTACATGTTGCATATATATGGCTATAACTTTCCAATGCGACTAAGTTCATTGGCCCTATAACATGCTTAAAACCCCACCAGTTGTGGGATGTTCTAGGCACATTTGGCATAACTGCTTTGCTGTCACAAAACCGACTGTAACTCTCTTCTGGCCTGTCTACCTTCACAAGTAATGCAATAGGAGCATGGATGACATTAGGGCTGACATTAGAGCTTGACCATTGAAAGCCGTTAGCAGTAATACAGTCATTTGTCATGTGGCCAGCGACACACTGTACTATTCAGTGCCCCATGAAATGACACCATACATACACTGAGTGTACCAAACATTAGGAACAACTTTCTAATATCGGTCAGTCTGTCATGGAAAGAGCAGGTGTTTCTAATGTGTTGTATACTTAGTGTAGATACTCCCAACCCCACTTTTACATTGGCAAAGAGTTTTTAAAACTTTCTATAAGCAAATATGTCATTTATAGGCTTACAGTGTATTGCGTTGGGACCACTGGAAAGGGTGGAGTAAAAAGTGCTGCTGGGTATGTAGACCTAAGTCCCCCAATAAATACAACATATATAGATTCCACAGGCCCTACTGAGTAATCCTAACCCCACATTTACGTTGGGACATAGAGTAGTTCTTTCTCAATAAGCCAATATGTAATTTTTACACACTGCATTCAATTCCAGTTGGTGGAGTAAGGAGTCATTAGCATTCTGTATTAAACCTGTTGCCCAGCACATTAGACCAATTTAAGTTTTGTAGACAGTATTGAGTAATTCCAATGACATATATTGGTATATGTGGCACTGTCATAGGATGCCACCTTTCCAACATGTCAGTTTGTCAAATGTCTGCCCTTCTAGAGCTGCTCTGGTCAACTGTAAGTGCTGTTATTGTGAAGTGGAAACCTCTAGGAGCAACAATGGCTGAAGTGGTAAGCCACACATGCTCACAGAAAGGGGACCACCGAGTGCTGAAGCGCATAGAGTGTAAAAATCATTTGTCCTCGGTTACAAAACTCACTACCGAGTTCCAAACTGCCTCTGGAAACAACGTCAGCACAAGAACTGTTGGTCGAGCAGCTGCACACAAGCCTAAGATCATTATGCGCAATGCCAAGCGTAAGCTGGGTCTCGACCCCGCCTGTGCAACTGGGTACTGGACTTGCTGACGGGCCGCCCCCAGGTGGTGAGGGTAGGCAACAACATCTCCACCCCGCTGATCCTCAACACTGGGGCCCCACAAGGGTGCGTTCTGAGCCCTCTCCCGTACTCCCTGTTCACCCACGACTGCGTGGCCACGCACGCGTCCAACTCAATCATCAAGTTTGCGGACGACACAACAGTGGTAGGCTTGATTACCGACAACGACGAGACGGCCTACAGGGAGGAGTTGAGGGCCCTGGAGTGTGGTGTCAGGAAAATAACCTCACACTCAACGTCAACAAAACTAAGGAGATGATTGTGGACTTCAGGAAACAGCAGAGGGAACACCCCCCTATCCACATCGATGGAACAGTAGTGGAGAGTGTAGTAAGTTTTAAGTTCCTCGGCATACACATCACAGACAAACTGAATTGGTCCACCCACACAGACAGCATCGTGAAGAAGGCGCAGCAGCGCCTCTTCAACCTCAGGAGGCTGAAGAAATTTGGCTTGTCACCAAAAGCACTCACAAACTTCTACAGATGCACAATCGAGAGCATCCTGTCGGGCTGTATCACCGCCTGGTACGGCAACTGCTCCGCCCACAACCGTAAGGCTCTCCAGAGGGTAGTGAGGTCTGCACAACGCATCACCGGGGGCAAACTACCTGCCCTCCAGGACACCTACACCACCCGATGTCACAGGAAGGCCATAAAGATCATCAAGGACAACAACCACCCGAGCCACTGCCTGTTCACCCCGCTATCATCCAGAAGGCGAGGTCATACAGGTGCATCAAAGCTGGGACCGAGAGACTGAAAAACAGCTTCTATCTCAAGGCCATCAGACTGTTAAACAGCCACCACTAACATTGAGTGGCTGCTGCCAACACACTGACTCAACTCCAGCCACTTTAATAATGGGAATTGATGGGAAATTATGTAAAATATATCACTAGCCACTTTAAACAATGCTACTTAATATAATGTTTACATACCCTACATTATTCATCTCATATGTATACGTATATACTGTACTCTATATCATCTACTGCATCCTTATGTAATACATGTATCACTCGCCACTTTAACTATGCCACTTTGTTTACATACTCATCTCATATGTATATACTGCACTCAATACCACCTACTGTATCTTGCCTATGCCGCTCTGTACCATCACTCATTCATATATCTTTATGTACATATTCTTTATCCCCTTACACTTGTGTCTATAAGGCAGTAGTTTTGGAATTGTTAGCTAGATTACTTGTTGGTTATTACTGCATTGTCGGAACTAGAAGCACAAGCATTTCGCTACACTCGGACTAACATCTGCTAACCATGTGTATGTGACAAATAAAATTTGATTTGATTTGATTTGAAGCTGGAGTGATGTAAAGCTCGCCTCCATTGGACTCTGGAGCAGTCGAAACGCGTTCTCTGAATCACACTTCACCATCTGGCATTCCGACAGACAAATCTGGGTTTGTCGGATGCCAGGAGAACACTACCTGCCCGAATGCACAGTGCCAAATGTTAAGTTTGGTGGAGGAATAATGGTCTGGGGCTGTTTTTCACGGTTCGGGCTAGGCCCCTTAGTTTCGGTGAAGGGAAATCTTAACGCTACAGCATACAATGACATTCTAGATGATTCTGTGCCTCCAACTTTGTGGCAACAGTTATGTTTCAGCATGACAATGCCTCTGTGCACAAACAAGGTCCACACAGAAGTGGTTTGTTGAGATCGGTGTGGAAGAACTTGACTGGCTGCACAGAGCTTTGACCTCAACCCCATTGAACACATTTGGGATGAATCGGATCCAACTGCAAGCTTAATCGCCCAACATCAGTGCCCAACCTCACTAATGCTCGTGGCTGGATGGAAGCAAGTCCCCACAGCTATGTTCCAACATTTAGTGAAAATCCTTCCCAGGAGAGTGGAGGCTGTTATAGCAGCGAAGGGGGGACCAACTCCTTATTAATTCTCATGATTTTGGAATGAGGTGTTCGACGAGCAGGTGTCGTTGTTGTGTATTTATCGGAATATCCTGCTGCCAGGAAAACGGGAATGTCGCCTAGTGAGGCACAGACTCTTAGATATAGCAACTCAAACCTCATGTGGCAACAAGGAAGGACAGTTAAACTGGCCTTCTTTCATTAATAAAAATTGAATAGGAAAATCACAATTTTGTTTCTTGCACACACCTTGATGTGAATTCAATGCATAATGAATTACAGTTTGACCAACAATTTAGTTCCTGGAACAGCAGGGACTGTGAGGGGACACACACACACAAACACGTACACTAACACTCACACTCACTTTATACTTTTAGTTGTGTTGTTTGTATTATTATTTTGTTGTTGTATTGTTTATCGTTGAATTTGACATTTGTGTGACTGTCCTTGTCTATCAGTGTATCAGTTACTAGTCATGATTTGTGTTTTGTGTGGACCCCAGGAAGAATAGCTGCTGCTTCGTCAAAAGCTAATGGGGATCCGAATAAACCAATTAGATGAAACCAGCTGATAATGATTCAAACATTGCAATGAGTTATTTTCCGCTCTGTTTAATAAAACCTTTAAACTCCTAGAATTAAAAAGATATTGGAAACTTTAACATTCTAGTCAAAAGATAGCCTACCTATACAATTGGATTAAAGAGCATTTAGGTACAAATTTTCTTTGTGACCATCACTACCAGTCAGTAGGAAGATGTCTACATGTAGGCCTAGGCCAATATGCTTGAATTGAGCGATCCATTGCATTTAGAAGTCAAGAGACAGGCCCCACATTCTCCCATGTAGTGGAAAGCAATGCATTTTGGGAAACTGCAATGAAGGATCCCAAATTGTCAGATAGAACACATGGAAGCCTTAAAGGGCAGTTCTGCGACTTTTCAACCTCATATTTATTATTTCCAACACAAAACCAGTGTCTGCATACAGTACCATTCAAATGTCGACACACACCTACTCATTCCATTTTTTTTCATTTAAAATAAAAACTATTTTCTACATTGTACAATAGTAGTGAAGACGTCAGAACAATGAAATAACCCATATGGAATCATGTTGTAACCAAAAAAAGTGTTAAACAAATCAAAATATATTTTATATTTGAGATTCTTCAAAGTAGCTACCCTTTGCCTTGATGACAGCTTTGCACACTCTTGGCATTCTCTCAACCAGCTTCACACTGGAATGCTTTTCCAACGTTCTTGAAGGTGTTTCCACATATGCTGAACACTTGTTGTCTGCTTTTCCCTTATTCTGCGGTCCAACTCATCCCAAACGGGTTGAGGTTGGGTGATTGTGGAGGTCCATCTGATGCAGCACTTCATTACTCACCTTAAATAAAATATTTGGATTTGTTTTACACTTTTTTGGTTACTACATGATTCCATATGTGTTATTTCATAGTTTAAGTCTTCACTTATTTTTTATTTTTTCTCCACCTTTATTTAACCAGGTAGGTTAGTTGAGAACAAGTTCTCATTTACAACTGCGACCTGGCCAAGATAAAGCAAAGCAGTGCAACACAAACAACAACACTAATTCTCTCTTTCTTTCTCTCTCTCGGAGGACCTGAGCCCTAGGACCGTGCCCCAGGACTACCTGACATGATGGCTCCTTGCTGTCCCCAGTCCACCTGACTGTGCTGCTGCTCCAGTTTCAACTGTTCTGCCTTATTATTATTCGACCATGCTGGTCATTTATGAACATTTGAACATCTTGGTCATGTTCTGTTATAATCTCTACCCGGCACAGCCAGAAGAGGACTGGCCACCCCACATAGCCCGGTTCCTCTCTAGGTTTCTTCCTAGGTTTTGGCCTTTCTAGGGAGTTTTTCCTAGCCACCGTGCTTTTACACCTGCATTGTTTGCTGTTTGGGGTTTTAGGCTGGGTTTCTGTACAGCACTTTGAGATATCAGCTGATGTACGAAGGGCTATATAAATACATTTGATTTGATTTGAACACAGAGTTACACATTGAATAAACAAACACTCAGTCAATAATACAATCGAAAAAGTCTATATACAGTGTGTGCAAATGAGGTAGGATAAGGGAGGCAATAAATAGGTGGTGAAATAGTGGCGAAATAATAGATGTGCAGAAGATGAATGTGCAAGTAGAGATACTAGGGCGCAGAGGAGCAAAAATAAATAAATAAATAACAGTATAGGGATGAGGTATTTGGATGGGCTATTTACAGATGTGCTATGTAAAGATGCAGTGATCTGTGAGCTGCTCTGACAGCTTTTGCTTTAAAGTTAGTGAGGGAGATATGAGTCTCCAGCTTCAGTGATTTTTGCAGTTCGTTCCAGTCATTGGCAGCAGAGAACTGGAAGGAAAGGCGGCCAAAGGTGGAATTGGCTTTGGGGGTGACCATTGAAATATACCTGCTGGAGCGCATGCTACGGGTGGGTGCTGCTATGGTGATCAGTGAGTTGAGATAAGGCGGGGCTTTACCTAGCAAAGACTTGTAGATTACCTGGAGCCAGTGGGTTTGGCGATGAATATGAAACGAGGGCCAGCCAACGAGAGCATACAGGTCGCAGTGGTGGGTAGTATATGGGGCTTTAGTGACAAAACGGATTGCACTGTGATAGACTGCATCCAATTTGCTGGGTAGAGTTTTGGAGGCTATTTTGTAAATGACATCTCCGAAGTTAAGGATCGGTAGGATAGTCAGTTTTACGAGAGTATGTTTGGCAGCATCAGTGAAGGATGCTTTGTTGCGAAATAGGAAGCCGATTCTAGATGTAATTTTTGATTGGAGATGCTTAATGTGAGTCTGGAAGGAGAGTTTACAGGCTACAATGTAGAAAATAGTCAAAAGAAAGTAATAAAGAAAAACCTTGGAATGAGTAGGTGTCCAATCTTTTGCCTTGTACTGTATGTGAAAATGGCACGTTTCTATGATCTGTAGTTAAAAAGAAGAAAATATGTGATTTTCAAAACCTGCAACACGTTTCTAGCCAGATAGAGGATATTTGTGTACTCCCAACATCACCTCAAATCTCATCGTTTTTGAAAATCACCTTTAAAAATGTTTTAACTTTTGGTGATGTCATCGGGTAGAACCCACATGAAAAATACTATAATACACTATGGTCTAAATACCATAGTAGTCCTATGTTTATATACTATAGGATTCGTATTGTTTTTGCAGACTTTTCTCTGGTATTCACTGTAGTGTTTTTGCAGACACGACTAATATATTATCGTATTCACTGTAGTGTTTTTGTGGACATGACTGTAGTATTCACTGTAGTGTTTTTGCAGACACGACTAATATATTATAGTATTCACTGTAGTGTTTTTGCAGACACGACTAATATATTATAGTATTCACTATAGTGTTTTTGCAGACACGACTAATATATTATAGTATTCACTGTAGTGTTTTTGCAGACAGGACTAATATATTATAGTATTCACTGTAGTGTTTTTGCAGACACGACTAATATATTATAGTATTCACTGTAGTGTTTTTGTCGACATGACTGTAGTATTCACTGTAGTGGTTTTGGAGACACGACTAATATATTATAGTATTCACTGTAGTGTTTTTGCAGACACGACTAATATATTATAGTATTCACTGTAGTGTTTTTGCAGACACAACTAATATATTATAGTATTCACTGTAGTGTTTTTGTGGACATGACTGTAGTATACTGTAGTTTTTACACAGACATGACTAGTATACTATAGTATTCCCTGTAGAGTTTTTGTGGACTTTACTGTAGTATAGTATTCACTGTAGTGTTTTTGCGGACATGACTGTAGTATTCACTGTAGTGTTTTTGCCGACATGGCAAGTACACTATAGTATTTACTGTAGTGTTTTTGCAGACATGTCTGTAGTATACTGTAGTATTTACTGTACTAGTGTTTTTGCAGACATGACTGTAGTATACTATAGTATTCACTGTAGTGTTTTTGCGGCCATCACTAGTATGCTATAGTATTCACTGTAGTGTTTTTGCGGACATGATGGTAAAACCAGCCAACTAGTGTGAGCTAAAATGGCACAACTACCAGACTTCTCCAGTTACTGTTTTATGAGGGGAACACTTCAACCAGAACATAAGAAAAAGGTTTGTGACAGGCCACCTATTGAGTTGGGTCAGCAGTTTTGAGCAATCCAATGGACCAGACAAAACCTTAGCAAAAATATAAAAATTGTATTGGAGGGCACTGCCAATCAACTTCCTGGACCTCAAACCAGCAACATCTCTACAAACAAACGGACATTATTGCAGTGGCTTTACACAATGAACATCTTGAATGTTGTCCCACATGAATAAACTCACTGGTTAAACTGAACACATACCATTAAGAACAATCAACCACACCCCAAACATCTCTTCAAGAAAGCATGGTCACAAAATGGTTGCTCACAGAAATAAAGCAACAGCAACAGCAACAGCACCACTGCCATACAGCCTATACACCCAAAGGACCTTTCAGGTACTACACTTTCCCCTGAACATGGCCACAGGGTGCTTTATTACATTTCCTGTATATCCTCCCCTAGCAAGGGTGCCCAGGGAAACACTGACCAAAACTTTGGTTTCTAACCTGTCACACAATATTGTTCAGTTGCATGATTGTAACTGATTGATGTTTAGGTGAGGTTATGGTGATGCCCATCTACTATGGGACTCCACAGGTAGCCTACTGGTTAGAGTGTTGGGCCAGTGAATGAAAGGTTGCTAGACTGAATCCCCGAGCTGACAAGGTAAATATCTGGCGTTCTGCCCCTGAACAAGGCAGTTAACCCACTATTCCTAGGCCGTCATTGTAAATAAGAATTTGTTCTTAACTGACTTGCCTGGTTAAATAAAAATTAGGAGCAGGCAGCGATGCAGTTCAGTTTAAGAGTCTTTATAGATTCAGGTAATGGAGATACAGGGAATGATTGACAGTTGTTGACTTGAGACTCTATTTGATTTCAAACTTGGTTGGCTTGGTATATAGTATGGTTTATCCAAAAGGAGACACGGAAAGTTGCAAATAATAGCGGCAATAACAGCAATTAACGTACATCATTAATTGGCTGTAAATGGTAGGGATGGGAAACCGAGATTTCTGAAAGCTTCAGTGCTTTCCCCAAATTGTGCCATAAAATTGGTGCATTACCTGTTCACAATGCACATTCGTGACATCTGCTGGTTAGCAATAAATAGCCGTGTGTGATTATCAGAGACGTTTTTTTCCTCTCCACTGTTTTCATAAAAAATTCTGTGGCACAACGGTAACTTGTTGGCTTTAGTAGCCTATGATAATTTTGAATACCAGGTTTGCCTTTGACAATAAGTTGACTATTTTAATAAAAACAGAATCTATGGCATTATTTTGCATGCTTCAGACAAACTTATACTATACTAAATACAACTATGTATTTGAACAACAGTGCAGAAAGTGTGGTTTCACATTTGAATTTTTTTTGTAAATAGTGTGTCTAACTGTATTCGACCTCTTACCCTAATTTCCCTGAATGTTCCCTACTCTACCTGCTAAGCTACCTGTCAGGTGAAACTACTGTACAAAATTCTAACTACATTTGTAAGTACGGTGTCCAGTAGAGGTCTGTGTTTGAAAGCAGTTTAGAATCAAAGAAAGCACCGGAACCATGGCGAAATCAGTGGGATCTCGCATTTTGCAACACACGGTTTGAAAAAGCATGTAAACAAACAATGCTTGGCACACCTATATTTGGGGAGTTTCTCCCATTCTTCTCTGAAGATCTTCCCAAGCTCTCTCAGGTTGGATGGGGAGCGTCGCTGCACAGCTATGTTCAGGTCTCTCAAGAGATGTTCGATCTGGTTCAAGTTCGGGCTCTGGCTGGGCCACTCAAGGACATTCAGAAACTTGTCCTGAAGCCACTCCAGCATTGTCTTGGCTGTGTGCTTAGGGTCTTAGGGTCATTGTCCTGTTGGAAGGTGAATCTTCGCCCCCAGTCTGAGGTCCTGAGCGCTCTATAGCAGGTTTTCATCAAGGATCTGTACTCTGTACTTTGCTCCATTCATCTTTCCCTTGATCCTTACTAGTCTCCCAGTACCTTCCGCTGAGAAACATCCCCACAGAATGATGCTTTCACCACCACGCTACACCGTAGGGATGGTGCAGGGTTTCATCCAGATGTGACGCTTGGCCTTCAGGCCGACCAGAGAATCGAGTTTCTCATGGTCTGAGAGTCCTTTAGGTGCTTTTAGGCAAACTCCAAGCGGGCTACCATTTACTGAAGAGTGTCTTCCGTCTGACCACTCTGCGGTAAAGGCCTGATTGGTGGATCGCTGCAGAGTTGGTTGTCCTTCTGGAAGTTTCTCCCATCTCAATAGAGGAACTCTGGAGCTCTGTCAGAGTTACCATTGGTTTCTTGGTCTCCTCCTTGATCAAGGACTTCTCCCCCGATTGCTCAGTTTGGCCGGACATCCAGCTGTAGGAAGAGTCTTGGTGGTTCCAAATTTCTTCCATTTAAGATGGATGGAGGCCACTGTGTTCTTTGGAACCGTCAATGCTGCAGACATTTTTTGATACCCTTTATACCAGATCTGTGCCTCGACACAATCCTGTCTCTGAGCTCTCTACGGACAATTCCGAATACATGTATTCGGACAACGCCGAATACAACAGGTGTAGACCTTACAGTGAAATGCTTACTTATGAGCCCATAACCTACAATGCAGTTTAAAAATAAAAATAAAAATGTGAATAAGAATGGCTGGGTTTTTGCTATGACATTCACTGTCAACTATAAGACCTTATAAAGACAGGTGTGTGCCTTTCCAAATCACGTCCAATCAATTTAATTTACTAAAGGTGGACTCCAATCAAGTTGTGAAACATCAAGGACGATCAATGGAAACAGGATGCACCTGAGCTCAATTTCGAGTCTCATAGCAAAGGGTCTGAGTGAGTGTTTTCTATTTAAAATAAATGTGCAAACATTTCTAAAAACCTGTTTTAAACTTTGTCATTATGTGGTATGCGGTGTAGATAGATTTTTAAAAATTTAATCCATTTTAGAATAAGGCTGTAACATAACAAAATGTGTAAAAAGCGAAGGCTCTGAATACTTTCCGAATCCACTACGGTTGTGGACTGTTTATATATCATGTTGTGAGCTACATAGTTGGTTTTGCTGTTTTTCTTATTCACACTTTACAGTAATGACAGTCACTTTATCCTTCTTGTTTTAGTTTGTCATATACTCTTTGGAGGCTAGATCATCAAGACATTTACCTAACCTTGTGTTGTGTTGTGTAGTGGCCTTTCACTGAGGACTTTTCTGCTATGGTAGGTACATGGGGGAGAACGGCTGTCCAGCTGTAGACAATGAGGGTAGACCCTTGAGACATTTACCTAATCAACAGAACACAAGGTTGTACATGGTCATGTGCACTGGCCTTTCAATGGAGACCTTCCTGCTTTGGTACATGGGTGAGTGTCCAGCTGTAGACAATAAGGACAGACCCCCAAGACATTAACCTCATCTACATAGCTCATGTACAAAGCAGTTCAAATTTACAGAGTGACTGATTCAGAACAGTAACATTTTACAAAAAAAACAGACAATATATTTACAGACCTTTGAAATATTTATTTAGGAAAATAGTGCAATGTAAAACAATGTAATACACAGGTGAAAAGTGTGATGAAAGGGGCAATAAGAGAAAAAAAAGTAAAACCCCACTAGCATGTGAATGAGGAAATAAGTCAAAAATAAACATTTTTTTAAAACCCAGTAAATTACTCATCACCCTAATGTGTGAATAAGAAAAGCACACAACGCCATTTTTTCGATGGTCCTGTGGTACATTGTCATGTCCCTGACTAACGGGACACATTGATCAACAGCAAAATACACCATACATGACTGCTGATGTTTCTGTAGCTCCTGCTGACTTTTCTTTGTTTCATCCACCCGCTGCATAATGTCAGTGTCCAAAGGATCCTTAGCAGTCTTCCTCTTACGGCCAATGGAGCTGGGTCAGGGCGATGGGGCCGATGTTGATGGAGTTGCAGGGCCGAGAGCACCTGGACGGTACGTTGAGTGTTGGTGCGAAGGGCCTGGGAGGTGAGGAACTATGCCGGGTAGATGATGAACCAAAGGGCGATTAACCACCTGTAGATGGACCCTATGGACTCAGCTTTGTCTCTAGGCAGTCCAAAACACCATCCCCCTCCAACACAAAGTAGATGGAGAATACATTGCAAGCAATCTCAAAACATCTCCATGGGCTCCTTTTGAGTTAAAATGCTTACTCAAAAGAACAGATTTCCTAAACATCTCGATCTATTTAGCACACACGCGCCAGATTGGATGGCCTCCGTTTTACTGGATCTTGACCAATTGTGCTATTTTGTGTGTTTTTGCGCAGATCCTAACTTTTGTTTTTTCCTAACGTTTCAGACATTGTTTCATAATAAAAGATCTTCTGGACATCAAAACAGAGATTAATAACCTCGATTCGGATGAGGACTTCTATTTCAACAAATTGGAAGCAAAGGACATAATGCTCATCCCAGAGCAGGCCCAAATCCCTGAACCTCGGAGGAGGTGGAGCTATAGAAGTCACCGTGCGGGATATCTAACAAGACTGCGATGGAGAGTGGATAAGTCGCCATTACCTCCCGTTCTATTGGCGAACGTGCAATCATTGGAAAATAAACTGGATGAGCTCTGTTCGAGACAATCCTATCAACAAGAACTATAATATCCTATGTTTCACCAAGCTGAACAAGTACATGGAACATATAAATCTATCTGATTTTTCTATATTTCGGCAGTACAGAACAGCTGCGTCCAGTAAGTTGAGTGGAGGGGGGTGTGTGTCTCTGTCATCGAGAGTTGGTGCGCAATCTCTAATAATAAGGAAGTCTCGAGCTCTTGATCACCTGAGCTAGAATACCTCATGATAAGCTGTAGACCACACTATTTACCAAGAGAGTTTATCTATTTTTCGTAGACATCTATTTACTACCACACACAGATGCTGGCACTAAGACCGCGCTCAACGAGCTGTATATGGCCATAAGCAAACAAGAAAATACTCACCTAGTGGCTCGGGAATTTAATGCAGGGAAACTGAAACCTATTTTACTTCATGTCTCCTGTGCAACTAGAGGCAAAAACAACCTATAGATCACCTCTACTCTACAGACAGAGACATACAAAGTTCTCCCTTGCCCTCCATTTGGCAAATCTGACCATAACTCCATCCTCTGAATTCATGTTTAAAAGCAGGAGGTACCTTTGATGTGCTCAATAAAAAAGTGGTCAGATGAAGTGGATGTTAATGTACAGGACTGCTTCGCTAGCACAGATTGGAATATGTTCCCTGATTCATCAGTTGGCAGTTTACCACATCAGTCACCGGCGTCATTAATAAGTGCATCAATGACCAGAAGCCATGGATTACAGGCAACATCCGCACTGAGCTAAAGACTAGAATTGCCGCTTTCAAAGAGCAGGAATCAAATCCGTCCGCTTGTAAAAAATCTGGTTACTCCTTCTGACGAACCGCCAAAAAGGCAAAGCATCAACACGGGACTAAGATTGAATCCTACTACACCGGCTCTGATGCTCGTCGGATGTGGCAGGGATGTGCAAACTATCATGGATTACTAATGGAAACCCAGCTGTGAGCTTCCCAGTGATGCGGGCCTACCAGGCGAGCTGTACCATGCACAAGAGCACCAGCTGTTCTGGACGACTGTGTGATCACGCTCTCCATAGACCTTTTAAACAGGTTAACATTCACAAGGTCACTGGGCTAGACAGATTACCAGGACAGCTAGCAAGTGTCTTCACTGACATTATCAACCTCTCCCTGACCCAGTCTGTAATACCCATGTTTCAAACAGAACACCATAGTCCCTGTGCCCCAGAATGCCAAGGTAACCTGTCTAAATGATTATCGCCCTGTAGCACTCACATCTGTAGCCATGAAATGCTTTGAAAGGCTGGTCATGGCTCACAACACCATCATCCCAGATACCCTGGACCCACTCCAATTCACATACCGCCCCAACAGATCCACAGAAGACAATCTCTATTGCACTCCACACTGGGTGTGTGGGGTGTGTGTTCATAGATAAAACAAAGAAGGCCTTAAAATGTCCAAAAATCTCCTTGGCCAAATGTAAACAGTCCCACACAAAATCAATACAGTTCAAATAACAATAAACAATAACTCTCACGCAAATTCCCTCAACTAAAATGTCCCATCAAATACAGCTGGCAGGGGACTAATAGTCCAAAGACACTAAACATCAAATGGAGCACATTGAGGGAAAAAATGAATGTCTGCTGCAGTGTAAAGCACTGGAGCGATAGAGGAGAAATGACAGTAAGAGAGACAGAGGGGGTCTTAGCTGTTGACTTCAGGCTTGCAGTTGCACTGTCCGTCCGTCTGAAGGTTTGTATGTAAGTCGCTCTGGATAAGAGCGTCTGCTAAATGACTTAAATGTAAATGTAATGTAAAAATGTCAAAGCTTCGCAACAATGTTGCTACTAATCCATGCGATCAATGACCGGTGCAGTCCAAAAAGATACAACCACGACCTAGAGCGGTAACACCTTCGTGACTACAACTCAGCGTTCAACACCATAATGCCCATCTAAGCTCATTACTAAACTACGGACTCTGGGATTAAACACCTCCCTCTGCAATTAGATACTGGACTTTCTGACAGGTAAGGGTAGGCAACAACACGGGGGCCCCTCAGGGGTGCATGCTTAGCCCTCTCCTGTACTCCCTGTTTACTCACCCACCCACCCACACAACTCCAACACCATCATTAAGTTTGTTGACGACACGATGATGGGAAGCCTGATTACCGATGACGAAGAGACAGTGAGGAGCCTACAGGGAGGAGGTCAGCAACCTGGCTGTGTGCAGCCAAAATAAGCTGATCGTGGACTACAGGAAATGGAGGGCCGAGCACACCCCCATTCACATCGACAGGGCTGTAGTGGACACGGTCAAGAGCTTCCTCGGTGTCCACATCAGTAAGTACCTCTCATGGTCCAAACACACCAACAGTCATGACGAGGGCACGACAATGGCTTCTGAATAGCTTCTACCCTGAAGCCATAAGACTGCTGAACAGTTAATCAAATGACTACCCGGTCTGTATGCTTTTCACCCCTACCTACATGTACAAAGTGTTCAATCACTCACCTAATCAAACCTAAATATTACCTCAATCAATCACTCCAACTACTTTGTACATTGACTTGGTACAGGAACTCCTTGTATATAGCCTCGTTATTGTTATTTTGTGTAATTTTATTGTGTTACTTTTTTCTTGATCTATTTGTTCATTTTCTTACTTTGTTGAGAATGTGTTCATAAGTAAGCATTTCACGGTAAAGTCTACACTTGTTGTATTCTGCACGTGACAAATACATTTTTTTTTACACACCACAGTGTCTGTTTTCAGATGTTTTAACTAGCCCTGATATCACAAGCACGGACTATTTCCCACACAATTTCTCCCATCCAGAAAGTAGCTGATTTCACATGTTCTAACTAAGTCTGTAAACATAGGATCAGAAAAACACACACTGTACAAAAGGACTTGTATGACAAGAGTACATGCCATATCTGGCATATTGGTGTTTTTATGTGAACACGAAACCAATCCAGTTGTCGGACAATCGGTGGGACACACACGCCAGCCCCACTCCTCCTCTCCTTTACCCTTTTCAGATTCCGAACATACCGGTCCTGAATCTTTCTATGACATCAGTAAATGTTGTTACACAGTATCTCCCGCCAGCTGTTGTCTTTTGCGTGCTTGTCTGAATACAACCGCATTGAAGGGTTGTGACGGTTCTTGTGTTGTCTCACCAGCTCACACAGACGCTCCTCAAAACTGGACAGAGTTGGACATAATTGCAGATAGCAAATCTCGAAATAAAAGCACAAAAAAGGAAGCTTGCAAGTAGTAGAAGCGAAGTAGCAGAATATCCATCTTTCGTGTTTATTATCACAAGGGATTCCGGAAAATATGTGATGTAGACACAGGGGCGGGACTCAATCAATACTTAGCCCTCAGTCTTCAAATGGAATGATACGTTGTGCCCCAATTTCCAGATAGAAAAAAAAACTGTCGAACGACGGAGCATTGTCCCTGTTTGCATACTTTGTGTAGACCCTTTTAGAGCGTTCCTCGATGAGCTTGACACCTTGATAAGCTCATTTCCTGATGGCTCACCGCTCTTCGTACTTCGCGACTTCAACGTCCCGACGTCTTTCGATACATTTATTTCCTCACCTTGCCTTTTTTGACACCACTCTTTCACAGTCTCCCCCCCCACCCCCACTCACAAGGCAGGCAAAATGCTTGACTTCATCTTTACTAGAGGCCTACTAATCTCACTGCAACCCCCTCCAGGTCTCAACCCCCTCCAGATCACGACTTTGTTTCATTTTCTGTCTCCCTCTCCTCTAACCCTAGTCACTCAGCCCCTACCCAGATTGTCATGCGCGGTCAAAATCTTTGCTCTTTCTCTCCCACTACTCTCTCCTCTTCTATCCTATCATCTCTCCCTTCTGCTAAATCCTTCTCACGCCTGTCTCCTAATTCTGCCTCTTTGACCCTACTCTCTTCCCTTTTTGCATCTTATGACTCACACTGTCCCCTTTCCTCCTGGCCGGCTTGGCCCTCCCCTCCTGCTGTGTGGCTAAGTGACTCATTGCAGCTTACAGAACAGTGCTGCAGGCAGCTGAGTGAAAATGGAGGAAAACTAAACTTCCAGGGACCTTGCACCCCCTCATCTCTACCTTCTCTTCCTCTGTATCTGCTGCTACAGCCACCTTCTATCATTCTAAATGTCAAGCTTCTGCCTCTAACCCTAGGAAACTCTTTTACACCTTCTGATCCCTCCTTAATCCTCCACCCCCCCTCCCTCCCTCCCTTCCTCTCTGCGGATGGTTGATGACATTCCACTGGTCCCGCTCACACAGAACTACCCTACGCCTTTGAACTCTTTCTCCCCTTTCTCTTCAGATGAAATCCTGTGACTTGTGAGGTCCGGCCGCCCAACAACTCCCAAGCTGACTCTCTCTCTGTTCTCATCCTCCTAGATCTATCCGCTGCCTTCGATACCGTGAACCATCAGATCCTCCTCTCCACCCTGTCAGGGCTGGGCGTCTCTGGCTTTGCACACCTGGATTGCATCCTATATGACAGGCCGCTCCTACCAGGTGACATGGAGAGGATCTGTGTCTGCACCATGTACTCTGGTGTCCCCCAGGGCTCAGTTCTAGGCCCTCTCCTCTTCTCTCTATACCTCAAGTCACTCGGCTCCGTCATATCCTATCATTTCTATGTGGATGACACTCAACTACTTTTGTCCTTCCCCCCTTCTGACACCTAGGTGGCAACACACATCTCTGTATGCCTGGCAGATACTGTATCTCCACTTGGATGTCGGCCCACCACCTCAAGCTCAA
Source organism: Oncorhynchus gorbuscha (assembly GCF_021184085.1). Lineage (NCBI taxonomy): Eukaryota > Metazoa > Chordata > Actinopteri > Salmoniformes > Salmonidae > Oncorhynchus > Oncorhynchus gorbuscha. Next base: position 55,407,887 of record NC_060173.1, read on the forward strand.
CTTCGAAAAGACAGAGCTTCTCCTCCTCCCAGGCCTTCCCACTCCAAAACCTTACCATCACTGACAACTCTACGGTCTCCCCCTACCATAGTGCAAAGAACCTTGGCATGACCCTGGACAATACCATGTCATTCTATGCAAACATCAAAGCATTGACTCGCTCATGCAGGTTCATGCTCTACAACATCTGTAGAGTATGACCCTACCTCACACAGGAAGTGGCACAGGTCTTAATCCATGCACTTGTCATCTACCATCTGGACATCTGGAACTCGCTGTTGGCTGGGCTTCCTGCTTGTGCCATCAAACCTCTGCAACTTATCCAGAATGCTGCAGCCCACCTGGTGTTCAATTTTCCCAAGTTCTCCCATGTCACCAGCTCCCCCCACACACTCCACTGGCTTACAGTCGAAGCTTGTGGTACTTGCCTACAGAGCAGCAAGAGGATCTGCCCCTCCCTACCTTTAGGCTATGCTCAAATCCTACACTCCAACCCGAGCACTCTGTTCTGCCACCTCTGGTCTCTTGGCCCTTCCCGCTCAGCCCAGTCTAAGCTCTTCTCTGTCCTGGCACCCCAGTGGTGGAACACTACAGTAAATACTATAGATTACCAGAGTTATGTCTGCAAAAACACTACAGTGAATATTATAGTATATAAATATAGTAATACTACAGTATTTAGACCACAGAATACTATAATATTTTTTATGTGGGTTAGCTGTAAATGTGTAACATGTTTGAACAAACATCTAAATGCATTCTATCCACTTGGTTGTATTTTTGTATTATGGTTGTATTGTGTTTTTAAATAGTCAAGTAAAATCAATCAAGGGATACGACAGTGTGGAGTAGTATTCTACAGTATACTACACAATTCTATAGAAAGCACTACATGATCGAGGGGGAACCTCAAAAGAAATCCCTGGCCTGTGCTCCCCAAGGACAGCAAGTTCAAATCAAGAACAGCATCGACTAAGCTAGCAGCTAATAGTCAAATTGAGCAAAAGAAATCTAAAAGTAAGCACTACTTGATCGAGGGATACTTCACTATAGAATTCTCCAGTATACTACACAATTCTATAGTAAGCACGACTACAAGATTGAGGGATACGAAACTACAGTGTATAGTATAGAATTATCCAATATAGGTTCTAAATAAAGAGTAAAAACACACAGACGATTAGTAAAGCTCAAACCAAGTTTATTCACCCACTTGGTCAGACAGCTGCACAGACAAAGACATTCACAAAAGCATTGGTATTTAACCATTCCTCCTATACTGAGTTTACACCTTAAACATCTGGATAGCCAATACATCTCTGTTGCTAGACAGAACTTTAGTGATTTGTTTTTCCTCACTTCATCTGACCTGACCTCAGCCTAAATTCCTCACTCCTCCCCAACTCATGGCTGTCCTGTAGACTTGTACCAGACTGTGGCCCTTCTCCTTCCCATAGGATCCCCGATATCTAACAATTCCCCTTTCTCCCTCAGTGACATGAATAAGGATATTTCATATTTTCATGTTTAGAATTCAGAACCCATCAACTACAAACTTCTAAAGTAAACAGTGCACTACTCGACCGAGGGATATTACAGTGTGTAGTATAGACTTCTCCAGTATACTAAAACATTTGAAAGTACTACACATGATCAACGGATAGTACAGTGTGTAGTATTATAGTATTCTACAGTTTTTTACAGCATTCTATAATAAGTCATATAGTATTCTATAATAAGATGTAGTATTTTTGTGTGGGAACTTCATTTTTTTCTACAAAATGTAGAAATTATCACTTTTCACATGTGTAGACATTGGTCATGTGCTGGAGATAATGAAAATGAGCTTGAAAAGTGGTGAAGTTGCCCTTTTAATAATAGCTGATAAAATCTGTGTTCAGGTTAACTGGACTGACTTGCAATGGCTTGTGTGAGCACCTGTATATTTACCATGACTACTACTACTGCCAATGTGTATATTGGAAGGTACAATAATGATTTTACACATTATTCATGGTTTAAATGTAGAAACCTCAGAATATCTGTAAATAATGAAGTGTGAGAAAGTCAATGTTGGAAACCAAGGTTACAGGGACTGGATAACAATAGATTTGTCATTTGGACAACTTGATTGACAGGCCCTCAAATTACCTACCTTCCATGTCAGCACTGACAAAAAGAGCTCCTTGAAACGTGGCACCATCCGTACAATGACATATGGTGGTGGCAGCATCATGCTGTGGGGATGTTTTTCAGCAGCAGGGACAGGGAGACTAGTCAGGATGAAGGGAAAGATGAACGGATTAAAGTACAGAGAGATCCTTGATGAAAACCTGCTCCAGGGCGCTCAGGACCTCAGACTGGGGGCGAAGATTCACCTTCCAACAGGACAACCTTAAGCACACAGCCAAAACAACCAGTTAACTAGGCCAAAGAACCCTAGACAACAATATTGGCAGGCTAGTTAATCGGTTTCGTAACGCAATGGATAACTATACTTGTTACCATACAACTACCATGTTATAACCACTATTCTTTCTGTAAAGCGCTACCATTATGATTGTAGTTAATAAAATAAAACCCTGTTTAAGTGTACAGAAATATATAGAGACAACTTGCTAACATGTGGACTACCACATTAGCTATCATCTTTTTTTTTCAATTTAAAGTTAGTTTTCTTGTTTTTCAATCAACCAACAAAACACATTCCACATTCACAGACGTGACATACTTAAAAAAAAACTAACAATAATAATAAAAATGAAAAGAATACAATAAAAAATAATTATTAAAAAATTAAAAAATATATATAAAAACTTGCAGCAGCACTATCAAGGTTCTTATCACTATCACTATCAAGGTTTATCAAACTTGGACTGTCTCTTACGGTAGTGATAAGTGAGCTTTTCAAGAGGGAGAAAGTCAACAATCTGGTCAATCCACATTTTAAATGTAGGAGAAGTATTAGAGGCCCACAGCAGAAGAATACATTTCTTAGCAAAGTATGTAATAGTCATAAACACATTTTCTCTGTCAGGATCAAGAACAAAGTCCTGCTGAGCATTAAGATAGATAGATAGATAGATAGATAGATAGATAGATAGATAGATAGATAGATAGATAGATAGATAGATAGATAGATAGATAGATAGATACACTGGGTCATATCAAACTGTACATCTAGTATTTTCTGTGCAGCAGTATGTATAGATTACCAAAATCTGTCAATCTCTCCACAGCTCCAAAATACATGCATATAGGTTCCACTTTCAGATGTACATATTTTACAGTTAGGAGAAATGTCTGTTTTCATTCTATGGAGTCTCATTGGAGTGTAATAAAATTTGTACAAAAATGTGGAATTATATTCTTTCATTTTTACATTAGTAGAGGAGCAGTATACCCTGTCGCAAAACTCCACCCATAACTCATCACTGATAGTCAGACCAAGATCCTTTCCCCAGATTATTTTCAAATGAGTAAAGGAGGAGCCTCCTTTCTCAGAAAGGAGTCTATAGATATAGGAGATTTTGCCTGATGGATTGTGCTGTAGCAAGAAGAGTTTCAACTTCATTCAGCTGAGCTCTAAACCTCCTCTTGGAAGTAAATGAGGAAATTACATGTCTAATTTGAAGATATATATATTTTTTAAGGGATCTTGGCACATTGAACTCACGGCAGAGCTCTTGAAAGGATTTCAGTGTAGTGGTTTTCTGATTAAATAAGTCTGAAAAGGTCCTGATTCCTAGAGTATGCCAAATATTAAAGTTGGCATCACTCAGGGCTTTTGGCAAGTCTGGGTTGCATACTATAGGCGAGTGAGAACATATTTGGGAGGAAATGCCCAGGTATTTCTTACAGTCCCTCCACGCTAGTAGGGTGCTGTAAATCACAAAGGTTTTGGCTATGTTGCCCACTTCACTAAAGTTATTCATGATTATAATTGAGCTTAGGGGCAATGAACCACAGGATTGGGCTTCTATCTGAATCCATGTTGACTCTTGTCTGTTTGTGATCCATGTTAGCATGTTGCGGATTTGGGCAGACCAGTAGTACAATTGAAGGTAAACCACCATCTCTAAACGTCACCTGTGTCCCTTTCACATTTTCTTTTGAGATTAAAACTTCTACAAGACATGTTTCCACCTGAGAATTAAGCATACATATCCAACTTAGTTCTAATAGACTGTAACCATACAAGTACACACTAAATGGAAACTAAGGCTGTTTCAAACTATGCTGTGGAAGAGGGCAAGAGCTATTTTCTTGGAAGTGTTGTGATGATAGGTCATGCACTGAAGTTTGACCCTGAACTCTAGTTTCTAAAAGTGTCTATGTGTCAATTAAAATGAGCATGAGAGCGAGAACAAAAGGTTTGAAAAGTGTGGTTGTAAGCTGACAGGTACACATTGTTCCTGGAAAGCTGTATCGGGATGACTAATGTCTTAACACCACTCTAACCACAATGCCTCAGCTCTCTTCAGTCGTATTTTCACTGTGACGCGACTGTCTGACTGAGAATAAAAGTTCTCTGTTGTTCCGTTAGCTAACAACCCTCTTCTGAGAACACTTGACTCTTCAAACACGTTGGCCACATGAGCGGAATTCATGCATAAGCTTTTGACCTTTCAAAACATTGAAAACACTTGCACAAGTATATATATATATATATATATATATATATATAATTTATTTTTTTTAAACCAAAAGTGAGGCACTCTAGAATAGCAAAACAACCTAGGAAATATTCTGAGATGACTAGTCATGCGCCAAGAGGGATTTAATATATTTTGTACTAATGAGTATTATGCAGATGTTTCATTTTTTGAATGAAATATGACCCTAATTTCTAAGACACATTAAAATGGTGCTTCAGCACTTTTATTATTTTATTGGCTTTCATAGAACCAAAGCACAACACAAAATGGGAAATGTAACAGCACTAGTAAGACAAGTAGGGGGACAGAAAATCACCAAAGCAGTATAGATGGCTTTGAAAGAGATCATTGACAGTCCAAGGTCTCTCACTGCAAGCTGGGTTAGTGAGGGAACTTTCCTGTAATAAAAAGATGTAATAACAAACTGAAATATATTCATTACATAAAGTAATCAGACCCTTTACTCAGTACTTTGTTGAAGTACCTTTGGCAGCGATTACAGCCTTGAGTCTAATTGGGCATGATGCTACAAGCTTGGCACATCTGTATTTGGGGAGTTTCTCCCATTCTTCTCTGCAGATCCTCTCAAGCTCTGTCAGGTTGGATGGGAAGCGTCGCTGCACAGCTATTTTCAGATCTTTCCAGAGATGTTTGATCGAGTTAAAGTCTGAGCTCTGTCTGGGCTACTCAAAGACATTCAGAGACTTGTCCCAAAGCCACTTCTGCGTTGTCTTGGCTGTGTGCTTAAGGTCATTGTGCTGTTGGAAGGTGAACCTCCGCTCCCAGTCTGAGGTCCTGAGCGCTCTGGACCAGGTTTTCATGAAGGATCTCTCTGTACTTTGCTCTAATCTCTGTATCTTTCCCTCAATCCTGACTAGTCTTCCTGTCCCTGCCGCTAAAAAACACCCCCACAGCATGATGCTGCCACCACCATGCTTCACTGTGGGGATGGTGCCAGGTTTCCTCCAGACGTGACGCTTGGCATTCAGGCCAAAGTGTTCAATCTTGGTTTCATTAGACCAGAGAATCTTGTTTATCACGGTCTGAGTGTTCTTTAGGTGCCTTTTGGCAACCTTCAAGCGGGCTGTTATGTGCCTTTTACTGAGGAGTGGCTTCTGTCTGGCCACTCTACCATATAGGCCTACTTGGTGGAGTGCTGTAGAGATGGTTTTCCTTCTCGAATGCTCTCCCATTTCCACAGAGGAACTCTGGAGCTCTGTCAGAGTGACCATTGGGTTCTTGGTCACCTCCCTGATTGAGGCCCTTCTCCCTCGATTGCTCAATTTGGCTGGGCGGCCAGCTCTAGGAAGAGTCTTGGTCAGGGAGGTGACAATTCCTTCAACCTCATGGTTTGGTTTTTGCTCTGACATGCACTGTCAACTGTGGGACCTTATAAAGACACATGTGTGTCTTTCCAAATCATGTCCAATCAATTGAATTTACCACAGGTAAATCAAGTTCAAGGATGCACCTGAACTCAATTGAGTTTCATAGCAAAAGGTCTGAATATTTATGTAATTAAGGTATTTATGTTTTACATTACTTATTTTTAATACATTTGTAAACATTTCTAAAAACTTGTTTCACTTGGTCATTATGGGGTAGATTGATGAGAGAAAAAAGTATTTAATCCAATTTAGACTAAGGCTGTAACGTAACAAAAACATTAAAGGGGTCTGAATACTTTCCGAATGCACTGTATATGCACGTGCAACCTAGAAATTCCGCAGTAAATATCTAGTGTTGCATGCAGAGTTCCATAAAGGCTAGCCTGCACAACTGCACAAAAATATAAACGCAACATGAAACAATTTCAAAGATTTTACTGAGTTACAGTTCAGCAGGAAATGTAAAAAAATGTAAATAAATTCATTACGCCCTAACCTATGGATTTCACATTACCGCGAATACAGATATGAATTGATTGGTCACAGATACCTTTAAAAAAAAGGGCCTCACAAAGGTCCTCAGGATCTCGTCACGGTATCTCTGGGCATTCAAATTGCCATCGATAAAATGCAATTGTGTTCATTGTCCGTAACTTATGCTTGCCCATACCATAACCCCACCGCCACCATGGGGCACTCTCTTCACAACGTTGACATCAGAAAACCACACGTCCACACAATGCCATACACATGGTCTCCGTTTGTGAGGCCGGTTGGACGTATTGTCAAATTCTCTAAAATTACGTTGGAGGCGGCTCATGTTAGAGAAATGAACATTAAAGTCTCTGCCAACAGCTCTGTTGGGCATTCCTGCAGTCAGCATGCGAAATGCACGTTCCCTCAATTTTTTTTTTTACATCTGTGGCATTGTGTTGTGACAAAACTGCACATTTTAGAGTGGCCTTTTATTATCCCCAGCACAAGGTGCACATGTGTAATGATCATGCTGTTTTAACAACTTATTGATATGCCACACCTGTCAGGTGGATGGATTATTTTGGCAATTTAGAAATGCTCACTAACAGGAATGTAAACAAATTTGTACACAACATTTGTGCGTATGGAACATTTCAGGGATCATTATTTCAGCTCATGAAACGTGGGACCAACACTTTACATGTCACGTTTATATTTGTGTCCAATGTAGTTAGTTGGCTAGCTAACACAAAATGCCAAGTTCGTATTTCTTGATCCAACCAAAAAACAGAACAAACAAGTTACATACATGTAGTACCAGTCAAAAGTTCAAGGGTTTTTCTTTATTTGCACTTTTTTTCTACATTGTAGAATTATAGTGAAGACTTCATAACTATGAAATAACACATATGGAATAATGTAGTAACCAAAAAAAGTGTTAAACAATTCTAAATATTTGAGATTTTTCAAAGTGCCTTGATGACAGCTTTGCACACTCTTGACATTCCCTCAACCAGCTTCATGAGGTAGTCACCTGGAATGCATTTCAATTAACAGGTGTGCCTTGTTAAAAGTTAATTTGTGGTATTTCTTTCCTTCTTAATGTGTTTGAGCCAATCAGCTGTGTTGTGACAAGGTAGGGTTGTTATACAGGAGATGGTATTTTACCAAATAGGGCTAAGTCCCTAGTATGGCAAGAACAGCTCTAATAAGCAAAGAGAAAAGACTTTAAGACATCATTACTTTAAGACGTGGTCAGTCAATGGAAATGTTCAATTGCAGTTTTAAAAACCATCAAGCGCTATGATGAACGTGGCTCTCACAAGGACTGCCACAGGAAAGGAAGACCCAGAATGACCTCTGCTGCAGAGGATAAGTTCATTTGAGTTACCAGCCTCAAAAATTGCAGCACAAATAAATGCTTCACAGAGTTCAAGTAACAGACCCATCTCAACATCAATTGTTCAGCGGAGACTGTTCAGAGGTGAATCAGGCCTTCATGGTCGAATTGCTGCAAAGAAACCACACACAAAGGACACCAATAATAAGAAAAGACTTGCTTGGGCCAAGAAACACGAGCAATGGACATTAACCAGTGGAAATCTGTCCTTTGGTCTGATGAGTCCAAATTTGACATTTTTGGTTCCAACCACTGTCTTGGTGAGGTGCAGAGTAGGGGAACGGATGATCTCTGCATGTGTGGTTCCCACAGTGAAATATGGAGTAGGAGGTGTAATGGTGTGGGGGTGATTTGCTGGTGACACAGTCTTTGATTTATTTAGAATTCAAGGCACACTTAACTAGCATGGCTACCACAACATTCTGCAGCGATACGCCATCCCATCTGGCTTACTCTTAGTGGGTCTATCATTTGTTTTTCAACAGGACAATAACCCAACACACCTACAGGCTGTATAAGGGCTATTTGACCAAGAAGGAAAGTGATGGAGTGTTTCATCAGATGACCTGGCCTCCACAATCACCCGACCTCAACCCAATTGAGATGGTTTGGGATGAGTTGGACCGCAGTGAAGGAAAAACAGCCAACAAGTGCTCAGCATAAGTGGTAACTCCTTCAAGATTGTTGGAAAAGCATTCCAGGTGAAGCTGGTTGAGAGAACGCCATAAGCGTGCAAAGCTGTCATCATGGCAAAGGGTGGCTATTTTGAATGATTTTAGAATGTAGAACATAATTATTATTATTTTTAAACATTGAATGAGTAGGTGTCCAAACTTTTGACTGGTACTGTACGTGCTGTTTGCAGATCCACTAAACAAAATCAGACAACAATTATCCGTTTGCTCTGGTGGTGTTAGTTACATTTGGCTAGCACAGCAAATAACCGGAGGTACTGTGAAGGTAGAGAAAGATACATTGACCTTGTTAGCCAGCTAGATAGGTGAATCTCTCACAGCAGCCAACAATATTACTAAACTAAATGTAGCTAACATATGAGTCCAATGTCTGATGGCCACATTGTTCATATCAAAAGTTAGTGGGGTAATTTTTGCCGCTAGCTATCAATCCCTCTCTCCCTCTCACCAATCTCTCCTAGCTCTTCATCTGCTTTCTCCAAAACGCAAGTATATTTTACCAGGTGTATTGTTAACTTAGTTTCAAATAAGAAACATACTGTAGTATTAACTAGCTATTGCCATGTATTTCCAACCTCACGTTACAAGAACTAGCTAGAAGTTTGTTTCCATGTAGTAAAACTAGATTATAATACAAAAATGCTAGCGCTGGCACCTTGTGGTGATAATGTTGAACTGCATATAATTACACCAGGATGACACAGAAAATGAAGCAAACGAATTGCAAATTAATTTCAAGCAACATACATTTTTAAATAAAATCAAATGTATCTTAAAATATTCCTTTCTGCACAACCTCATGATAGTGATATTTGGTAATGATCTCGCTCTCCTGTGCATGTCATCCTTAAGGCCTACCTTCATTAGTAGGGCTTGCACTAATCCATTTCATGATGGCATGTACAGTAGCTGTAAAAGTCAAATTTGGTATCCTTCAAAATGGTCAACTTCATTAATTGTCTAATGAAAAAAAGTGTCAGCTTTTGGTTCTTTCAAATTATTCGAAAAATTATTCCCACTCACAAATTCAGATCGAGGAGTGCTTTTCCTATTTCAAATAGTATAATTTCAAATGGAGAAAACATCTGAACAGATTGTAAACAATGTGTGAGGATTTGCTAATCCCGTTTCAGTATAGAAATTACATGCCACATGTACAAGTGCATTGGACATTCCCACGAGGCCAATACTAATCCCAACATATGTCTGTATTGGGAATGCATGCTATAAATAATCTCATATCCATTGTAAACAATGGAACCAAAAGGGTACAGCATGGATAGTGGAGGCAAGAGAAAAATACCCTGGAGAGTGACCACAGTGAAGGGTCCCTTTTACATGGGCTGCAAAGTAGCCATGTAATGTGTGAGTTCCATACCTGTATGGCTGACCGGGATGGTCTATCATACATTTATGATAGACAGGAGACACTACTTAAAGTCTCAGAGGGGACGACATCACATCACATAGTTACATTTTTGAAATGACATCACATCGGCTACTAGAATTCACCTCTGCTACAGTCACACCCCTTTCACTTCCTCCTATGGCTACGACAGTATAAATCAGCTGTATGATCAGAGTCAATGTAGCAGAAAGAAATACCCACAAAATGTGTTCTGTGGGTGCTAGATTAACTCAGTTCACACAGTGTGCTCTGCTGGCTGCTGAGGTTGATGCGGAGGAGGTGGTGGTCAGTGAGTGTAGCAGAGGCGAGTTTGTAGCACGTGAGCTAGTTGACAGGTGAGTGCTAGACTCTTCCTCCACGAATCCTTCCTCGATTCCTCTCATCGCCTCCTTCTCAAAACCCATTGGAGGTCAGTGGGGAGGAACCTTGTACCTTCTGCTCCAACAAAGTTGTGTTACAATACAGGTGAGGAGATAGGATGTGAGTAATCAAGGAAAGAGAAAGTGAGACAAAGCCCAAGTAGCCAGTTAAATCAAAGAGGCAATTGAGGTAATATGTACATGTAGGTAAAGTGACTATGCATCGATAATAAACAGAGTAGCAATTTGGTTAGCTGTTCAGGAGTCTTTTGGCTTGGGGCAGAAGCTGTTAAGAAGCCCTTTGGGCATAGACTTGGCACTCCGGTACCACTTGCCGTGTGGTAGCAGAGAGAACAGTCGATGACTTGGCTGGCTGGAGTCTTTGGCAATTTTTAAGGCCTTCCTCTGACAACACCTGGTATAGAGGTCCTGGATGGCAGGAAGCTTGGCCCCATTGATATACTGGGCCGTACGCACTACCCTCTGTGGTGCCTTGCGGTCGGAGGCCAAGATGTTGCCATACCAGCCCGTGATGCTATCAGTCAGGATGCTCTCGATGGTGCAGCTGTAGAACTTTTTGAGGATCTGGGGACACATGCCAAGTCTTTTCATTCTCCTGAGGGGGAATAAGCATTGTCGTGCCCTCTTCACGACTGTCTTGGTGTGTTTGGGCCATGACAGTTTGTTGTTGATGTGGACACCAAGGAATTTGAAGCACTCAACCTGCTCCACTACAGCCCCTTCAATGAGAATGGGGGCATGCCAAGCCCTCCTTTTCCTCTTAATGATTGTGTTGGAATCGTTCTTGGCCATGTAGTCAATGGTGAACAGGGAGTACAGGAGGAGACTGAGCACACACCCCTGAGGGGACCCTGTGTTGAGGATCAGCATGGCAGATGTGGTTGTCTACCCTTACCACCTGGGGGCAGCACGTCAAGAAGTCCAGGATCCAGTTGTAAAGGAAGGTGTTTAGTCCCAGGGTCCTTAGCTTAGTGATGAGCTTTGAGGGCACTATGGTGTTGAACGCTGAGCTGTAGTCAATGAATAGCATTCTCACGTAGGTGTTCTTTTTGTCCAGGTGTGAAAGGGCAGTGTGGAGTGCAATAGAGATTGTGTCAACTGTGGATCTGTTGGGGTGGTATGCAAATGGGAGTAGGTTTAGGGTTTCTGGGATAATGGTGTTGATGTGAGCAATGACCAGCCTTTCAAAGCACTTCATAGCTACATACGTGTCTTATACAAATAATAAGCAGAATGTCAGGGCTGGAACTGAAACCTGAAAACTCAGTACACTCCTAGATCTCTAGGAGCAAGGTTGGCCATGTATGTTCTAGGTCTATGAATTATTACTTTTAACAGTATTTTTACAACAGTAAACCAATAGCATATACAACCCATTGGAGATACACGCTTGAGTCTCTCCAGGACTTGGTACTTTCTTGGGGACCCGTTACAGCCACTACAGAACAGCTGTGGTTTACAAACACACAGAGATCTTTAGGCTTCCAGGGTTCACTTCCACTCCTCCTGAAAAAATCTGTTAAAATAATTCAAATTAAGAACGACAATTAAAAATACTGTTAAGACCTTGTGGGAATGCAGTGTCAATCCAAGATCATGCTGTTCAAAGTGGCTAGAGGACTCCTTAACGAGAGAAATAATTAAGAATGGAAAATGTTAGCTTACAATATTTAAATTGAGCTGCTTCATCATTCCTCACACACATACTGATCATCATGACTTGCTTACAATTGACAATTTTGATATGCTCATTTCAGTTGTATTATTTGTCCTTCCTCTTTGAGATGGCATCCAGACAGGCTACTTTAGGAAATGTTATATTTGGCCTATAAAATAATGTAGCAAGGAAAGTTAAGGGGGAGATGGACAGCTATAGTACTACGAAAGAAGTTGGTTATGAAATTATTATCCCAGCATGTGCCTTATTCCAGAGGATGATTTGTATAGGATTCGTTTTTCCAAACCCCCCCTGTAACTATATATATATATTTTAAAATTCAGTTGAGTCTATAATGGAAGCCTGGTGGTTTTTATTCTTGGCATGAAGATATTTCATGTTTAGACGATAAAAGGCTACACCAATCATTCGTGCTTGGCTGCCAAATGTATAGGTGTCCCCTTAGGCATAATACTTAAATTGAGTACATGTGATCATAATCATTATTTTAGCAATCTACATCCCTCCTAGCAAGGTTATTATAATTGTGGTTTTATATTTGTTTGATTTCTATTAGTTTCAATTAGTTTCCAGACATAATTTACTAGTTTGTTGTATAAGCATTTCTATTTCCTTTTTTAATATGAATTAGTTTCAGTTTGTGTTAAATAGTTTATTTTTGTTGTGTTTTTGGGATGTCACTTCTTGTAAATGGGGGCAGTAATACATAAGGTGATGGGTCAGGTCATAGGTTTGGTTTAGGATAAAGTAAAATTCAATGTGAATTCAATTAAAAGGAATAGTGCCAACACTGGTCCAACAATATGGCGCAAGGAAACTCTTTGCCCATCTTCACGCCAATCCAACTTGAACTTTGGTAGTACATGTAAGAATAATGAAGTTAGCTACCGCCCCTGTTAGCTAGTGACAGCTAGTGATAGTGATGCACAAGCTAGGCCTATTTGAAACATCACCATCACCTGGCTGCATTTACCCGCCAGATTTCACCCCCCAAAACCCCATTAGATTAAAACTGAACAGAATTTGTGTAAAAAAAAAAAAAACTTTAGTTCGTTTTAGGAGGCAAAAAAGTTTCAGTATAGTTTTTCAAACAGGTTTGTTATTTAATATCAGTTTACTATAATAACCTTGCCTCCTAGCTGTTGGACAGCGTACTTGCACTTGATATGAATTTATAGATGAGAAAGTGAACTTGCAATTTCAAAGAAGGTTTGAACTGCGAGAGCTTCTCTGCTGTGATCACATTGGCTGGTGGTAAAACATTCAATAAACGGGAATCCTCTGTTCTTCCCGCACCCAATGTTTATGTTTACAATTAAATGTATTACGTCATAATGGAAACATTCTAATATTAGGCAATCAAATGTATGAATTAAGTTTTTCAATTTTCCCACAAGTCTAATTTGCATAAAACATTGTGATTGGCTGATAGCTGTGAGGTTTATCAATCAGGATCAAATCCTCTGATCTCTTTGAGCTCAATAATAGAATGTTCATATTTGAAGATTGATTTGCCAAAGAGACTGCCTTTCGGCAATCAAATGTATTTATAGAGCCTTTTCAGCAGATGTCACAAAGTGCTTATACTATAACCCAGCCTAAAACCTAAAAGAACAAGCAATGCTGACGTAGAAGCACAGTGGCTAGGAAAAACTCCCTAGAAAAGCAGGAACCTAGGAAGAGACCTAGAGAGGAACCAGGCTCTGAGTGGTGGCCAGTCCTCTTCTGGCTGTGCCGGGTGGAGATTATAAGAGTCCATGGCCATTAAGGCCAGATCATTCTTCAAGATCTTCAGACGTTCATAGATGACCAGCAGGGTCAAATAATAATCCCAGTGGTTGTAGAGCAGGGGTGTCAAAGTCAAATGGACGGAGGGCCAAATAAAAAATTTAGCTACAAGCCGAGGGCCGGACTGTTCGAATGTTCATTGAAAATTTTTTAAATGACGCATATAGTCTAGTGAACCTAATTGAACCTACTGAAAACCTAACAAATATATTCCAATATGATCAGATAAATAAAGCAATATTTTCTTATGGCTCTGTCAGTAATCTTTAATTTTCAACAGACACAAAAGACAAATTTCCTTTATATAAAAATCCCCATAACATGAACATTAAATGAAAGAAACCGGTATTCAAGGCACCATCAGTAGCCTATATTTTCTATTTTAGCAAAAGTGGGCTAAATTTACTTCAAAGAAAAAAACAATAATAGCAATTTTCTATCATCCACTCAACTGAAATATTTTAAAAATATAATTGGATTGAAATACAATAAAATAAAGTGCAAAAATCTATTAATCAAAAACAACACTTTGTTTAAGGAGAAGTAACATGCAGTGAAAACAAATATTAAACTAACTTTTAAACTTGAACTGAGTAAAAACTCTAAATATGTGATTGCACAGTAATGTTCACTTGTTTGAGGTTGAGGGTGATACTTGGTGGTGTCCCATCTTTTCCACAAGTTCATCAATGTTCAGGGTAAGGCTCTGAGCTGAGGAAATCCTCAGAATTGAGTGGAGGTGTTCAGCAGTAAGTCGACTTCTGTGTGATGTTTTGTTCAAGTTCATCAAAGAAAACAGTTGTTCACACAGGTATGTGCTGCCAAACATAGACAACGTTTGAGCAGCCTGGATGCGCAGCTGGGGCATTGTGTCGGGGAGGAAACGGGCGAACTCCGCAGCACCCACTGCAGCATATTTTGCCCTCAGTGCATCATTGCATTGGAGGTCAATCAACTCCATTTGGAGGTTTGGTGGTGAGCTTTCCACGTCAACAGCAAATGGGTTACCGAGCAGTTCCAACCTGCTTTTTGTGCTTCAAAGTCAGCAAATCGGCGTCGAAAGTCAGCGGCAAGCATACCTATTTTATCAGTCAACTGTGCGCTCGGGAACGCACTGGTAGAGAGCTTCTCTTTCATGGTCTGGCAGCTGGGAAAGTGGCTCAAATTTTCTTTCCGCATCTGCGTCTCCCACAGAGTCAGTTTGGTTTTAAATGCCTTCACTGTACTGTACATATCAGAGATGACACGATCCCGACCCTGCAGCTGCAAGTTCATTGCATTCAGATGACTCGTAATGTCACACAGAAAAGCCATTTCACACAGAAACATTTCGTCTCGGAGTTGTGTTGTGTCTTTCCCTTTGCTGTCCAAGAACAGACAAATCTCCTCACGAAGCTCGAAACATCTTTGAAGCACCTTTCCCTGGCTTAGCCATCGCACCTCTGTGTGATAAGGCAAATCACCATGCTCCGTTTCTAACTCCGTCAGAAATGCCTTGAACTGGCGGTGATTCAAACCTTTGGCTCTGATAAAGTTAACTGTGCGCGTGATGATGCTCATTACATGCTCCATTTTCAAGGCTTTACTGCACAACGCTTCCTGGTGTATGATACAATGATAAGCTGTCAGCTCACCTGTCGCGTTTTCCTCTTGCATCTTTTCCCGTATCTTCGTCACCAGTCCGCTCCTGTGTCCACACATCGCAGGTGCTCCGTCGGTTGTCAAACCCACAAGTTTTTCCCAAGGCAGCTCCATCTCATTTACACATCTTGACACCTCTTCATACAAATCATGCCCCGTAGTTGTGCCATGCATAGGACGTAAAGCCAAAAACTCCTCTGTCACGCTTAGGCTGGAGTCCACTCCGCGGATGAAAATTGACAACTGGGCAATGTCAGAAATGTCGGTGCTCTCATCCACAGCCAAGGAATATGCAATGAAATCTTTTCCCTTTTTCACAAGCTGCTCTTTTAGATTGATGGACAACTGGTCTACTCTCTCGGCAATGGTGTTTCTGCTCAGACTCACATTTAAAAAGAGTTGCCTTTTTCTGGGCAAACTTCGTCACAAACTTTAATCATGCAGTTTTTGATGAAATCCCCCTCCGTAAATGGCCGGGCTGATTTAGCGATCTCTTCTGCCAAAATAAAACTGGCCTTGACAGCAGCCTGGCCTTGTGATTTGGCTTTTTTGAACAGAGCCTGTCGAGATTTGAGGCCTCGTTTTAATTCCTCTGCCTTTTGTAGCCTTTGTTCCATGTCCATATTCTTGTTTTTGTCCGCGTGTTTCGTTTCATAATGTCGTCTCAGATTATACTCTTTCAGTACCGCCACACTTTCTCCACACAGAAGACACACAGGTTTTCCAGCTACCTCCGTGAACAAATACTCCGACTCCCACCTTGTTTGAAACCCCCGGTTCTCAGTGTCCACCTTCCGTTTTGCCATTTTTGATGGGTATCTGAAAGTTAATTTTACTGTGATGCTGACAACTGCTGTGCCAATAAATATTGAAATGAAGCAGCCTACTGCTCGGTGCGTCACCGTTGCATTGTGGGAAATGTAGTATTGGTGCGTGTAAAAGATCTGCGGGCTGCCGGCTTGCTGCGGTCTGCGGGCCGGTTCTAATAACAAATCAAGATCATCCCAGGGGCCGTAAAAAACCTTCTCGCGGGCCGGATGTGGCCCGCGGGCCTTGACTCTGACATATGTGTTGTAGAGGGTGCAATAGGTCAACACCTCAGGAATAAATGTCAGTTGGCTTTTCATAGTCGAGCATTCAGAGGTTGAGACAGCAGGTGCAGTAGAGCAGGAGAGGGAGGGAGAGGGTCAAAAACAGCCAGGAGTCGTCAGGCCAGGTAGTCCTGAGGCATGGTCCTAGGGCTCAGGTCCTCCGGGAGGGGAGAGATGGGAGAATTAGAGGAAGCATACTAAAGTTCACACAGGACACCAGATAAGACAAGAGAATTACACCAGATACGACAGAATGACCCTAGCCACCGGCACATAGACTATTGCATTATAGATACTGGAGAATGAGACAAGGGGGTAGCAGGGTACACTGTGGGCCCCGTCCGACGATTCCCCCGTACAGGGTTAACCAGGCAGGATATAAACCACGCCCACTTTGCCAAAGCACAGCCCCACACCACTAGAGGGATGTCAACAGACCACCAACTTACTACTCTGAGCGAAGGCTGAGTATAGCCCACGAAGACCTCTCCGACTGCACGAGCTCGAGGGGGCGCAAAACCGGACAGGAAGACCACGTCAGTGACTCAACCCACTCATATCAAGTATAGCAAAAAAAAAAGCCTGACACGGCGTGACCCACCCATCCTAGGGAGAGAACTAGTGGGAGAGAACTAGTGAGCCAGCCTCTGTAATAGGTTTAGAGGCAGATAATCGCAGTGGAGAGAGGGTAGCCGACCAGGCACAGACAGCCAGGGAGGTTTGTCAGTACCTTGCCGTTCACCTTCACACCCCTGGGCCAGATTACACTCAATCATAGGACCTATTGAAGAGATGAGTCTTCAGTAAAGACTTAAAAGTCGAGACAGGAGTGGAATGTAATAGGAACACCTTCCTAATATTGAGTTGCATGCATCTTTCGTACTGTCAGCAGTGAGCGTCTGAGTAAGGCTGCAGAGGTTGTTCCCAGTCTCACCACACGTAGATAGGCACACACCTCCTTCCTGTTGACAGGCTCTTTCCACACAACTCAATTCTGTACCCCACAGTTACTCAAATGTCACCATGCATACTGGGGCGTCAGAGGGAAGATGCGAATTAAGCCGATTACGCCATTTTGTCTTAATGAAATTAGTCACGTTCTAGAGCGGTCTGTATAACTGTTTTCCACAACACAAAATGTGGTCTTCAACAAGGTGCAGAGGACCACAGTGAAATGTGGTTATATTTCCTTGTCAATTTGCAAAAAATATTTACTAGCTGGACAGTCAAGAAACTGTATGAATATACAGTGCCTTCAGAAAGTATTCATACTCCTCGACTAATTTCACATTTTCTTGTTACAGCCTTAATTCAACATTTATAAAAATAAATAAAATAAAGTCTCACCCAAGCTACACAATACAGCATAATGACAAAGTGAAAACATGTTTTTAGACATTTTTGCAAAATGTATAGAAAATGAAATCCGGAAATCTCTTTTACACAAGTATTCACACCCATGAGTCAATACATGTCAGAATCACATTTGGCAGAGATACAGACGTGAGTCTTTCTGAGTAATTCTCTTAGCACTTTGCACACCGGAATTATACAATATTTGCACATTATCATTTTCAAAATTCTTCAAGAGCTGTCAAATTGGTTGTTGATCATTGCTAGACAATCATTTTCAAGTCTTACTATAGATTTCCAAGCAAATTTAAGTCAAAACTGTAAATCAGTCACTCAGGAACATTCAATATCTTCTTGGTAAGCAACTAGTCTAGATTTGGCCTTGCGTTTTAAATTGTCCTGCTGAAAGGTGAATTCATCTCCCAGTATTTGTTGAAAAGCAGACCAGGTTTTCCTCTACGATTTTGCCTGTGCTCAGCTCTGTTCCATTTATTTTTTATCCTGAAACTCCCCCGTTCTTAACGATTGCATGCATACCCATAACATGATGCAGCCACCACTATGCTTGAAAATTTGGCGAGTGGCATGTTTTGGAATATTCTTAATCTGTACATGCTTCCTTCGTCTTACTCTGTAATTTAGGTTAGTCTTGTGGAATAACTACAATGTTGTTGATACATCCTTAGTTTTCTCCTATGACATCCATTTTTACTCATGTACCAATAAGTGCCCTTATTTGCGAGGCATTGGAAAAACCTCCATGTTCTTTGTGGTTGAATTGGTGTTTGAAATTCACTGCTCGACTGAGGGACCTCACAGATAATTATATGCGTGTGGTACAGAAATTAGGTTGCCATTCAAAATCATATTAAACACTATTATTGCACACAGAGTGAGTCCATGTGACTTGTTAAGCACATTTTACTCCTGAACTTTAGGCTTGCCATAACAATGGGGATGAAAACTTATTGGCTCAAGACGTCAGCTTTTCATTTGTAAAAAAATCCAAAAAACATAATTACGCTGGCCTACACACAATAGAGTATTGTGTGTAGGCCAATGACAAAATAAATATCAATTTAATTCATTTTTAATTCAGGCGTACAACATTTGGAAAAAAGTCAAGGGGTGTGAATACTTTCTGAAGGAACTGTAGGTCCATTATAATTTCTACAGTTTCGATTTGGTTTTAGTAATTTTAAAGTATATCGAGTTCGTCCCCCTAAAAATTCACAGGCTGTATGTTTGACACCCCTGCTCTATAGCCTTTTTAAGCAGTTGATGTTAGATTTCAATCAAAATAACTGAATTCATCTTGATTTAGCTTAATGATTCCCATCTCATCTATCCATGGTCAATGCCTAATCATTCTTACCTCTTGAATAAAAGTCTGAGAACAAAAATTGAAAAGTCAATTAAAACAATTTAATAAACATGCACTTAAAAGAATCAGATTAAATCAACTTTTGCATTTGTTGTTACACATCTGGCCATGACAGACACTGTCAATTTAGGTCTAAAGGGCCTGTGTAACCAACTGTGTTATTTATTGAACCTCTGAAAGTGCAATGACGTATAGTTGTCCATTCACAAGGCCTGGCAAAATGAGCAGAAGAACAGTGTTCATTTCGGCAACACTAAAGTAAGTTGCCCAGCCCCAGTGGTCTCTCAATGGAAAAATATAATTGAAAGTAGTTTTTAATCTAGGAATGCGTTTAATCTAGGTCCGGGAAACTGGCTTCTTTAATAGGGCCCTTGCATTTGACATAGTCTAATCCACAGTGTAATGAAAATGTGGATACAGCTCTGGTGAACCAAGCGATGCCTGAACTCAGGGCGCTCCAAATGAAGCACAGTGAGTAACTTGCTATTTCATTGAACTCCCGCTCATTAAATGCCTCGCAATGTAACTGTCCAAAAAAAACTCCCCACAATGTAGTCTGAAGTTTTTTGTAATTTGTCTTTCTGGCATGGTGAGCAGCAAAGCATTACAATATTATTGGTTAGCAGAACAGAGTTAGCCTTTAGCAGCTAGCCAACTGAGTTAGCCTTTAGTGGCTAGCTAACTGAGTTGGCCTTCAGTGGCTAGCTAACTCGTGCTCTTCTCTGAAGTCTCCATGCGAGACTCCTTCAGCGGTCTGCTGCGGGGCGAGGTGGCGGTGTCGCCATCTCCCTTTTCCTGGTCGGGGGTGGATAGGTGCTCCAGCTCGTAGCGTCCGTTCAGGTCCCCTGGCCGGACATGGTCGGAGGTCTTCTTGTGCTCCCGGATCTGGGCCAGCTGGTGGCCGGCATACTCTGGCTTGGCGGTGAGGGGCCCCAACGGGACCTCCATGCCCAGGATATCGACGACCATGTAGGGCCGCAGCCAGCCCACCAGAGGGGTGCTGCCGGGGGTGTAGTGGGTCTGCCGGTGGTAAAACAGAAGTCCGTCCACCTGAGGACACACAGAATCCACTCAGTTTGGGCTTGTTACAACTGCCTCATCATGCCCCCGGGAGAGCAGTCTCACCTTTAACCTCAATGGTGGTGGGCTGAGCACCAAAACAGACTCTAGACAAGTCAATGAGGTTGAGAGAGGTTCTATTGGGAGCTATAAGTTGAGAGATGGCGCATTGAACCAGGAAACCCAGACTAGCAATGTGTGTTCATTCTATGTAGTACACTTCATTCTTTCCCAAGAGTGTCGAGAAGCAAACAGAGGAGAATCACAGACTGTTCTGCCCCTTTTACAGACTACAAGTAGAATCACAGATGTACTATAGGACTAAATAGCTGCATTTGAAGTAGTATGCAGTTGGGAGTTGTTCTTACATTGAAGTTGTACTCTGTTGCAAGTGCTTGCTGAATGGCTTCCGTTGAGCAGGCAGTGCTTTGAAGACTCACAAACTTGAACTATGGAGAAAAAATAAAAACAGCAACAACCATATTGTCAGACAGCACACAGGCCACAGTTAATTGATCATCTAATGACAATATGACCATCTTTCCACAATCTCACGAGTACACTTTTTTTCAGTTTAATACACCAAATGAAACTGCATGTGTTGGCGGTCATGGTCAAATCAAAATAAACATGGAAAAGGAGGTGACATCTTTGGTCCTTTTTTATTTATACTTTTTTTTTTGTGCCTCTAATCATCCTCATTTGGACTAAATTGAAAAGGTCTATATATTTATTATTGTGTATTGCTCTTACAGGGTTCCTCTTGGCAATGTCAGCCATGCCATCCGTCTCCTGGACTTTCGACTGGAGCCAGTAGAACCGGAACTCTGTCTGTTGATGGAAAACAAACACCATCAACAAAGCTGTCACTAAAATCCCCAAATGACTGATGAATTGGTCAACATGGCAAAAAGAGCACATCTGTATCCCAGACACTAGTACTACAGCACTGTAATTCCACTGGAACTTCAATGCTCTGCTTATCAATCTGTGTGTGCTTACTGGACAGTCGTACACAGGATGGCCCCTCCAACACATGACATCCAGGATGAAGTAGGTCCGCTCCACCTCACTGTAGATACAGTCCAGGATGGTGTAATCTGCACACAGACCGAACATTAGCACCACCATGTGTGGTCATATATTTTTTGCATGGATGCAGTTTGCAAGGACAGTGGTAGAATAGATGGGATGGGTCTTTTTTGGGTTCCATTTTGATTCCTAGCCCCTCCTAGCTCCAAAACCTCAGGGTGTTCACAGATCTGAAAGTATTGGATAGGTTAAGTAAATGGTGGATGCTCTGCTTTGCCCATTGGTCTAATTGGAGCCATCACTATATTGATAAGATAAGATAGTACTTTAATAATCTTCAAAAGGGAAAATTTGATTGCACCAGCCAATACGTACAAAACCAAACCCCCACCCAGTCCTGTTAAATCTGTGAACCCTGATGGGGTGGAGGAACTGGAAGCTACAGATTGAAATGGGATCAGGCCCACGCACCTTTTCCCATTGCTGAGTTGTGTCTGTTGCCTCCAGGCAACAGAGAAGGGAAGCGGTTCACACAGTAGCCACTTTTGGTATATGCTGCAGTGGACCCCTTCAAATGGTGGGAAACAGAGACGTGAGGACTTTTTCATTGTTATTTCAGTCAAATCAAATTTTCTTTGTCACATACACGTGTTTAGCAGATGTTATTGAGGGTGTAGCGAAATGCTTGTGTTTTTAGGTTCAACAGGGCAGTAATATCTAACAAGTAATATCTAACAATTTCACAACAATACACACTAAGTGGCAAGTGATTTTAAGTCTATGTATATACAGCAGCATCCTCTAATGTACTAGTGATGGCTATTTAATAGTCTGATGGCCTTGAGATGGCTGTTTTTCAGGCACTCTGTCCCAGCTTTGATTCACAGTACTGACCTCGCCTTCTGGATGACAGCAGGGTGAAAAGGCAGTGGGTCAGGTGGTGGTTGTCATTGATTATCTTTTTGGCCTTCCTGTGACATTGGGTGCTCTAGGTGTCCTGGAGGGCAGGTAGTTCGCCCCCGGTGATGCGTTGTGCAGACTGAACTACCCTCTGGAGAGCCCTGCGGTTGTGGGTGGTGCAATTGCCGTACTAGACAGTGATACAGCCCAACAGGATGCTCTCAATTGTGCATCTGTAAACATTTGTGAGGGTTTTAGGTACCAAGCCAAATTTCTTCAGCCTGCTGAGTTTGAAGAGGCACTGCTGCACATTCTTCACCAAACTTTGTGTGTGAACCATTTCAGTTTGTCAGTGATGTGTATGCCGAGGAACTTCAAGCTTTCCACATTCACTTCAGTCCCATCATCTATATGTGGATGGGGGGGTGCTACCTCTGCTGTTTCCTGAAGTCAATGATCAGCTCCTTTGTTTTGTTGACATTGGGTGAGGTTATTTTCCTGGCACCACACTCCCAGGGGGCCCTCACCTCCTCCCTGTAGGCTGTCTCGTCATTGTTGGTGATCAGGCCTACTACTGTTGTGTTGGAGGCGTGCGTGACCACGCAGTCATGAGTGAGAAGGGTGTAAAGGAGGGGGCTGAGCACGCATCCTTGTGGGGCCCCAGCATTGAGGATCAACGAAGTGAAGGTGTTGTTTCTTACCTTCACCACCTGGGGGCGGCCCGTCAGGAAGTCCAGGACCCAGTCGCACATGGCGGGGTTCAGACCTTTGGCGTCGAGCTTAATGATGAGCTTGGAGGGTACTATGGTGTTGAATGCTGAGCTAGTCAATGAACAGCATTCGTACATACACTACCGTTCAAAAGTGTGGGGTCACTTAGAAATGTCCTTTTTGAGAAGCGCACATTTTTTTGTCCATTAAAATAACATCAGATTGATCAGAAATACAGTGTAGACGCTACACTGTTAAATTTTGTAAATTACTATTGTAGTTGGAAACAGCAGATTTTTTTATGGAATATCTACATAGGCGTACAGAGGCCCATTATCAGCAACCATTACTGCCGTGTTCCAATGGCACTTTTTTAGCTAATCAAAGTTTATAATTTAAAAACATGCTTAATTGATCATTAGAAAACCCTCTTGCAGTTATATTAGCACAGCTGAAAACTGTTGTCCTGATTAAAGAAGAAATAAAACTGACCTCCTTTAGACTAGTTGAGTATCTGGAGCATCAGCATTTGTGGGTTTGATTACAGGCTCAAAATGGCCAGAAACAAATAACTTTCTTCTGAAACTCGTCAGTCTATTCTTATTCTGTGAAATGAAGGCCTTCCCTGTACTACTCCCTTCACAGAACAGCAAACCGTCTCTAACCAGAATAGAAAGAGGAGTGGGAGGCCACGGTGCACAACTGAGCAAGAGGACAAGTATATTAGTGTGTCTAGTTTGAGAAACAGACGCCTCACACGTCCTCATCTGGCAGCTTCATTAAATAGTACCCGCAACACACCAGTCTCAACGTCAACAGTGAAAGTTGCAAAGAAAATGCCATCTCAGACTGGTCAATAAAAATAAAAGATTTAAGAGGGGCAAAAGAACAAAGTGTCTGTATACTTCCCGAATGCACTGTATGTGTGTACACATTAGAGGTCGGCCGATTTCAAGTTTTCATAACAATCGAAAATCGGTAATTTTGGGCGCCGATTATTATTATGATTATTTTTTACCTTTTATTTAACTAGAGGCAATTCAGTTAAGAACACATTCTCATTTTCAATGACTGCCTAGCAACTGTGGGTTAACCTCCATTGTTCAGGGCCAGAACGACAGATTTCCACCTTGTCAGCTCAGGGGTTTCAATCGCACAGTTAACTAGTCCAACGCTCTATCCATTGCACTCCACGAGTAGCCTGCCTGTTACGCGAATGCAGTAGAAGTCAAGGTAAATTGCTAGCTAGCATTAAACTTATCATAATCACTAGTTATAACTACTAATCCAGTTTAGCAGGCAATATTAACAAGGTAAAATTGTGCCATTTCTCTTGCATTCATTGCACGCAGAGTCAGGGTATATGCAACAGTTTGGGCTGCCTGGCTCATTGCGAACTAATTTGCCAGAATTTTACGTAATTATGACGTACTTTGAAGGTTGTGCAATGTATCAAGAATATTTAGTCGTAGGGATGCCACCTGTTAGATAAAATACAGAACGGTTCCGTATTTCACTGAAATAAACGTTTTGTTTTCGAAATGATAGTTTCCGGATTCGATCATATTAATGACCAAAGGCTCGTATTTCTGTGTGTTATTATGTTATAATTATTATAATTAAGTCGGATTTGAAAGAGCAGTCTGACTGAGCAGCAGCAGGCCCGTAATCATTCATTCAAACAGCACTTTCCTGCGTTTTGCCAGCAGCTCTTCGCAAGCACAGCACTGTTTATGACTTCAAGCCTATCAGCCTAATGGCTGGTGTAACCAATGTGAAATGCCTAGCTTGTTAGCTGGGTGTGCACCAATACTGTTTCAAACATCACTCGCTTTTAGATCTGGAGTAGTTATTCTCCTTGCGCAGCAAGGGCCGCGGCTTTTGTGGTGCAATGGGTAACGATGCTTCGAGTGTGGCTGTTGTTGATGTGTTCCTGGTTCGAGCCCAGGTAGGGACGAGGAGAGGGACGGAAGCTATACTGTTACACTGGCAATACTATAGTGCCTATAAGAACGTCCAATAGTCAAAGGTATATGAAATACAAATGGTAGAGAGAGAAATGGTCCTATAAATACTATATTGACCACAACCGAAAATCTCTTACCTTGGAATATTGAAGTCTCATGTTAAAAGGAACCACCAACTTTCATATGTTCTCATGTTCTGAGCAAGGAACTTAAATGTTAAGCTTTTTTACATGGCACATATTACTTTCTTCTCCAACACTTTGTTTTTGCAATATTTATACCAAATTGAACATGTTTCATTATTTATTTGAGGCTAAATTGATTTTTATTGATGTTTTATATTAAGTTAAAATAAGTGTTAATTCAGTATTGTTGTAATTGTCATAAATCCAAATCGAATTATTTTTTATTAAAAAGTTTTTTTATTTTTTAAATATAATTTTATAATTTTTTAAAAATCAGCGCCGGCTTTTTTGGCCCTCCAATAATCGTATCGGCGTTGAAAAAAAATCATAATCGGTCGACCTCTAGTACACACACTATATATTCCGGTCTGACATTGCTCGTACAACTATAAAAAAATATATCCAAAAACATCAGAATAATATGTGTATTGTTTATTTTATTTTCTTGCTAGGTTCTACTGTACTTTTGGGAACTAGAAACACAAGCATTTCAATGCATCTGCAATAACGTGCAAATCTGTGTTTGTGACCAACAAACTGATTTTATTCATTTCCGATGCAAGGTGATTTGTAAATCAGGCAGTCTCGACTTACCTTTACACATGCTCATTGACGCATGCTTTTCTTTGACTTTTTAAAGTAAAACAAAGCTGCTATAGACCACTAAGTGTTAACAGTCAGTACCTGGATAACATATGTGAAATGCTTGATAATGTATGTGATATCAACATAGGTATATTTTTTGGGTGATTTAAATATTGACTGGCTTGCATCAGGCTGCCCACTCAAGAGAAAGCTTCAAACTGTAACTAGTGTGTGCAACCGGGTTCAGGTTATCAAATCAGGGTAGTTAAAAATAGCACAGGAATAAAATCATCAACATATATTGATCACATCTTTACAGAAATGTATTTGAAAGGAGTATCCAAATCCATCGAAATGTAGTGATCACAATATAGTAGCCATATCTAGGAAAACAAAAGTTCCAAAGGCTGGGCCTAATTGATAAAGCCGGTGACTGAGGTGGTACACTCCTCAATGCCATTGGATGAATCCCAGCACAACTGTCATGGTCAAAACATATTGATACAACAGTAGCTAGGATGGGGATAAGTCTGTCCATAATTAAGTGCTGCACTGTCAAGGCAAGTCCTACAGTTTTGTGGCCCCTGGACTAATGTTTAGCTGTGTGGTCAGGTGCCACAAAGAGGGACTTTTAAAATGACAATTGGCTCAGAACAGGGCAGCACGGCTGGCCCTTGCATGTACACAGAGAGCTAACAATAATATGCATGTCAATTTCTCCTGGCTCAAAGTGGAGGAGAGACTGACTTCATGACTACTTTGAGAGAGGTACTTGCATGTTGAATGCACCGAGCTGTCTGTTTGAACTACTGGCACACAGCTCGGACACCCATCCATACTCCACAAGACGTGCAACCAGAGGTCTCTTCACAGTCCAAGTCCAGAACAGACTATGGAGGCGCTCAGTACTACATAGAGCCATGACTACATTGAACTCTATTCAACAGCAAGTAACTCACGCAAACAGTCAAATTAGATTTAAAAAAACATGGAACAGCAGGGACTGTGAAGCAACACAAACATAGGCACAGACACATGCATACAAACACACAATAACATACGCACTATACACATTCATTTTGTGTTGTAGATATGTGGTAGTAGAATACGGACCTTACGGAACACACTTAATATGTTGTGAAATCTGTTGTGAATGTACTGTAATGTATTTTTAACGAGTGACGCAGCGGCCTAAGTCACTGCTTGGCAGTGCTAGAGGCTTCACTACAGACCCGGGTTTGATCCCGTGCTGTATCACAACCGGCCGTGATCGGCTGACCCATAGGGCGGCACACAATTGTCCCAGCAGCGTCCGGGTTAGGGGCAGGCTTTACTTGGCTAATCGCGCTCTAGCGAATCCTTGTGGCAGGCCGAGGTCCTGCAAGCTGACCGTCAGTTAACAGGCGTTTCCTCTGACACATTGGTGCAGCTGGATTCCGGGTTAAGGGGACAGGCGTTAATGAAGAGCGGGTTGGCAGGTCATGTTTTTGGAGGACACATAACTCTACCTTTGACCTCCCCAGCCGGTTGGAGAGTTGCAGTGATGAGACAAGATCGAAATTGGGGAGAAAATAAATAAATGTATAACTGCCTTAATTTTGCTGGACCCCATGAAGAGGAGCTTTTGCCAGCAGCTAATGGAGATCCATAATAAATACAAATGTGACATGTAAGGGAACCACTGATTGGTCCTTACCTTGGAGGCGACGATGAGAGAGCGCTTCCCCACGGGACAGACCACCATGAGCCAATCAGTATCCAGTTCCTGAGGCACGTCCACTAGCCACTCTGACAGCATGAGCTGGACAGGAAGAGAAACCTCAGTTCAGTTACATTACTAGGACTCCTGTGATTTATTTAGACTGAATTACAGAGTTTAGTACACAATTACATTTTCTGTAAAATACCTTTTCAAATCATAAAATCAGTACTACGTCATAAAACTGTTTCTGTCCTGCCTAACTGCTTTAACCAGTTCATTTAAAGGGATGTGTAGATTTCAGAAACAAATGAGATGTATAAATACTGGCAGAAGGAAAATGCTACTTTGGCAAGTCATGTGCTCTCTTCTGGTAAAATAATGCATTGTCAGAAATATTGCTCTGACCTGGTTGGCATAGTACTTTGGCAACTTCTTCCTCTCAATCTCCATCCCATCATCCTCTGCATCCTTCTCCTGCTGTTCCTCCTCCTTTCTGTCCACCACCACTGCTTCCTCATCACTATCTGTCCCTGTCCAGTCCCCATCAGCCAGACGGCGTGCATGGTTGACATAATTCAGCCTTTTCCTAAAGACAAGAAAGCACACATGAAGTCAAGGGGAAATGGAAACGTAATTAGTAATGATGTCAGTTTCTCTCCGGTGGTGTTGGCAAATTGCATATAGTGCCATTCGAAGGTATTCAGACCCCTTGGGACTGAATTGTCATTTTTTTGTAAAATATCTACACTAATGTCAAAGTGGTAATAAAATCTATTTCAAAAATAAAGATTCATAAATCAGCTGCCTCAATCTCAAATGTTGCAGCTATAGAACTTTGAGGATCTAAGGACCCAAGCAAAAGCTTTCCAGTCTCCTGAGGGGGAATAGGCATTGTCGTTTCCTCTTCGTGACTATGTTGGTGTGTTTGGACCATGACAGTTTGTTGGTGATGTGGACCCCAAGGAACATGAAGCTCTCAACCTACTCGCACTACAGCCCCGTCAATGTGAATGTGTTTGGTGCTCCTTTTCCTGTAGTACACGATCAGGTCCTTTGTCTTGATCACGTTGAGGGAGAGGTTGTTGTCATGCCACCATACTGCCAGTTCTCTCGCCTCCTCCCTATAGGCTGTGTTATCGTTGTCGGTGATCAGGCCTACCACTGTTGTGTCGTCAGCAAACTATGTTGGAGCCCTGGTTAACCACGCAGTCATGGGAGGGGCCTCCGTGTTGAGGATCAGCGTGGCGGATGTGTTGCTAACCCTTACCACCTCGGAGCTGCCCGTTAGAAAGTCCAGGCTCCAGTAGCAGATTCCCAGGGTCCTTAGCTTAGTGCAGGCACCACCAAGCTTGAAAATAAGATGGCAGTTCCTAAGCGACGTGTTGTGTTGGATTTGCTCGAAACATAGGGCTTTGTATTTAGGCCAAAACATGTATCCCTTTGCCATGTTTCCCCCCCCTCAGTATTACTTTAGTGCCGTTACATACAAGATGTATGTATTGGAATAATTTTTTAGATTGGTCTTCTTTTCACTGTCATTATTATGGAGTCACTACAATGTTGTTGATCCATCTTCAGTTCTGTCCCATCACAAACATGGAGTTCACCAATGGCCTCATGGTAATATCCCTGAGCAGTTTCATTCCTGTCCTGCAGCTCAGTTCAGAAGAACGACCATCTTTGAGGTATCTGGGTGATATAATACAATGCACAGCATAATTTTTGAACTGGACCATGCATAGAGGGATAGTCAATGTCTGATTTGTTATTGTTGCCAATCACGGCCCTTTTTTAAAAAGGCTTTGAAAAGCTTCCTGGTCTTCGTAGTTGACTTGACTAAGGGATAAAAATCCCTTATTATTCTCTGTCATTTGCAACCACTGGCATGTGCAGTGCGCATCGGAACAGTGTTTTCCTGCTACTTGCATTTTGGTACATTTGTGCTTATGTGAAGAAATAGTTTATCAACATTTTAAGCTAAGTGTTCGGATCTCTTCCATCAGTCCCATACGTTTTAACATTTTGGGATTGACAGTGGTTGTTGAACTTTGTAACCATCGTCCCAGAAAGGTCCCAGAGTTGTTTTGAACGTCACAGAATTTGTATGCGGGACACCATTAATTTCGGGTACTTATGCAACCGCAATGTCAACCAGATACAGTTTATTCTGAAAATATTTAGACCCCTTGACTTTTTCAACATTTTATTACATTACAGCCTTATTCAAAAATCTATTAAATTGTTACCCCCTCCTCAAATCTACAGACAACACACCCATAATGACATAGCAAAAACAGGTTTTTAGAAAAGTTTAAATAACAAAAACTGAAGTGTTACATACAGTACGAGTCAAAAGTTGACAAAATTACTCATTCAAGGATTTTTTTAAAACTATTTTCTACATTGTAGAATAGTGAAGACATCAAAACTATGAAATAACACATGAAATAACACATTGAATCATGTGTAAGCAAAAAAAGTGTTTGAGAGTCTTCAAAGTAGCAATCCTTTGCCTTGACGACAGCTTTGCACAGTCTTGGCATACTCTCAACCAGCTTCATGAGGTAGTCACCTGGAATGCATTTCAATTAACAGGTGTACCTTGTTAAAAGTTCATTTGTGGGATTTCTTTCCTTCTTAATGCGTTTGAGCCAATCAAGTTGTGTTGTGATATGGTAGGGTTGGAATGCTTTTCCAAAAGTATTGAAGGAGTTCCCACAAATGCTGAGCACTTGTTACCTGCTTTTCCTTCACTCTGCGGTCCAACTCACCCCAAATAAGAATATTTTGAAGATAAATACACAACGCAGGGGATGAGAGGGCAAGGATTAACAATCAATAGGAGTTGGTTTTCAGTTCAACATCTGTTAAGGATATGTGGGATGTCAGTCATGACAGAGTTACGTGGGCAACGTTTTCATTGGTCTGTACATTGAGTCTGGAGTGGGATACTTGTTATTTGGCCATTGGCAAAGTTGTCCTGCAACGACTTCTGATTGACCAACCCCAAGCTAGGGGGGGGTTATAAGTGGCATCCTGACCTTCTCCTGTGGAGAAATACTGAAGGACAGGGAAGACTGAACGTCTACTTTTCAGCATAGCACCTATGATTTGTCCTGCTCAAATACATTTCTCCCCCTGATTTGCTTTGGGGTCTGTGTTATTGATGAATAACCTCAGATGCTAATACAAATCATCTCAATTGGGTTGAGGTCGGGGGAATGTGGAGGACAGGTCATCTGATGCAGGACTTCATCAAACTCTTTCTTGGTAAAATAGCCCTTACACAGCCTGGAGGTATGTTGGGTTATTGTCCTGTTGAAAAACAAATTATAGTCCCTCTAAGCGTAAACCAGATGGGATGGTGTATCACTGCAGAATGCTGCTGTTGCCATACTGGTTAAGTGTGCCTTGAATTCTAAATAAATCAGTGTCACCAGCAAAGCACCTCTACAACATCACATCTCCTCCATGCTGCACAGGTGGAACTACACATGCGAAGATCATCCGTTCACCTACTCGTGGTTGGAACCAAAATTTTTACATTTGAACTCAGACCAAAGGACATATTTCCAGTCTAATGCCCATTGCACGTGTTTCTTGGCCCAAGCAAGTCTCTTCTTATTGGTGTCCTTTAGTAGTGGTTTCTTTGCAGCAATTCAACCACGAAAGCCTGATTCACACAGTCTCCTCTGAACAGTTGATGTTGAGATGTGTCCGTTACTTGAACTCTGAAGTGTTTATTTGGGCTGCAATTTGAGATGCTGGTAACGCCAATGAATTTATCCTCTGCAGCAGAGGTAACTGGGTCTTCCTTTCCTGTGGCGGTCCAGTTTAATAGTAGCGCTTGATGGTTTTTGCGACTGCACTTTACCGGATTGACTGACCTTCATGTCTTAAAGTAATGGACTGACGTTTTTCTTTGCTTATTTGAGCTGTTCTTGCCATAATATGGCACTCATGCTGCCAAACATACCCTTGTCAAACTGACTGACTATCCTACCGATCCTTGACCTCAGAGATGTAATTTACAAAATTTCCTCCAACACTACTCAGCAAATTGGATACAGTCTATCACAGTGCCATGAGTTGTGTCACCAAAGCCCCATATACTACCCACCACTGCACCCTGTAAGCTCTCGTTGGCTGGTCCTCGATAGATATTAGTCACCAAACCCACTGGCTCCAGGTCATCTATAAGTCTTTGATAGGTAAAGCCCCGCCTTATCTCAGCTCACCGGTCACCATAGAAACACCCACCCGTAGCTCCAGCAGGTATATTTCACTGGTTATCCCCAAAGGCAACACCTACTTTGGCCGCCTTTCCTTCCAGTTCTCTGCTGCCAATGACTGGGACGAATTAAGAAGAAAAAAAAAAAATAATAATAATAATATCACTCAAGTTAGGGAGACATATCTCCCGCACTAACTTTAAACGTCAGCTGTCAGAGCAGCTTATGGATCGGATCGTTGCAGCTGTACACAGCACATCTGTAAATAGCCCATCCAACTACCCATCTCATCCCCATATTTGTTTGTCTTTCTGCTCTTTTGCACGCCAGTATTTTATTTCTCTCAACTGGCTTACCTGATCAAATAAAAGGTGAAATAACATTTTATTTTTATCCTCTGTATACCACCCCTACCTTGTCATAACACAACTGATTTGCTCAAACGCATTAATGAAAGAAATGACATTTTAAGGCACACCTGTTAATTGAAATCCATTCCAGGCAACTACCTCAGCTGGTTGAGAGAATGCGCAAAAGCTGTCAAAGGAAAGGGTGGCTAGTCAAAAATAAAATGTATTTAGATTTTTTACAACTTTTTGGGATACTACATGATTCCATGTGTCATTTCATAGTGTGTGTCTTCGCGATTATTCTACAATGTAGAAAATAGTCAAAAATAGAAAAACCCTGGAATGAGTAGATGTGTCCACACTTTTGACTGGTTCTGCATGTCAATTTGGGTCAGGTGTGCATCATTTGAACGCTTGTTCTATTGCCAACATTACTAGCTAAATGATTAAATACGATCTTACGGTGTTAGGTTTCCACTAAGCAATTCAGAGAAATAAATCATAATTTTGGTATGCATAGAATGGAGTCATGAGTGCATTTAGATCCTTGGTCCGTAACAAATTTTCTTCAACATACAACCATTCTGTTCAGGACAACCCAGGGTATAACGCCACATCATCTTGTAACTGTACAGCAAACAATTTACAACATTTCCCTCACCCAGACAACAAAATTAGGGATGCACGATATAAAAAAAATATTTTAAAAAAAGGTAAAAAAAAAAAATTAAGGTGAGCCTATCGGAATCGGCCTATATAAGCTAAAAATGTTAACATTGGCCCAATGTCTAGTATAACGGCGATGTGTAAAACTGATGTCAAAGCTGACGTACATACCTATATAAAACGTAGGTAGATGAAGTAATGATGCCAAGAAAAACATAGCGCTACATGTGCAACACAGCATTCCTAACCTAGCCCACAATGTCTGCTGTGTGGATCGAGCAGTCAACAAGTCGAGCAGTCATTTTAAAGAGTAAGGACATTTCAGCAAGACAACTCACCCAAGGCGAAATCCATTAATGCCAAGATAATGGAATTTATTGCCCTTGACAATCAACCGTTCTCTGTTGTGGATGATGTTGGCTTTCGCCGACTGGTCGAGCACCGGTACACACTACCAAGTAGGCACTATTTTTCAGATGTTGCCCTACCGGAGTTACACAGGATTGTTGACACTCACATCCATGTACTTCTTGCTATGAGTGTCACTGCTATTAGCTTCACGGCTGACATTTGGACCTGCGATGTCCACCCCATGAGCATGAGGAGTCTGACAGCACAGTGAGTCGACGAGGATTTCGTACTGAGGGAAGCCAGATTGCATGCTCAAGAATGTGCTGGTTCTCATACCACTGCTGCCATTTCAATGGCATTTGAGAACATGCTTTAAAATTGAAAACATGAACACTCCTAGCTCCATTCAAACAACGGACTCGAGAAATAAGCTCAACTGTGTCTGCAGCAGACGTGATACCCTCTGTCATGGCATTGAAATGCCTGCTCAACAAAACCGCCGACAGACCGTGGGGTTAACTTGGTAAAGTACTCTACTAGAGGCTGTGAACAAGCGATTTGTGGTATTCTCTCTGAGCCTCACCATCATGCTCGATGCTAGGTAAAAGACTGCTACTTCGATGCAGACAAGAAACAGGGTTTACATTGAATGTTACACACAGCTGGACAAGATGGAAATGGACACAGTGACAGTGTGCACCGAGGAAGAGGCCACAGACAGACAGCTGAAAATTCACCTCTTGATATGTATGATGAAATCCTGGTTGAGACTGATCAAACGAAACAGCACAGCAAGTAAGTGAACGAAATAGGTTTTGATTATGTTTTACTGCTAATGGGAACATACGTAAATGCCAACAAAACAACTTTTTGGTCAATGTGTGTTTTTCAACTATTTAACTGTACTAGAATGCTTTAAAAAAACATTTTAAAAAAATAATTGGTTATCGGTATCGTTTTATTTGGCAAAGAAAATATCAGATATCAGGATCAACCAAAAATATCATATCGGTGCATCCCTAAACAAAACATTTGCAAAAGCCCAATTAGCTGGAGGGATGGGGCAACTTCTTGTCGTGTGGTGCTCAAATTCAGAACGGCTGTCAGTCAAAACATATACAGATTTGTGAAGTGGCGACTGAGCTCTGATATCATGTATAGCATGTTACTGTACAGGCACTGCATTCCAAATTAAAAGCTTATCAGTTTCCAGGTAAGGGCTACCTTTTCCGACTAATCCAGATATAAATTACCGTTAAATTGTCTGACCTTTTGTAATGAGTCTGATATGGCTACAGGCTTAACCTCTCTGGGATATGTGGGACGCGTCCCACCTGGCCAAAAGCCAGGGAAAACGCAGAGCGCCAAATTCAAATAAATTACTATAAAAATCAAACGTTCATTAAATCACATGCAAGATAGCAAATTAAAGCTACACTTGTGAATCCAGCCAACATGTCAGATTTCAAAAATACTTTGCCGAAAGCTTTGACAAGCTTTTTTTGGCACTCCAATATGTCCCATAAACATCACAAATGGCCCTTTTGTTCGATTAATTCCATCGATATATATCCAAAATGTCCAATTGGCGCGTTTGATCCAGATAAACACTGGTCCCAACTTGAGCAACGAGACTACAAAATATCTCAAAAGTTACCTGTAAACTTTGCCAAAACTACGTTTGTAATACAACTTTAGGTATTTTTTTACGTAAATGATCGATAAAATTGAAGACGGGATGATCTGTGTTCAATACAGGAAGAAAACAAACTGAAACATGCTTTCTGGTCAGGCGCCTCTAACAGTACACTTCAAGTGACCCTCGTTCAAGATGGCCGTACTACTTCATTACACAAAGGAATAATCTCAACCAATTTCTAAAGACTGTTGACATCCAGTGGAAGCGAGAAGGTCCCTTAGAAATCTGGATTCCAAATGAACCCATTGAAAAGAGAGTGACCTCAAATAAAATCTGAATGGTTTGTCCTCGGGGTTTCGCCTGCTAAATAAGTTCTGGTATACTCACAGACATGATTCAAACAGTTTTAGAACGTTCCGAGTGTTTTCTATCCAAATCCAAATACTAATAATATGCATCTTATCTTCTGGGGATGAGTAGCAGGCAGTTGAATTTGGGCATGAATTTCATCCGGACGTGACAATACTGCCCCCTGTCACAAAGTTGTTAACAGCTACAGCGCTTCAGTCAGATATATTCATTAGCAGCTAGCAATAAGCCATCTGTTGAAAACCACATAGCCTATTAGAGGGCAGGATGAAGCTGCCCACATCCATATGAAGTTCCTAGGGGCTAATAGGCCAAGTTGTGTATGGACTTTGCCTGTAATTGGTTAGGGAACTAACGTTTTCTGCAGATCTAGAAAGCGCCGCCGTCGTTCGCTTTGCTCCAAAACGCTGAACTTGGTCTTGTACTGGGCCATCCGTGGGTGGGGGGCCGCTGTGCTGTTGGCCTCCTTCGAGACGGCGAAGCTGGCCGAGAGAGCTTGGGTTAGGTCATCCATGGTGATGGTGAGCCTGGAAATACACACAAAGGCATGAGTTCGGAGGTGTATGGTGAGCGCAGCTGACCCTTGATATATCAAGGAGCCACTTCTACTGGAGCACAATATGGAGCTGACAGAGCTACACAACTCAAACAGGATGTTAATGCAAGTTTAATGATCAATATGCCAAAATCGTTAGCTAATTTGCTATAGTGCATATAGTGTCACCACCCCAGGCAATTTGGCATGTACCTCTTCCCATCACAAGCTATTTGCACATCTAATACAAGCTCTGTGGAAGTCAATCAATTATATGCGATATGAAATCAGTGGGGGTGCAACATTTGGAACCTTACAAGGATAGATGCAGTAAAGAGGTCAATGAAACACACCGTGGCTGATAGGATGCCCTGGCAACACTACACCCCTGCAGTCTGCTGCACCAAACGAGCAATTCATGCGCACCGAGCCTACTCTTTTGCCAGTGCAACATTTGATTATGCAGAAATGAGAGACCATATGTATGGCCATTTTAGGAAAATCACCACCCGCCAACCCCTCTTTTTACACTTCTGCTACTCTCTTGTCATCATATATGCAAAGTCACTTTAACGATACCTACAGTGGGGAAAACAGGTATTTGATACACTGTCGATTTTGCAGGTTTTCCTACTTACAAAGCATGTAGAGGTCTGTCATTTTTATCATAGGTACACTTCAACTGTGAGACTGAATCTAAAACAAAAATCCAGAAAAATCACATTGTATGATTTTTAGTAATTAATTTGCATTTTATTGCATGACATAAGTATTTGATCACCTACCAACCAGTAAGAATTCCAGCTCTCACAGACCTGTTAGTTTTTCTTTAAGAAGCCCTCCTGTTCTCCACTCATTACCTGTATTAACTGCACTTGTTTGAACTCGTTACCTGTATAAAATATACCTATCCACACACACAAACTAACTCCAACCTCTCCACAATGGCCAAGTCCAGAGAGCTGTGTAAGGACAGCAGGGATACAATTGTAGACCTGCACAAGGCTGTAATGATCTACAGGACAATAGGCAAGCAAGATTGGTGAGAAGGCAACAACTGTTGGCGCAATTATTAGAAAATGGAAGAAGTTTAAGATGACGGTCAATCACCCTCGGCCTGGGGCTCCATGCAAGATCTCACCTCGTGGGGCATCAATGATCATGAGGAAGGTGAGTGATCAGCCCAGAACTACATGGCAGGACCTGGTCAATGACCTGAAGAGAGCTGGGACCACAGTCGCAAAGAAAACTATTAGTAACACACTACGCCGTCATGGATTAAAATCCTGCAGCGCACACAAGGTCCCCCTGCTCAAGCCAGTGCATGTCCAGGCCTGTCTGAAGTTTGTTACTGGCAATCTGGATGATCCAGAGGAGGAATGGGAGAAGGTCATGTGGTCTAATGAGACAAAAATAGAGCTTTTTGGTCTAAATTCCACTCGCCGTGTTTGGAGGAAGAAGAAGGATGAGTACAACCCCAAGAACACCATCCCAACCGTGAAGTATGGAGGTGGAAACATCATTCTTTGGGGATGCTACAGGTGGGAGATGCTATGTTGACCAGCGAGCTGAGATAAGAGTGGACTTTACCTAGCAGGGTCTTGTAGATGACATGGAGCCAGTGGGTTTGGCGACTAGTATGAAGCGAGGGACCAGCCAACGAGAGCGTACAGGTCGCAATGGTGGGTAGTATATGGGCTTTGGTGACAAAACGGATTGCACTGTGATAGACTGCATCCAATTTGTTGAGTAGGGTATTGGAGGCTATTTTGTAAATGACATCACCAAAGTCGAGGATTGGTAGGATGGTCAGTTTTACAAGGGTATGTTTGGCAGCATGAGTGAAGGATGCTTTGTTGCGAAATAGGAAGCCAATTCTAGATTTAACTTTGGATTGGAGATGTTTGATATGGGTCTGGAAGGAGAGTTTACAGTCTAACCAGACACCTAAGTATTTGTAGTTGTCCACGTATTCTAAGTCAGAGCCGTCCAGAGTAGTGATGTTGGACAGGCGGGTAGGTGCAGGTAGCGATCGGTTGAAGATCATGCATTTAGTTTAACTTGTATTTAAGAGCAATTGGAGGCCACGGAAGGAGAGTTGTATGGCATTGAAGCTTGCCTGGAGGGTAGTTAACACAGTGTCCAAAGAAGGGCAGGAAGTATACAGACTGGTGTCGTCTGCGTAGAGGTGGATCAGGGACTCACCAGCAGCAAGAGCGACCTCATTGATGTATACAGAGAAGAGAGTCGGTCCAAGAATTGAACCCTGTGGCACCCCCATAGAGACTGCCAGAGGTCCGGACAGCAGACCCTCCGATTTGACACACTGACCTCTATCAGAGAAGTAGTTGGTGAACCAGGCGAGGCAATCATTTGAGAAAACAAGGCTGTTGAGTCTGCCGATGAGGATGTGGTGGTTGACAGAATCGAAAGCCTTGGCCAGATCAATGAATACGGCTGCACAGTAATGTTTCTTATCGATGGCGTTTAAGATATCGTTTAGGACCTTGAGCGTGGCTGAGGTGCACCCATGACCAGCTCTGAAACCAGATTGCATAGCAGAGAAGGTATGGTGAGATTCGAAATAGTCGGTAATCTGTTTGTTGACTTGGCTTTCGAAGACTTTAGAAAGGCATGGGTCTAGGATCTAGGTCTGTAGGCGTTTGGGTCGAGAGTGTCCCCCCCTTTGAAGAGGGGGATGACCGCAGCTGCTTTCCAATCTTTGGGAATCTCAGACAACACGAAAGAGAGGTTGAACAGGCTAGTAATAGGGGTGGCAACAATTTCGGCAGATAATTTTAGAAAGGGTCCAGATTGTCTAGCCCGGCTGATTGGTAGGGGTCCAGATTTTTCAGCTCTTTCAGAACATCAGCTGAATGGATTTGGGAGAAGGAGAAATGGGGAAGGCTTGGGCGAGTTGCTGTTGGGGGTGCAGTGCTGTTGACCGGGGTAGGAGTAGCCAGGTGGAAAGCATGGCCAGCCATAGAAAAATGCTTATTGAAATTATCAATTATGGTGGATTTATCAGTGGTGACAGTGTTTCCTATCTTCAGTGTAGTGGGCAGCTGGGAGGAGGTGTACATGTACATACTACCTCAATAAGCCTGACTAAAACATGTCTGTATATAGCCTTGCTACTCTTTTTTCAAATCTCTTTTTACTGTTTTATTTCTGTACTTACATATACCACCCCCCCGCACCACTGGTTAGAGCCTGTAAGTAAGCATTTCACTGTTGTATTCAGCGCACGTGACAAATTAACTTTGATTTGATTTGCAAATCGTATCCAGAAGTTCACCTGACTCTAGGGTAGTAGACAAAGTGCTTAATTGCCAAAATCCTGAAGTATCCTTTTAAGTTGAAATCGATAAAGATACTCTTTAAAATGATCTGAAGCTGAGGATAACTAATCAATATTTTAAATCACACAGAATGATCAGTTAAGGAACCATTGAAGGGGCTAGTAAATCAGATAAAGTTCTAAACTTCATCCACCATGAGGAGTTCTAAATTGACCTAATCTCAGTTTGTGACAAAACAAGTAACTATAGTGTAGAGCAGCGGTACTCATCTCTTACCCCACGGTCCTGGGCCTGCTGGTTCTGTTCTACCTAATAATTAATTGCACACACCTGGTGTCCCAGGTTTAAAGCAGTCCCTGATTAGAGGGGAACAATGCAGTGGAACTGGCTTAAAAAGGTCCAGAGTTGAGTTTAAGAGGTGTAGAGAATCATTGTACCATTAAACCTCTGAAATATATTTTCCCATAACCAAAATATTGTATTTTCAGCTGGTTGAAGCTGGCGTACAAAACTGAAAGTAAAAGACGCAAACACAAAACTTAAGAACGGTAAGCATAGAAATGGTGCACACAGAACAGATCTAGCGCTTCTTTAACTCGCTTTCAATGAGAATGACAGATTTATAACATTTCTACGTGAATTTGGTTGATTCTACCAAAAAGTTACATATTTCAGCTTTAAGAGATTGGGCCACCACAAAATTAAAATGTAACATGAATGGCCACTCCACCACCTTTCTTTACCTGTCGCACCTAAAGATGTTCTAACCATTTAGTTAAATGGCATAATCTGAACTAAATTAATTTAACCACGTTTCAGAGACCAATTTCAGGGTTAGTATCTCATACCCAAATGTCTATCATAAAGGTGTTTAAATACTGCACATAGTTAAGTGCAACAGCCCAAACCCCATATGAGATTTAAAGTCAGAGAGAATATCCAAGCTAATCGGCATAGTGTCATCAGCAGTTATTGGTTGAGCATGCTGAATCTTTACCAAGGTCGTTGGGCGAACAGATTCAAGCATAGCAGACTGAGCATTTGACAGACCTCCCTCAAGTCGCTGGATGCAGGGACAGGGTTAAGAATTGGGTGAACAGTTAGTGGCAAGAAAAAGTATGTGAACCCTTTGGAATTACCTGGATTTCTGCTTAAACTAAAACAATGTATGTCTTTATTGAACACACAAGGTAAACATTTACAGTGCAGGGTGGGAAAAGTATGTGAACCCTTGTATTTAATAACTGGCTGACCCCCCTTTGGCAGCAATAACCTCAACCAAATGTTTTCTGTGGTTGCGGATCAGACCTTCACAACTGTCAGAAGGAATTTTTGACTATTCCTCTTTGCAAAACAGTTTCAGTTCAGCAATATTCTTGGGATGTCTGGTGGGAATCGCTCGAGGTCATGCCACAGCATCTCAATCGGATTGAGGTCAGGACTCTGACTGGACCATTCCAGATATTGTTTTTTATTCTGTCGAAGTCATTCTGTTAATTTACTGTGTTTTGGGTCATTGTGCTGTTGCATCACCCAACTTCTGTTCGGCTTCAATTGGCAGACAGCCTTACATTCTCCGGCAATTGTTTTGTTAAACTTGGGATTTCATTTTTCCATCTGATAGAAAGCTGTCCCAGCAGCAAAGCAGCCCCAAACCATGAGGCTCAAGTTTAGTCTTAGAGTGTGTAGTCTTAGAGTGATTATCTTAATTTACCGAGGTTAGCTAGCCAGCTATTTGTCGTCCTTAACGTAGGAGACTCTGCTAGCTAGCCAACAGCTAGCCAACGCTAGCCAACGTCTACTGAATAGAACTCAACAACCCAGTCGCATTCACAGGTAGTATCACATTTTCATTTCATTTCATTACAGTACAACGGTTTGATTTGTTTGATCGTAGCTAGCTACATAGCTAGCTACATAGCCGACTTTGTATCAAAGATAATTGTGTAGTCTAGAGCGATTTTCTAGGTTAGCTAGCCAGCTATTGTCGTTCTTTTAACGCAACGTAACGTAAACAACACTACTAGCTAGCCAGCTAGCCCCCGAATAGCAGCACTGCAGAAACTATTACACTCAACGGAACGACTTGATTAGTGTAGTGTCAACAACGCACCCACTGCCAGCTAGCCTACTTCAGCAGTACTGTATCATTTTAATCATTTTAGTCAATAAGATTCTTGCTACGTAGCTTAACTTTCTGAACATTCGAGACGTGTAGTCCACTTGTCATTCCAATCTCCTTTGCATTAGCGTAGCCTCTTCTGTAGCCTGTCAACTATGTGTCTGTTTATCCCTGTTCTCTCCTCTCTGCACAGACCATACAAGCGCTCCACACCTCGTGGCCGCGGCCACCCTAATCTGGTGGTCCCAGCGCGCACGACCCACGTGGAGTTCCAGGTCTCCGGTAGCCTCTGGAACTGCCGATCTGCGGTCAACAAGGCAGAGTTCATCTCAGCCTATGCCTCCCTCCAGTCCCTCGACTTCTTGGCACTAACGGAAACATGGATCACCACAGACAACACTGCTACTCCTACTGCTCTCTCTTCGTCCGCCCACGTGTTCTCGCACACCCGAGAGCTTCTGGTCAGCGGGGTGGTGGCACCGGGATCCTCATCTCTCCCAAGTGGTCATTCTCTCTTTCTCCCCTTACCCATCTGTCTATCGCCTCCTTTGAATTCCATGCTGTCACAGTTACCAGCCCTTTCAAGCTTAACATCCTTATCATTTATCGCCCTCCAGGTTCCCTCGGAGAGTTCATCAATGAGCTTGATGCCTTGATAAGCTCCTTTCCTGAGGACGGCTCACCTCTCACAGTTCTGGGCGACTTTAACCTCCCCACGTCTACCTTTGACTCATTCCTCTCTGCCTCCTTCTTTCCACTCCTCTCCTCTTTTGACCTCACCCTCTCACCTTCCCCCTACTCACAAGGCAGGCAATACGCTCGACCTCATCTTTACTAGATGCTGTTCTTCCACTAACCTCATTGCAACTCCCCTCCAAGTCTCCGACCACTACCTTGTATCCTTTTCCCTCTCGCTCTCATCCAACACCTCCCACACTGCCCCTACTCGGATGGTATCGCGCCGTCCCAACCTTCGCTCTCTCTCCCCCGCTACTCTCTCCTCTTCCATCCTATCATCTCTTCCCTCCGCTCAAACCTTCTCCAACCTATCTCCTGATTCTGCCTCCTCAACCCTCCTCTCCACCCTCTCTGCATCCTTTGACTCTCTATGTCCCCTATCCTCCAGGCCGGCTCGGTCCTCCCCTCCCGCTCCGTGGCTCGATGACTCATTGCGAGCTCACAGAACAGGGCTCCGGGCAGCCGGCGGAAATGGAGGAGAACTCGCCTCCCTGCGGACCTGGCATCCTTTCACTCCCTCCTCTCTACATTTTCCTCCTCTGTCTCTGCTGCTAAAGCCACTTTCTACCACGCTAAATTCCAAGCATCTGCCTCTAACCCTAGGAAGCTCTTTGCCACCTTCTCCTCCCTCCTGAATCCTCCTCCCCCCCCCTCCTCCCTCTCTGCAGACGACTTCATCAACCATTTTGAAAAGAAGGTCGACGACATCCGATCCTCGTTTGCTAAGTCAAACGACACCGCTGGTTCTGCTCACACTGCCCTACCCTGTGCTCTGACCTCTTTCTCCCCTCTCTCTCCAGATGAAATCTCGCGTCTTGTGACGGCCGGCCGCCCAACAACCTGCCCGCTTGACCCTATCCCCTCCCCTCTTCTCCAGACCATTTCCGGAGACCTTCTCCCTTACCTCACCTCGCTCATCAACTCATCTCTGACCGCTGGCTACGTCCCTTCCGTCTTCAAGAGAGCGAGAGTTGCACCCCTTCTGAAAAAACCTACACTCGATCCCTCCGATGTCAACAATTACAGACCAGTATCCCTTCTTTCTTTTCTCTCCAAAACTCTTGAACGTGCCGTCCTTGGCCAGCTCTCCCGCTATCTCTCTCTGAATGACCTTCTTGATCCAAATCAGTCAGGTTTCAAGACTAGTCATTCAACTGAGACTGCTCTCCTCTGTATCACGGAGGCGCTCCGCACTGCTAAAGCTAACTCTCTCTCCTCTGCTCTCATCCTTCTAGATCTATCGGCTGCCTTCGATACTGTGAACCATCAGATCCTCCTCTCCACCCTCTCCGAGTTGGGCATCTCCGGCGCGGCCCACGCTTGGATTGCGTCCTACCTGACAGGTCGCTCCTACCAGGTGGCGTGGTGAGAATCTGTCTCCTCACCACGCGCTCTCACCACTGGTGTCCCCCAGGGCTCTGTTCTAGGCCCTCTCCTATTCTCGCTATACACCAAGTCACTTGGCTCTGTCATAACCTCACATGGTCTCTCCTATCATTGCTATGCAGACGACACACAACTAATCTTCTCCTTTCCCCCTTCTGATGACCAGGTGGCGAATCGCATCTCTGCATGTCTGGCAGACATATCAGTGTGGATGACGGATCACCACCTCAAGCTGAACCTCGGCAAGACGGAGTTGCTCTTCCTCCCGGGGAAGGACTGCCCGTTCCATGATCTCGCCATCACGGTTGACAACTCCATTGTGTCCTCCTCCCAGAGCGCTAAGAACCTTGGTGTGATCCTGGACAACACCCTGTCGTTCTCAACCAACACCAAGGCGGTGGCCCGTTCCTGTAGGTTCATGCTCTACAACATCCGCAGAGTACGACCCTGCCTCACACAGGAAGCGGCGCAGGTCCTAATCCAGGCACTTGTCATCTCCCGTCTGGATTACTGCAACTCGCTGTTGGCTGGGCTCCCTGCCTGTGCCATTAAACCCCTACAACTCATCCAGAACGCCGCAGCCCGTCTAGTGTTCAACCTTCCCAAGTTCTCTCACGTCACCCCGCTCCTCCGCTCTCTCCACTGGCTTCCAGTTGAAGCTCGCATCCGCTACAAGACCATGGTGCTTGCCTACGGAGCTGTGAGGGGAACGGCACCTCAGTACCTCAGGCTCTGATCAGGCCCTACACCCAAATAAGGGCACTGCGTTCATCCACCTCTGGCCTGCTCGCCTCCCTACCACTGAGGAAGTACAGCTCCCGCTCAGCCCAGTTAAAACTGTTCGCTGCTCTGGCCCCCCAATGGTGGAACAAACTCCCTCACGACGCCAGGACAGCGGAGTCAATCACCACCTTCCGGAGACACCTGAAACCCCACCTCTTTAAGGAATACCTAGGATAGGATAAAGTAATCCTTCTCACCCCCTCCCCCTTAAAATATTTAGATGCACTATTGTAAAGTGGTTGTTCCACTGGATGTCATAAGGTGAATGCACCAATTTGTAAGTCGCTCTGGATAAGAGCGTCTGCTAAATGACTTAAATGTAAATGTAAATAATACACAGAGTAGCAGTCGCATAAAAGAGGGGTCTGAGTAGCCATTTGATTAGCTGTTCAAGAGTCTTATGAATTGGGGGGGTAGAAGCTGTACAAAACAGTCAGCAAACAAGCAAACACTGGCCACGAACGATGTGTTTACAATACTGTGTTGGTAATAAAGCATAATTTGTTTGACTGCAACTTCTGGGGTAGCTAGCTACCTAGCTAGCACCAATACAACCAGCCTGAAAACAATGACCAGTAAAAACTGCAGTCATTTTCATTACTCTTAGCAATGATTTAGGAATACTTGTAAGTATTAGCTTGGTTGCCACTTGTTGTTCACCT
Organism: Oncorhynchus gorbuscha; assembly: GCF_021184085.1. NCBI lineage: Eukaryota > Metazoa > Chordata > Actinopteri > Salmoniformes > Salmonidae > Oncorhynchus > Oncorhynchus gorbuscha. The sequence goes on from NC_060173.1 coordinate 55,452,503, forward strand.
ATTGAAATTAAACTTCAGTTCATGAAAATAAATAACTAACCAGCTAGCATCATCTGGCTAGTGAGGCTGACAGGACTGGGTTGGGTGTTGTGAAGCTTGCCACAATAAGGATTAGGCACAATAGTGGAATTTGCAGTTTTCCTTCAAAATAAAAGTATGTCATTGACAGTGATGCAAATAGTAGAATTATGCCATACTTTTAGTTTGAAGGAAAACCACGAAGTCCACTATTGTGGCTAGTCCTTATTGTGGCTAGCTTCACAGATGTGTCCAACCACCATTAATCAAATAAGAACTCTTATAAATTAACTTTATAGTTAGCTTTATAGTTAGCTAGCTAACTATATAGCTACTGAAACAGATGTCGTTTTGCCAACAAAATAACTTCTTGGTCAGTGTGGTGTGTGTGTTTAACCTTCATTTAACTTGGCAAGTCAGTTAAGAACAAATTATTTACAATGACGGCCTACCTCGGACGACGCTGGGACAATGGGACTCCCAATCACGGCCGGATGTGATACAGCCTGGATCTGAACCAGGGACTGTAGTGACACCTCTTGCACAGAGATGCAGTGCCTTAGACCGCTGCATCCGTGTGTGTTAAGCATTCTAGCACAGTTAAATAGTTAAAACGGCCACAATGTGTTTTATATCAGTTATCGGTATCGTTTCTTTTGGCAAGGAAAATATCAGATATCGGTCAAAAATTTCATATCGGTGCATCACTAGTTCCAATATCAATATTCCTGAACCGCCCTGTTGATATTATGTACCCAAGTGAGTCGACACAAGGCAATTGACTCATGAACGTTCACGCCTGATATTATTCCCAATTGCCCTTATACTATGCTCTATGCGATCCAAGATGGCGTAGCAGTCAGACGTCTTTGTCCTGTCCCTTGTATATATATCGTTTTTTAAAACATATTTTTCTTCGCATATCTTTTAAAATATTTTGCTAAAACTCAACATCTAAATACTCTCCTGCAACCCACCTCATCCAATGTAGCGTGGATCTGCTTTTTAATTTTTTTTCTAAAGTATGTATATTTACTTCGGATCTGGAATCCCTCAACTGAAGCTAGCCAGCTAACTACCAGCTATCAGTCAGCAAACCATTGCCAGCGGTCATCAGCTAACCTTCAGCTCGAATAGCTCTCGCCAGTTCCAACAACGTGACTAACCAGAGCACATGTTTTACTCACTGCTTTAGCACACTCTGCCAACCATGATGTCCTTGCCGTGTCTGAATCCTGGTTTAGGAAGGCCACCAAATATTCTGAGATTTCCATACCCAACTATAACACTTTCCGTCAAGATAGACCTGCCAAAGGGGGAGGAGTTGCAATCTTCTGCAGAGATAGCCTGCAAAGTTCTGTTATACTTTCCAGGTCTATGCCCAAACAGTTTGAAATTCCAATTTTAAAAATTACTCACTGTTGCCGCCTGCTTACCGACCCCCCTCAGCTCCCAGCTGTGCCCTGGACACCATCTGTGAATTGATCGCCCCCATCTAGCTTCAGAGTTTGTTCTGTTAGGTGACCTAAACTGGGATATGCTTAACACCCCAGCAGTCCTACAATCTAAGCTAGATGCCCTCAATCTCACACAAATCATCAAGGAACCCACCAGGTACAACCCTAAATCCGTAAACATGGGCACCCTAATTGACATTATCCTGACCAACTTGCCCTTCAAATACACCTCTGCTGTCTTCAGTCAGGATCTCAGCGATCACTGCCTCATTGCCTGTATCTGCTACGGTATCACTGTATCACTGTCAAACGCTCCCTAAAACACTTCTGCGCGCAGGCCTTTCTAATCGTCCTGGCCCGGGTATCCTGGAAGGATATTGACCTCATCCCATAAGTTGGATGCCTGGTCATTCTTTAAAAGTAACTTCCCACAATCTTAGACAAGCATACTTCGTTCCAAAAAATGCAGAACTAAGAACAGATATAGCCCTTGGTTCCCTCCAGACCTGACTGCCCTCGACCAGCCAAAAAAACATCCTGTGGCGGACTGCAATAGCATCGAATAGTCCCCGCGATATGCAACTGTTCAGGGAAGTCAGGAACCAATACACGCAGTCAGTCAGGAAAGCAAAGGCTAGCTCTTTCAAGCAGAAATTTGCATCCTGTAGCACTAACTCCAAAAAGTTCTGGGACACTAAAGTCCATGGAGAACAAGAGCAATAATTTAAAAATCTATATTTCCTTCTCCTTGTGATTTTAACACATACAGGTAGACTAGAGGCCATCCCTGATATGCAGAGGACCAATTACACTGATTAGAAGCACCTGGACTCTGCTCATGTGTTTCCTATAAATGTTGTTTCTGATTGTAATATTTGAACCAGATAGCATACAGAAAGAGACTGAGGAAGCATGGAGAGGTAGCCAGTAGGCTAAGGAACAGACGTTGGGTTTTGGAGAAATGGTATCATTGAGTGCTTTGCAAGCAATGCGGCAGATGAAGGCGCGGAAAGAGCGTGGTGAATGGATAGACATCGTTATGGACAGTGAGGAAGAACAGCCAAGTGAAGTGGGAAGATGTGTGTTGAGGAAAAATGGCATAAGACATAAAGAGGAATCTGGACCAGTAGTAGTACATTTTTGCCAAAAGTGGAGCCTTGCCTTTATGTGGATCCATTTGTGGTTTCACGGTGGGTAAGAAAGGAGTTGGGTGTAGTTGAATCCGTGAAGGTAACCTGTAGTGGAATTGTGATATTTGTTTGTGTTACTTCTGACCAGCGGGAGAAGACACTGTGTCAAGCAACTTGGGTCAAGATCTGTTTCTTGCTTTGCTCTTAGGAATAGGGCACCATTGAAAGGAGTGATTTCTGGGGTAGCGTTAAGTGCAGAGGTGGAGCTATTGAATTTGATAAATCTGGGTGTTTGCGATGCCCGCCGTTTGGTTCGACAGACCCAGTGGGGAGCGTGCTGAACCAGAGGAGTCATTGTCAGTTATTTTGAGTTGTCAGTCTCTACCAGACAAAATCATGTAATGTTAGGATACATCCGTTCTCCTGTTAAAGCTTTTGTGGAGAATCCACCGCGCTGTTTCAGATGCAATGTTTATGGTCATGCTGCAGCAGTGTGAAGAGGGAAATTCAAAGATGTGGGAAGTGTGCAGGAGGGCATGGGACAGAGGATTGTGAAGTTTCGGTGAATAAAGTTGTCAATTTTAGGGGTGCTCATGTTGCTGGAGATCAGAAATATCCAGTGCAATTGAAGCAGGTTGAAATTGCAAAGGTCAGAGTAGTGCAGAGGGTGTCATATCCTGAGGCAGTGAAGAAAGTACAGGAGGATGGGTCAAGGGTGAGGGATCCTGAGAGGATCCCAGTGAGTAGTAGATTTGTGCCAGTTGAGGGATAGGGTACAGAGTGAGTTATGCTTCAGTAAGGTTGGCTTCTTTAGCATTCATTGCAATGGTTATCAACTGTACTGCAGAAGTGGAAACTATATCACAGGAAATAGATGTTATGGTGGCAGCTGCAGGTAAGTATTTGGGTACACAAGATTTGACTTCAAATGAATTACAGGATGTGTTGAAGGGTGGTGTGCTGACCTCCCAGGCTGTTAGTAGTGGGTTGTTAATGAGTTTAGGTGGAAACTGCAGAGAAGTACCTGGGTGCATGAGATTTTACTGTTGAAGAGTTAATGGGGGTGGTAATTTATACGTTCATGAAATAGTGGTATATAGGTGTAGGTACAATTTTAGGAACAGGAATAATGAAGATAATTTTATATAGGTAGGCCATGACTGGCCTCACTTTAGTACAATAGGTGGCGGTGTATGCACCTTTAAGTTGAATGCGATCCCCTGAACCAATCCCAAAGAAGAAGATTTGAACTGCTGCTCTTAATATACCTCAGTGGCCTGATTGAGGAGAGGATGGATGAAGGTTAAAAAATGGCAGCATCCATGGAAATGTTGCTTGAATCTGAAAGTGCGGCAAGTGAAGTATGTGACAATTAAAGGAAAAGTGGAGAAATCGAAGAATGGGACAAAATTAGCAAAAGTTATAGTGGAAGACAAAGATGGTTCCAATAAAGCCTTTTCAGTTGGACTGCGTTTTCTGGACAAGAAGATTAATTTGGGAGGTACATTTGTACTATCGAGGACCGTGAAGAGAGCAGTGGGAAAGGTGGATTCAATCAGTGACTAGAAGTGGTATTGTTTTAATTAATTATGGAGATGAAGAATAGAAGCATGCACTGGATCTAGCACAATTGCCCATGTCGGAAGAAACCTGTATTCATCTTCGGAGCAGGACCCTGCCAAAGGAGTTATATCTGGAGTGTCGTTAGAGCTAGATGACGAGTACTTTTTACTAAAGTCCCAGGAGTGGTCAGTGCATGTTGCCTGACCCTTATGGTATATGCAAAGAAGGATAAAAGAGTATCGATGATATTGTTGATTGATACTATTGTTGTTTGTTTCCTTGATACAATGTTTCAATATTCTCAGAGCCACTTTGTTGATTAATACTTCAATATTTGCATGTTTCTCTTTTTATACATTTAACCTTTATTTTACAAGGCAAGTCAGTTAAGAACAAATTCTAATTTACAATGACGGCCTACTCCGGCTAAACCCTGACGACGCTGGGCCAATTGTGCACCACCCTATGGAACTCCCAATCACAGCCAGATGTGATACAGTAAGGATTTGAACCAGGTAATAATGATGCTCTTGCACTGAGATGCAGTGCCTTAGACCGCTGTGCAACTCTGGAGCCCAATCGGACGTTTCCCCACCACTTTCAATGTACTATTTAGCCTTGTGTCACTACACATTCCTCCCTTCTCTCTCGGCCTGAGGACCTTCCTGCCCCCACCTTTTCCTGGATGTTATACAGATGTTTTCCCTTACTCTCCCTGTTCCACAACTCTTGACACTTATTTTTAACCACTGTTCCTTCCCTGGAGAATAATGCAGACAAGCAAATGCAAAAATAAAGTTAAGAACACACATGCTCTGCATGGAGGTTTTTCTTTGAGAATTTGACTACCCGTAAAACAGGTTTGACATGGTGACATGTAAAGAAACCTTAGCTCTCTTGGTTTAGTGGAACTGACGCCACTGCGCTCAACCATTAATAAACCCTGCCTATAGCTACAATTTATCTTAAAATCTGTTAAACCAAACCACAACGTTGACTTTATGACTAACCCTAAACTTCCATTAAAGGCCCAAAAGTAATTTGTTTCCATTACGATATAGCCAATTTTGACTTTGTGGCTGAGCTAGCTCAACTCTGTGTTGTCTCTTCACACTGCTATGCTTTATCTTGGCCAGGTCGCAGTTGCAAATGGGAACTTCTTCTCAACTAGCCTACCTGGTTAAATAAAGGTGAAATAAAACAAAAATAACTAGACGTAGAACCCGGGTTGCAGACCTGGGGCTGCCATGGGAATAATTTATGTCCTGGATACGTTTGTTTCCAACGTTACTTCTATGTTCTGTAACGTTGCTCACTGCATGTCACAATTTAGTACGCGACGACTGGGTGATGTAAAATGTAACAACTGAGAGGGTGTCAGTCAGTGTAACATTGTATAAACTTGACAAGAAACAGCGAGCTGGACCAAATGGATACGCATTAGCAGCTAACGTTAGCTAGCTGTTGTAGCTAGCTACATCCACCGCAGCATTCATTCAAATACTTTTAGCTGGCTGGTTGCCTTGCATTTAAACTCTTCACATTTGTGCAATCTGTTGTTAAAATAAATAAACCGACTAGCTACGTGGTTAGCTAGCTAGCCAGATTGTAAACTACCTTGACGAAGAACGAGGCAGGCGGGCTGAGATGTCACGTTTCTCCTACCAGCAGATTTTTTTGTTGGCCAAGCAAAATACTTCCCGGAGTCAGGTATTGTTCCAGGTCCTTTCTTCTTCTGGGAGATTTATATAGCGGTTGGCAACCAACTTTAAGGTGTATTACCGCCACCAACTGGACTGGAGTGTAGACCCGTGACAGTGAAGGTCTAAAAATCCTACCCAATAATCTCGTCTCCTTAAGGAAACGAAACACATAATTAAATGCTACATCCCCTGAAGATTTCCACAGCAGTTCACTTAATCCTGTCTCTTCAACCCCATTACTCCTCAAATCTAATAACAATCGCTCCCCTTCTCTCACATATTTCTGGCACTGAAATAGAACATTGCCTCCAACTTCTCTTGACAATGATTACAACTGCCAGTCGGATGTTTCGCCACCACTTTCAATGTACTATTTAGCCTTGTGTGTCCCAGTCTCAGCCTTGTGACTCCACTTTCCTCCCGTCTCTCTCGGCCTGAGGACCTTCCTGCCCCCACCTTTTCCTGGACGTCTTCCCTTACGCTCCCTGTTCCACAACTCTTGCCACTTATTTTTAACCACTGTTCTTATTAATCCCTTGGTTTATGCTTTACTGATCGACAAATCCATCTCAACATAAGGATGTTTAAGAGCCTGCTTGGTAATATCCATTTCCTCATTCCCCTCTACTCCCACATGAGCTGGTATGCAGAGGGAACATCCCACATTCTCCATCTGTTTCACCATATACAAACACTGCAAAACCTCGTACAAAACATCCTGTCTGCTCTGAGACACACATTAATTTAAGCTCATCAGTGCTGCATAGGAGTCCGAGCAGATGACTACTCTGTCTGGCCTCCTCCACCCACGCTGGAGCCAATAGTATCACCAACAACTCCATTGTGTGAACAGATAAATGATCCATAGCTCATTTCGCCACTGCCGCCCTAAACTCAGGAACACTAAAAGCTGCTCCTGTGCTCCCAGTTTTAGGGTCCTTAGATCAATCTGTTAATATATTCAAGAAAGCATAGTATTGTGTCCATAAATGTTAACTTACAACTGAATCAACTACTTCCTCAACATCTCTTAACCTCTCAAGCAACCCTAGATCTAACACTAGTTGAGGAAGACACCAAGGTGGGATATCAGGAAGAACCACAGAGGGGATAAACTCCCTCCCAAACAACCCCGTCTCTCTCACCATGCAATTGTCTATCCACCCAAAGCTTGTAACTCAGATTTTGTTCATGTTCCCATTTTTGTAGGATGTGTAAACTTATGTCCTTGTAGATTTACCCAATATGTCATGAATAGTTGTTGTCTTCTTAAATTTAGCGGCATCTCTCTCAACTCTACCTGCATCGCTGCCACCACGGAGGTCCTGAGTGCTCCACGACATATTCTTAGGGCTTGGGCCTGGATTACATCTAACTTTTTTAAAGATGTCTGAGCTGCTGATCCATATGCTATACTTCCATAATCCATTGATGACCTTAACAGCTCTATAAATATACAGTTGAAGTCAGAAGATTGCATGCACGTTAGCCATATACATTTAAACAAACATTTTCACAATTCCTGACATTTAATCCTAGTAAAAATTCCCTGTCTTAGGCCAGTTCGGATCACTATTATTATTATTACTATCATTATTTTAAGAATGTGAAATGTCAGAATAATAGTAGAGAGAATGATTTATTTCAGCTTTTATTTCTTTCATCACATTCCGTGTGGGTCAGAAGTTTACATACACTCAATTAGTATTTGGTAGCATTGCCTTTAAATAGTTTAACTTGGGTCAAACGTTTCAGGTAGCCTTCCACAAGCTTCCCACAATAAGTTGGGAGAATTTTGGCCCATTCCTCCTGACAGAGCTGGTGTAACTGAGTCAGGTTTGTAGGCCTCCTTGCTCACACACGCTTTTTCAGTTCTGCCAACAAATTTTCTATAGGATTGAGGTCAGGGCTTTGTGATGGCCACTCCTATACCTTGACTTTGTTGTCCTTATTAATAATATAAATAATATTATATGCCATTTAGCAGACGCTTTTATCGAAAGCGACTTACAGTCATGTGTGCATACATTCTACGTATGGGTGGTCCCGGGGATCGAACCCAGTACCCTGGCGTTACAAGCACCATGCTCTACCAACTGAGCTACAGAACCACCACGAAGCAATTTTCCCACAACTTTGGAAGTATGCTTTGGGTCATTGTCCATTTGGAAGACCCATTTGCGACCAAGCTTTAACTTCCTGACTGATGTCTAGAGAGTTTGCTTCAATATATCCACATAATTTTCCTACCTCATGAAGCTATCTATTTTGTGAAGTGCACCAGTCCCTCCAGCAGTAAAGCACCCCCACAACATGATGCTGCCACCCCCGTGCTTCACGGTTGGGATGGTGTTCTTTAGCTTGCAAGCCTCCCCCTTTTTCCTCCAAACATAACGATGGTCATTATGGCCAAACAGTTCTATTTATGTTTCATCAGACCAGAGGACATTTCTCCAAAAAGTACGATATTTGTCCCCTTGTGCAGTAGTCTGGCTTATGGTAGTTTTGGAGCAGTGGCTTCTTCCTTGCTAAGCGACCTTTCAGGTTATGTCGATATAGGACTCGTTTTACTGTGGATATAGATACTTTTGTACCTGTTTCCTCCAGCATCTTCACAAGGTAATTTGCTGTTGTTCTGTGATTGATTTTTCCTTTTCGCACCAAAGTACGTTCATCTGGGTTGGCGCCCCCCCTTGGGTTGTGCCGTGGCAGAGATCTTTGTGGGCTATACTCAGCCTTGTCTCAGGATGGTAAGTTGGTGGTTGAAGATATCCCTCTAGTGGTGTGGGGGCTGTGCTTTGGCATAGTGGGTGGGGTTATATACTTCCTGTTTGGCCCTGTCCGGGGGTGTCACCGGATGGGGCCACAGTGTCTTCTGACCCCTCCTGTCTCAGCCTCCAGTATTTATGCTGCAGTAGTTTGTGTGTCGGGGGGCTAGGGTCAGTTTGATATATCTGGAGTACTTCTCCTGTCCTATCCGGTGTCCTGTGTGAATTTAAGTATGCTCTCTCTAATTCTTTCTTTCTTTCTTTCTTTTTTTTCTTTCTTTCTTTCTTTCTTCTCTCTCTCTCTCTCTCTCTCTCTCTCTCTCTCTCTCGGAGGACCTGAGCCCTAGGACCATGCCTCAGGACTACCTGACATGATGACTCCTTGCTGTCCCCTGTCCACCTGGCCGTGCTGCTGCTCCAGTTTCAACTGTTCTGCCTGTGATGATGATTATTTGACCATGCTGGTCATTTATGAACATTTGAACATCTTGGCCATGTTCTGATATAATCTCCACCCGGCACAGCCAGAAGAGGACTGGTCACCCCACATAGCCTGGTTCCTCTCTAGGTTTCTTCCTAGGTTTTGGCCTTTCTAGGGAGTTTTTCCTAGCCACCGTGCTTCGTCACCTGCATTGCTTGCTGTTTGGGGGTTTTAGGCCGGGTTTCTGTACAGCACTTTGAGATATCAGCTGATGTACGAAGGGCTGTATAAATACATTTGATTTGATCTGTAGGAGACAGAACGCGTCTCCTTCCTGAGCGGTATGACGGCTGCGTGGTCCCGTGGTGTTTAACTTGCATACTATTGTTTGAACAGATGAACATGGTACATTCAGGTGTTTGGAAATTGCTCCCAAGGTGAACTAGACTTGTTGAGGTCTACATATTTTTTCTGAGGTCTTGGCTGATTTCTATTTATTTTCCCATGGTGTCAAGCAGAGGCACTGAGTTTGAAGGTAGACCTTGAAATACATTCACAGGTACACCTCCATTTGTCTCAAATGATGTCAATTAGCCTATCAGAAGCTTCTAAAGCCATGACATCATTTTATGGAATTTTCCAAGCTGTTTAAAGGCACAGTCAACATAACGTATGTAAACTTCTGACCCACTGGAATTGTGATCAGTGAAATAATCTATCTGTAAACAATTGTTTGAAGAATGACTTCTTGTGTCATGCACAAAGTAGATATCCTATCCAACTTTCCAAAACTATAGTTTGTTAACAATAAATTTGTGGAGTTGTTGAAAAATTAGTTTTAATGACTCCGACCTAAGTGTATGTAAACTTCTGTCTTCAATTTTATCTATATAATTTTCAACATCATTCTAACTGCCCCCCACTCAATGCCTGAAAAGCAACGCATCACGTTCAATATTTTCTTTCCTTTGACAACTACTCATGTCATTTGAGTGTCAAACTATACCCCCAGGAACCTAAACCTTCCCACCCTCTCCAGATTCCTTCCATCCAACTTCAAGTATATTTCCTCCTTATCCTTCCTTCTACATAAAAACACAGTCTGTGTTTTCTCAACTGAAAACTTGAAGCCCCACCTCAGGGACCACTGCTCTACTTCACTAATCTCTTCTTGAACTCTTCTGGTTGTATGGGTAGTATTTCTCCCTCTCTTCCATAGCGCTCCATCATCAGAAAACAGTAACCTCCTAATATCAGGTCTTACCTTAGAGAATACATCATCAAATCATAATGGAGAACGACAAAGAACTAATGACACTTTCCTGGGGGTACCATTATCCACCTCATAGCTTTCTGACATAGAGCTCCCCACCCTCACTTGTATTGATTGCCCAAAAAGAAAATCCTTTATCCAGTTAAAAACCCTTCATCCAACCCCCATGTTATCCAGCTTGATAAGTAGGCCTTCCTTCCTTCCACATCATATCGTAAGCCTTCTCTACATCAAAGAAAACGGCTACCATCACCTCCTTATTTGCCTGTCCCTTCCGTATGAATGACTCAAGGCACAGTACAGGATCCGTCGTTCCCCTGCCTTTCCTGAACTTTGATCTGGTTACATTAGTCCTTAATCTCCAGAAAGTAAGTCAGCCTTTCTGTTATCATCCTTTCCATAACTTTAGGTACATGAGATGCCAACGCTATTGGCCTATAGCTTGAAGGACTTGTTGGGTCTTTCCCAGATGTCCTTATTGGCCCCATTACCGTCTGCTTCCAGGTTCCAAGCAGTTTCCCTTCCTACCACACCTTATTGTAAAAGCCCAATACTTTCCCCATTGCAGTGTCACTGAGATCTGTGTATTAGCAAAATACCTTCCCAGGAGATGTTACCCCAGCTTTAGCTAATGCTCTCTTCATCTCAGCCAAAGTAAAAGGGCCATTCATTGTATCCCCCACCATCTCTCTCTGATCCAGAACCCCCGGATGTTCTCCTCTGACCCTCACTCTCCCACGCTGCCCCTCTTCTGTCAGATTATTGGAGCTGTGCACCTTCACAAATGCCTGGGCTAACATCTCTGCCTTCTCCATATCTCTCACCGCAGCAATCTCCCCACTTATCAGCACAGGGAGATCCCAATCTCTTCTGACCCCACTCATCCTCTTAATCATCCCCCATACATCTCCCACAGGAGTGGTCCTGCCAATGTTTTCACAAAACCGGCGCCAATACTCTCTCTTAGCTATCCTAATGATCCTCCTTACTACTGCTTGTGCTTGTTTATACTGAATCAGGTGCTGGTAATTATGGGACTTTTTCAACATTCTGAAAGCGCTTTTCCTACTCTTCACTGCTTCTCTACACTCTTCACTCCACCTGGGGACTGCGTTACTCTTTCTCCCACCTGTACCCATGGGAATCATCTGCCTTGTAGCCCCTACTATTGCTCCTCTTATTTCCACATTGACTGTTTCTATATCTGAATTAAGATCTACCTGAGACAGCTACTGTTCACTCAACTCCTGAAACTGACCCCACTCCGCTTTCCCAAATATCCATCTGCTCAATCCATTTCCTACTGATTCATCTTCCTACCTCAATCCTATAGTACACAGGACATGATAGTGATCACTACCCACTGTAGATTCTTCCAAAACATCCCAACTACATCTGCCTGCCATTGAATTTGAAATCAAAGTAATATCCAGAGCAAATCCTTTCTCATCCAGTAGTTTCTCCAACACGTGTCCGTTTACGTCAGTCCGTAACCCTCCCCTGAGTGCACTATGAGCATTAAAATCCCCACACCACATTACCCGTCTCCTATCTTGATCTTCTACATTCCCAAGGGTCAGCTACTCCAGTCTTTTACACGGGTTGTTCACTAATACCATATTACCACACCTCTACCACTACATTTTCCTGTTCCACTCCCTCTCCCACACACATATATGGGATCCCCCACTTTATAAAGGTAGCACGCTATCCTCCTCCCCCTTCCACCGTATCTCTACGGACTGCAACATAACCTTGTAATACAACATCTAGATTAGGTTATAGCCATGTCTCCTGGAGACATAAAACATCAGGTTTATTGAGGTACCTCCTCAATAAACTGTTTGAGCTCTTGCCCATTAGCCATCAAACTTCTGGCATTCCAGTGTAGGATCAACACCCTAATCAAAATGAACCAATACATGATTCCTGGCTGGAATGATTATCATCCTGTACATTTTCAAAAGCTGAAGAACATACGCACATCCAGGTACTTTCCACAGGTGCTAGAGTTGTAGGCGAACTCAAGGAAAACAGAAAGGAAACCGCTGCACACAGCTGCTCATGCTCCCAGGCGATATTTATTAACAACAGCGTTTCCCAACATTAACATTCAATGTATCAAAATACATGATTATACACAGGGAATGTGATGAATATTTACAGTAATATACATACACATACAATATTCAATTAGGATGAAAAAAAAACACCATTTAGACATTTAGACTATAAAAACAGTTTCCAGCCAAACTCCTCATTTAAGGCCAAGAGGAGAAAGTGTGTTGAGCGTGTGTGTAATGAACAAAATGGGAGACAGAGAGCTGGTTTCAAGCGCAGGGAGCGGCAGGTGTTTATTGTAAAGGACAACAGGAGGAGGCAGGTAGCTGGGTCCAGGGGCAGGCAGAAGGTCATACACAGGGGGTCCAAAAAGGCAACAATACAGGCAGGGAAAAGGCTAGTAACGTCATCCGGGAGATCAGGCAATAGGTTGACAACAGGAAATCCGATAGGCTAAAGTACAGTCAAGGAATAGGCAAAATGCATCATTAGTGAGGCAGAAAAAAACTTTCATACACAGGAAGTGTAAATTGCAGGGAAACCCAGCGCGCTGAATAGAAGTATGTCACACAAACAAAATACCTCATAATGATGGGTGCAAAGAACTGAACTAAATAGTGTGTGATAATGACATACAGGTGTGGGAACAGGTGAACAGAATTCAGGTGATTGGGATCTGGAGAGTGAGCTGCATTCAGGGGATCTACGTGTTTGAGAGTGTGAGCTGGAAGCAGACGTTACACCGTGGATCTAGAAAGATTCCCTTTGAAGAAGTTTCATCTCAATGTCCCCTCCCCTGCATGACCTCTTGACCATTTCTATTCCAATGTATCTCTGAGAATTAATAGGATGTCCAGCTTGTACAAAATGAGCAGCAACTAGATTTTTTGCCTCACCTGTCCGTATATTGCTGCGGTGCTCACTGATCCATGTCATAAGGCTTCTACGGGTTTTCCCTATGTAAGACAGACCACAAGGACATTTTAACATGTAAATAACATTGGTGGACATGCAGGTAATCAGGCCCTTGATCTTAAATCTTTGTCATTGTCATGTTTTGTCTTATATTGTCTTGTCATTTTGCTTTTCCTTCGGTTCGTTTTCCCCCTGCTGGTCTTTTTAGGTTCGTTCCCTTTTTTCTCTCTCCCTCTCTCTCTCTCTTCTCTCTATCGTTCCGTTCCTGCTCCCAGCTGTTCCTATTCCCCTAATCAATCATTTAGTCTTCCCACACCTGTTCCCTATCTTTTCCCCTGATTAGAGTCCCTATTTCTCCCCTTGTTTTCCGTTTCTGCCCTGTCGGATCCTTGTATACTGTTCACCGTGCTGTGTCTTTGTATCGCCCTGTCGTGTCGTGTTTCCCTCAGATGCTGCGTGGTGAGCAGGTGTCTGAGTCTGCTACGGTCAAGTGCCTTCCCGAGGCAACCTGCAGTTCATTATCGAGTCTCCAGTCAGTTCTCGTGATTACGAGTGAAATTGTTTCTTATGCTTTATTTACCGCTCCGATTTGTCTAGGAGTATTGCTATTTCCTTAAACTGGATTAAAGACTCTGTTTTCGCCAAGTCGCTTTTGGATCCTCATTCACCTGCATAACAGAAGGATCCGACCAAAGAATGGACCCAGCGACTACAGACGCTCGTAACACTGCCGTCGAGATCCAAGGAGCCATGCTCGGCAGACACGAGCAGGAATTGTCTGCTGCTCGTCATGCCATGGAGAACCTGGCCGCTCAGGTTTCCGACCTCTCTGGACAGTTCCAGAGTCTTCGTCTCGTGCCACCTGTTACTTCCTGGTCTGCCGAGCCTCCGGAACCTAGGGTTAATAACCCACCTTGCTACTCCGGGCAGCCCAAGGAGTGCCACTCCTTTCTCACCCAGTGTGATATTGTGTTCTCTCTCCAACCCAACACATACTCTAGAGAGAGAGCTCGGGTTGCTTACGTCATTTCACTCCTTACTGGCCGGGCTCGAGAGTGGGGCACAGCTATCTGGGAGGCAAGGGCTGATTGTTCAAACAATTACCAGAACTTTAAAGAGGAGATGATTCGGGTTTTTGACCGTTCAGTTTTTGGTAGGGAGGCTTCTAGGGCCCTGGCTTCCCTATGCCAAGGTGATCGATCCATAACGGATTACTCTATGGTGGACCAATGTTATTTTAACATGTAAATAACATTGGTGGACATGCAGGTAATCAGGCCCTTGATCTTAAATCTTTGTCATTGTCATGTTTTGTCTTATATTGTCTTGTCATTTTGCTTTTCCTTCGGTTCGTTTTCCCCCTGCTGGTCTTTTTAGGTTCGTTCCCTTTTTTCTCTCTCCCTCTCTCTCTCTCTTCTCTCTATCGTTCCGTTCCTGCTCCCAGCTGTTCCTATTCCCCTAATCAATCATTTAGTCTTCCCACACCTGTTCCCTATCTTTTCCCCTGATTAGAGTCCCTATTTCTCCCCTTGTTTTCCGTTTCTGCCCTGTCGGATCCTTGTATACTGTTCACCGTGCTGTGTCTTTGTATCGCCCTGTCGTGTCGTGTTTCCCTCAGATGCTGCGTGGTGAGCAGGTGTCTGAGTCTGCTACGGTCAAGTGCCTTCCCGAGGCAACCTGCAGTTCATTATCGAGTCTCCAGTCAGTTCTCGTGATTACGAGTGAAATTGTTTCTTATGCTTTATTTACCGCTCCGATTTGTCTAGGAGTATTGCTATTTCCTTAAACTGGATTAAAGACTCTGTTTTCGCCAAGTCGCTTTTGGATCCTCATTCACCTGCATAACAGAAGGATCCGACCAAAGAATGGACCCAGCGACTACAGACGCTCGTAACACTGCCGTCGAGATCCAAGGAGCCATGCTCGGCAGACACGAGCAGGAATTGTCTGCTGCTCGTCATGCCATGGAGAACCTGGCCGCTCAGGTTTCCGACCTCTCTGGACAGTTCCAGAGTCTTCGTCTCGTGCCACCTGTTACTTCCTGGTCTGCCGAGCCTCCGGAACCTAGGGTTAATAACCCACCTTGCTACTCCGGGCAGCCCAAGGAGTGCCACTCCTTTCTCACCCAGTGTGATATTGTGTTCTCTCTCCAACCCAACACATACTCTAGAGAGAGAGCTCGGGTTGCTTACGTCATTTCACTCCTTACTGGCCGGGCTCGAGAGTGGGGCACAGCTATCTGGGAGGCAAGGGCTGATTGTTCAAACAATTACCAGAACTTTAAAGAGGAGATGATTCGGGTTTTTGACCGTTCAGTTTTTGGTAGGGAGGCTTCTAGGGCCCTGGCTTCCCTATGCCAAGGTGATCGATCCATAACGGATTACTCTATAGAGTTTCGCACTCTTGCTGCCTCTGGTGACTGGAACGAGCCGGCGCTGCTCGCTCGTTTTCTGGAGGGACTCCACGCAGTGGTTAAAGATGAGATTCTCTCCCGGGAGGTTCCTTCCAGTGTGGACTCTTTGATTGCTCTCGCCATCCGCATAGAACGACGGGTAGATCTTCGTCACCAAGCTCGTGGAAGAGAGCTCGCGTCAACGGTGTTTCCCTGCTCCGCATCGCAACCATCTCCCTCCTCTGGCTCAGAGACTGAGCCCATGCAGCTGGGAGGTATTCGCATCTCGACTAAGGAGAGGGAACGGAGGATCACCAACCGCCTGTGCCTCTATTGCGGATTTGATGGACATTTTGTCAATTCATGTCCAGTAAAAGCCAGAGCTCATCAGTAAGCGGAGGGCTACTGGTGAGCGCTACTACTCAGGTCTCTCCATCTAGATCCTGTACTACTATGTCGGTCCATCTACGCTGGACCGGTTCGGGTGCTACATGCAGTGCCTTGATAGACTCTGGGGCTGAGGTTGTTTCATGGACGAAGCATGGGCTCGGAAACATGACATTCCTTTCAGTCAGTTAGACAAGCCTACGCCCATGTTCGCCTTAGATGGTAGTCATCTTCCCAGTATCAGATTTGAGACACTACCTTTAACCCTCACAGTATCTGGTAACCACAGTGAGACTATTTCTTTTTGATTTTTCGTTCACCTTTTACACCTGTTGTTTTGGGTCATCCCTGGCTAGTATGTCATAATCCTTCTATTAATTGGTCTAGTAATTCTATCCTATCCTGGAACGTTTCTTGTCATGTGAAGTGTTTAATGTCTGCCATCCCTCCCATTTCTTCTGTCCCCACTTCTCAGGAGGAACCTGGCGATTTGACAGGAGTGCCGGAGGAATATCATGATCTGCGCACGGTCTTCAGTCGGTCCCGAGCCAACTCCCTTCCTCCTCACCGGTCGTATGATTGTAGTATTGATCTCCTTCCGGGGACCACTCCTCCTCGGGGTAGACTATACTCTCTGTCGGCTCCCGAACGTAAGGCTCTCGAGGATTATTTGTCTGTGTCTCTTGACGCCGGTACCATAGTGCCTTCTTCCTCTCCGGCCGGGGCGGGGTTTTTTTGTTAAGAAAAGGACGGTACTCTGCGCCCCTGCGTGGATTATCGAGGGCTGAATGACATAACGGTTAAGAATCGTTATCCGCTTCCCCTTATGTCATCAGCCTTCGAGATTCTGCAGGGAGCCAGGTGCTTTACTAAGTTGGACCTTCGTAACGCTTACCATCTCGTGCGCATCAGAGAGGGGGACGAGTGGAAAACGGCGTTTAACACTCCGTTAGGGCATTTTGAGTACCGGGTTCTGCCGTTTGGTCTCGCCAATGCGCCAGCTGTTTTTCAGGCATTAGTTAATGATGTTCTGAGAGACATGCTGAACATCTTTGTTTTTGTCTACCTTGACGATATCCTGATTTTTTCACCGTCACTCGAGATTCATGTTCAGCACGTTCGACGTGTTCTCCAGCGCCTTTTAGAGAATTGTCTCTACGTGAAGGCTGAGAAGTGCTCTTTTCATGTCTCCTCCGTTACTTTTCTCGGTTCCGTTATTTCCGCTGAAGGCATTCAGATGGATTCCGCTAAGGTCCAAGCTGTCAGTGAGTGGCCCGTTCCAAGGTCACGTGTCGAGTTGCAGCGCTTTCTAGGTTTCGCTAATTTCTATCGGCGTTTCATTCGTAATTTCGGTCAAGTTGCTGCCCCTCTTACAGCTCTTACTTCTGTCAAGACGTGTTTTAAGTGGTCCGGTTCCGCCCAGGGAACTTTTGATCTTCTAAAAGAACGTTTTACGTCCGCTCCTATCCTCGTTACTCCTGACGTCACTAGACAATTCATTGTCGAGGTTGACGCTTCAGAGGTAGGCGTGGGAGCCATTCTATCCCAGCGCTTCCAGTCTGACGATAAGGTTCATCCTTGCACTTATTTTTCTCATCGCCTGTCGCCATCTGAACGCAACTATGATGTGGGTAACCGCGAACTGCTCGCCATCCGCTTAGCCCTAGGCGAATGGCGACAGTGGTTGGAGGGGGCGACCGTTCCTTTTGTGGTTTGGACAGACCATAAGAACCTTGAGTACATCCGTTCTGCCAAACGACTTAATGCTCGTCAAGCTCGTTGGGCGTTATTTTTCGCTCGTTTCGAGTTTGTGATTTCTTACCGTCCGGGTAGCAAGAACACCAAGCCTGATGCCTTATCCCGTCTTTTTAGTTCTTCTGTGGCTTCTACTGATCCCGAGGGGATTCTTCCTTATGGGCGTGTTGTCGGGTTGACAGTCTGGGGAATTGAAAGACAGGTTAAGCAAGCACTCACGCACACTGCGTCGCCGCGCGCTTGTCCTAGTAACCTTCTTTTCGTTCCTGTTTCCACTCGTCTGGCTGTTCTTCAGTGGCCTCACTCTGCCAAGTTAGCTGGTCATCCCGGTGTTCGAGGCACTCTTGCTTCTATTCGCCAGCGCTTTTGGTGGCCGACTCAGGAGCGTGACACGCGCCGTTTCGTGGCTGCTTGTTCGGACTGCGCGCAGACTAAGTCAGGTAACTCTCCTCCTGCCGGTCGTCTCAGACCGCTCCCCATTCCTTCTCGACCATGGTCTCACATCGCCCTAGACTTCATTACCGGTCTGCCTTTGTCTGCGGGGAAGACTGTGATTCTTACGGTTGTCGATAGGTTCTCTAAGGCGGCACATTTCATTCCTCTCGCTAAACTTCCTTCCGCTAAGGAGACGGCACAAATCATCATCGAGAATGTGTTCAGAATTCATGGCCTCCCGTTAGACGCCGTTTCAGACAGAGGTCCGCAATTCACGTCACAGTTTTGGAGGGAGTTCTGTCGTTTGATTGGTGCGTCCGTCAGTCTCTCTTCCGGGTTTCATCCCCAGTCTAACGGTCAAGCAGAGAGGGCCAATCAGACGATTGGTCGCATACTACGCAGCCTTTCTTTCAGAAACCCTGCGTCTTGGGCAGAACAGCTCCCCTGGGCAGAATACGCTCACAACTCGCTTCCTTCGTCTGCTACCGGGTTATCTCCGTTTCAGAGTAGTCTGGGTTACCAGCCTCCTCTGTTCTCATCCCAGCTTGCCGAGTCCAGCGTTCCCTCCGCTCAAGCGTTTGTCCAACGTTGTGAGCGCACCTGGAGGAGGGTGAGGTCTGCACTTTGCCGTTACAGGGCACAGACTGTGAGAGCCGCCAATAAACGTAGGATTAAGAGTCCAAGGTATTGTTGCGGCCAGAGAGTGTGGCTTTCCACTCGCAACCTTCCTCTTACGACAGCTTCTCGTAAGTTGACTCCGCGGTTCATTGGTCCGTTCCGTGTCTCCCAGGTCGTCAATCCTGTCGCTGTGCGACTGCTTCTTCCGCGACATCTTCGTCGCGTCCATCCTGTCTTCCATGTCTCCTGTGTCAAGCCCTTTCTTCGCACCCCGTTCGTCTTCCCTCCCCCCTCCCGTCCTTGTCGAGAGCGCACCTATTTACAAGGTACGTAGGATCATGGACATGCGTTCTCGGGGACGGGGTCACCAATACTTAGTGGATTGGGAGGGTTACGGTCCTGAGGAGAGGAGTTGGGTTCCGTCTCGGGACGTGCTGGACCGTTCACTGATTGATGATTTCCTCCGTTGCCACCAGGATTCCTCCTCGAGTGCGCCAGGAGGCGCTCGGTGAGTGGGGGGTACTGTCATGTTTTGTCTTATATTGTCTTGTCATTTTGCTTTTCCTTCTGTTCGTTTTCCCCTGCTGGTCTTTTTAGGTTCGTTCCCTTTTTTCTCTCTCCCTCTCTCTCTCTCTTCTCTCTATCGTTCCGTTCCTGCTCCCAGCTGTTCCTATTCCCCTAATCAATCATTTAGTCTTCCCACACCTGTTCCCTATCTTTTCCCCTGATTAGAGTCCCTATTTCTCCCCTTGTTTTCCGTTTCTGCCCTGTCGGATCCTTGTATACTGTTCACCGTGCTGTGTCTTTGTATCGCCCTGTCGTGTCGTGTTTCCCTCAGATGCTGCGTGGTGAGCAGGTGTCTGAGTCTGCTACGGTCAAGTGCCTTCCCGAGGCAACCTGCAGTTCATTATCGAGTCTCCAGTCAGTTCTCGTGATTACGAGTGAAATTGTTTCTTATGCTTTATTTACCGCTCCGATTTGTCTAGGAGTATTGCTATTTCCTTAAACTGGATTAAAGACTCTGTTTTCGCCAAGTCGCTTTTGGGTCCTCATTCACCTGCATAACAGTCATGTACGGGGTTGGGTAAATGAGTTGCATTTGTACGTAAAGCTGCATTGAGCACATTGGCCACATTTGTAATTACCCTCCAGAACCTTGTCCCAAAAAGTTTCCATTTTCTCTGGTGGGTAATCAGATTTAACCACAATATCATACACGTTTGGGGGTCTTTTAAAAATCATATTCGGGGGATATTTAAAAATGGGTTTCAATTGTGGGTCAGTATCAATAATGTACCAGTGCTTCCTGATAATGTCCTTAAATGCCTTCCCCAATGGTGAGTAGTGGGTAAAGCATAATGGGATATGTTCTGTTTTTCTTGGAATTTTGGTTGAAGGCTTTCCAACTGTGTTAGTCCTTCAAAACGATCATTGGCATGTTTTACCAAATTGTCTTTGTACCCCCTTTCCTTAAATCTTTGTGTGAGGCCCGTGGTCTGTTTCTGATAAGAAGCATCAGATCTGCATATTCTTCTGATGTGACTGAATTGACTTATAGGGAGACTTTTAATAAGTGGACGTGGATGAAAGCTGTCACCTCTATGGAGGTTATTCCTGTCCCTAGGTTTCCTATAGAGATCTGTAGAGGGAGGTTTAGTCCTTAATAACCATCACATCAAGAAAACTGATTTGTCATAGTGAATGTGTTCATAGAGTTTAGATTTTTAACCTTTATTTAACTAGGCAAGTCAGTTAAGAACAAATTATTATTTACAATAACAGCCTACCGGGGAACTATCAGTTAACTGCCTTGTTCAGGGGCAGAACAATTCTCTCTGCTTTCATCCTTCTAGACCTATCGGCTGCCTTCGATACTGTGAACCATCAGATCCTCCTCTCCACCCCTCCGAGTTGGGCATCTCCGGCGCGGCCCACGCTTGGATTGCGTCCTACCTGACAGGTCGCTCCTACCAGGTGGCGTGGCGAGACTCTGTCTCCTCACCACGCGCTCTCACCACTGGTGTCCCCCAGGGCTCTGTTCTAGGCCCTCTCCTATTCTCGCTATACACCAAGTCACTTGGCTCTGTCATAACCTCACATGGTCTCTCCTATCATTGCTATGCAGACGACACACAATTAATCTTCTCCTTTCCCCCTTCTGATGACCAGGTGGCGAATCGCATCTCTGCATGTCTGGCAGACATATCAGTGTGGATGACGGATCACCACCTCAAGCTGAACTTCGGCAAGACGGAGCTGCTCTTCCTCCCCGGGGAAGGACTGCCCGTTCCATGAGGACTGCCCGTTCCTATTCCATACCTAGGATAGGATAAAGTAATCCTTCTCACCCCCCCCCCCCTTAAAAAATTTAGATGCACTATTGTAAAGTGGCTGTTCCACTGGATGTCATAAGGTGAATGCACCAATTTGTAAGTCGCTCTGGATAAGAGTGTCTGCTAAATGACTTAAATGTAATGTAAATGTAACAGATTTTGACCTTGTCAGCTCAGGGATTCAATCCAGCAACCTTTCAGTTACAGGCCCAATGCTCTAACCACTAGGCTACCTGCCGCCCCAGGTAGCCTAGTGGGAAGCATGGAATTCCAAAAGTTCTTACTGGGTGCCTTTATAGATCACGAAAATGTTCAGCACCACTTGATTTTGAAACATTCCTAGATATAGGTTAGCATAATTAGGACCCATAGTGCTCCCCATCGCTGTCCCTTTGGTCTGGAGGAAAAAGTCTCCTCTGAAGAGAAAATAGTTGGAGGTTAGTACCAGTTCAGCCAAGTCCACAATACAATTGGTGCTGGGAAGAGCATTAGGGGGATATTCATTGAGGTAGAACTTGAGGGCCTCTAGGCCGCCCAGATGGGGGATGTTAGTATATATTCTGTGTACTTTTGATGTTACCAGTCTATTTACTACCATCCCCGATCAGGTCCACAGAATTCGAAATCAATAGAGTCTCTAGTATACGTGGGGAGGGAGATCGCACAGGGTCTCACAAAATGATGAACAAAGGTAGAGATATTCTCTGTCAGAGATCCATTACTACTAACAATGGGCCTGCCTGGTAGAGGTGGTGTTATGCTCTTGTGAATTTTGGGTAGAGCGTATATGACAGATGTGGTTGGGCAATCAATTTTCATAAAGTCATATTTTGTCTTTGTAAAACATTTTTACAATTCATCATGGATCAGAGACTTGAATTGATCAGTAGGGTGATTTGGGAGTCTTTTGTAAAATTCCTCATCACAAAGTTGTCTCAGAATTTATTTTTCATAGTCTGCTGCATTTAGTATCACTATTGCACCTCCTTTGTCGGCAGGTTTTATAATGATACTGGAGTCATTTTTCAGTTCCATAAGAGATTCTTTCTCTGCTTTGGACATATTGTGGAATACCTTGTATTATTTTTTCTTAGCCAGGAGATTATGTACATCTTTCTCAACTAGGCGGCAATATGTTTCAAGAGAGGGATTTTTCTGGGGTGGTAAAAATGTGCTTTTCCTCTTAAAATATGTACTTTCCCTTGTCATGTCCTGAGGGTGAGAATCAGGTTCATTGTCATTCAGGTTATCAATGGGAAAAACATTAGCACTGTTTCCAGTCTGGTTACTAATTTCGTTCAATAGGTTAACATTGCAGGTGCATAGGGAGCAACCTATGATGTTGGGACAAATGATTACCGTGTCTTGCTCCGTGGGTGGGGTGGGGACTTCGAGTGTTGCCTGATGTCTGACATTTTCCTATGTCAGTCCTGTGATCCCAAGATACTTTACTGCCTGCTCCACTATGATCTTCAGCTTCTAAGTTCTCAATTGTAATTTTTCTGTGCAATTGATTGCTGCTGTCACAAATGTAACAACCTTCCTCATGTCTCCTAGCATTCTTGTGTTCTCTCCCATTCTGTTCCCTCCATCATGCCTAGCCTGCATCTCAATCTGCCCTGGCATACCAGCTCTTCCAGGTGCCCCGCTTGTTTCTGCGTGAACTACCTTCACTGCTTCTGCATATGAGATGCTACGCTCACTCCTCACCTGCTGCACTTCCATCTATCTTTTCATCACTGAACAGCCCCCATACGCTACACTATGTGCGCCCCCACAGTTACAGCACTTTAACTGGATCCCATCTCCACATTCCACATATGCATGTTTCCCCCCACACTTCGCACATCTCCTTTTGCCTTTACACACCGTCACCACATGCCCAAACCTTTAACATTTATAGCAACACAATGGTTTCGGAAACATATGCTTGCACATAGTAACTTATAAACCCAATCCTACATTTTCTGGCAGTACCGGATATTCAAAGTGTAGTAGCACTGACAAACTATCCACCTTCTTCCCATCTTGTGTCATCTGGAGGCACTTTACCTCAATAAGAGAGCCTCCCATCAAGTGGTCCTTTATTTCTTGCATGTTAACCATTTCTGGAACTCCTGTAATAACTCCCTTCACCCACTTCCGTCTTGTTTGATCCGGCATGCTACTGTCAACCACACGTTTACATCCTAATAAAAAAATCTAAATCAAATCGAATGTTATTTGTCACATGCTCCGAATAAAACTTAACAAGGAAGGAAGTTGACTACAAATTCAAAGTTGCCAATGTCTCTCCTGTGATTATCTCCACAGAACAAAGGGACAGGATCTAGTTTATAACCCAGCCCTAGCGTGTGGTTGACCAATTAGAAGTCCTTGCAGTACAACTGGGCCATTGGCCAAATAACAAGTATCCTATTTCAGGCTCAATGTATAGACAAATTCCTCCCATGTCTCTGACCCATTGACAAATAACTCCCTATTACAGAAAAACACTATTTCCATTGATCGTTAATTCTATTGACTTCTCATCTTCTTGACCTCTCGTACTCTGTCTCTGCGTTGTGTATTTATCTTCTAAATATTATTATATAGCTTACCTAGAGTACAGGCTACATAGTATATAGGCCCACTGTATATATTTCAATGATATTGAAATACTATTCATGTTCAATCAATTGAGTTTTATTTTGCTATTTGGCTATTGTCTGTAATTTTTGCCTCCATAAATTTCATGATGTGTAGCCTAACGTGCAAATCTTGATTTAGTGCATTATTATAGGATACGCATTAAAATAAACAGCCTCAATAATTGCAACCATAGGTGATACCCACTGGGCACACAATGCTTGAATCAAGTTGTTTCCACGTAATTTAGTCAAATCACATTGAACCAACATGGAATAGACGTTGAATTGACGTCTGTCCCCAGTGGGTAATAGGTCTATAGGAGCTGGTCCATGGCCAGTATTGTGTAATAATTCGAATGTCAAGGTAAGGTTTGAATGGAGAAAGCTGACACAAGATATATTTTCACCTAATAGCTAGAAATATTGAGTCGGGTTATTCTAATGCTTACCCTATAATAATGCACTCAATCACAGATTTATTTGGCACATCATTGCACACATGTTGTTACACATGAAATACAGTGGGGCAAAAAAGTATTTAGTCAGCCACCAATTGTGCAAGTTCTCCCACTTAAAAACATGAGAGAGGCCTGTAATTTTCATCATAGGTACACTTCAACTATGGCAGACAAAACGCAAACAAAAAAATCCAGAAAATAAGATTGTACGATTTTTAATGAATTTATTTTCAAATTATGGTGGAAAATAAGTATTTGGTCACCTACAAACAAGATTTCTGGCTCTCACAGACCTGTAACTTCTTTAAGAGTGTAAGGGTTTTCCTGTGGTGAAGGAGAAGCTGACCAAAATGCAGCGTGGTGGTTATTCATGTTTTTTAATAAAGGAACTAGACATGAAATAACTAACAAAACAATAAATGTGGAAAACCAAAAAACAGTCCTATCTGGTACAGAGACAGAGACAGGAACAATCACCCACAAACACACAGTGAAACCCAGGCTACCTAAGTATGATTCTCAATCAGAGACAACTAATGACACCTGCCTCTGATTGAGAACCATACTAGGCCGAAACATAGAAATACCCCAAAACATAGAAAAACAAACAGACTGCCCACCCAACTCACGCCCTGACCATACTAAATAATGACAAAACAAAGGAAATAAAGGTCAGAACGTGACAGTACCCCCCCCCCCCCCCCAAAGGTGCGGACTCCGGCCGCAAAACCTTAACCTATAGGGGGTCTGGGTAGGCGTCTGTCCACGGTGGCGGCTCTGGCGCGGGACGCGGACCCCACTTCACCATTGTCTTAGTCCGCTTTATTGTCCGCCTCCGTGGCTTTCTAACCATGGCCACCCCTCTCAATGACCCCACTGGACAGAGGGGCAGCTCGGGACAGAGGGGCGGAAGCTCTGGACAGAGGGGCAGAAGCTCTGGACAGAGGAGCAGAAGCTCTGGATAGAGGGGCAGAAGCTCTGGACAGAGGGGTAGGGGCTCTGGCGCCTCAGACTCCAGCAGCAGCGCCGGACAGGCGGGAGACTCCGGCAGCGGCGCCGGACAGGCGGGAGACTCCGGCAGCATTGGACAGGCGAGGCGCACTGTAGGCCTGATGCGTGGTGCTGGCACTGGTGGTACTGGGCCGAGGACACGCACAGGAAGCCTGGTGCGGGGAGCTGCCACCGGAGGGCTGGTATGTGGAGGTGGCACTGGATAGACCGGACCGTGAAGGCGTACTGGAGATCTTGAGAGCAGGGCTGGCACCAACCACCCTGGCTGGATCTTCACCCCAGCCCGGCAGATGTGGGAAGCTGGGATGTAGCGCACCGGGCTAAGCACACGTACTAGGGACACCGTACGAACCACCGCATAACACGGTGCCTGACCAGCACCACGCCCGCCACGGTTAGCACTGCTAGGAGCACTGTAGTGCTGAGATGGCACAGGACGTGCAAGGCTAGGGAGATGCACAGGAGGCCTGGTGCGTGAGGCTGGCACAGTCTTCACCAGCCCCCTAGCACGCACCTCAGGATGAGTATGGAGAGCTGACCCAGGTGCCATTAAATCCCTGACACGCTCCATCGGGCGAATGTCATGCCTCATGCACCAAACCAGCAACTCCCTCATATCTCCCTCCTCCAATTTCCCCATTAACTCCTTCACAGTCTCTGCTTCGCTCACCTCCAACACCAGCTCTGGTTCTGAGCTCCTCCTTGGCTCCTCACGATAAACGGGAGGAGTTGGCTCAGGTCTGACTCCTGACTCTGCCACACTCCCCCTGTGACCTCCCCCCAAGAAATGTTTGGGGCTGACTCTCGGGCTTCCGTCCGCGCCGCCGTGCTTGCTTCGCCAACCTCATTCTCCTGTAACCTTCCGCACACTGCTCCATCGAATCTCAGGCGGGCTCCGGCACTCTCCCTGGGTCGACTGCCCACCTGTCTATTTCCTCCCAAGTAGTATAGTCCATATTCTTCAAGTAGTGCAGCCTCTCCCACTGCTGCTGCTGCTGCTCCTGCTGCTGCTCGTTACCACGCTGCTTGTTCCTGTTGTGGTGGGTGATTCTGTAAGGGTTTTCCTGTGGTGAAGGAGAAGCGGACAAAAATGCAGCGTGGTGGTTATTCATGTTCTTTAATAAAGGAACTAGACATGAAATAACTAACAAAACAATAAATGTGGAAAACCAAAAACAGTCCTATCTGGTTCAAACACAGACACAGGAACAATCACCCACAAACACACAGTGAAACCCAGGCTACCTAAGTATGATTCTCAATCAGAGACAACTAATGACACCTGCCTCTGATTGAGAACCATACTAGGCCGAAACATAGAAATACCCCAAAACATAGAAAACAAACATAGACTGCCCACCCAACTCACGCCCTGACCATACTAAATAATGACAAAACAAAGGAAATAAAGGTCAGAACAAGACAAAGAGGCTCCTCTGTCCTCCACTCGTTACCTGTATTAATGGCACCTGTTTGAACATGTTATCAGTATAAAAGACACCTGTCCACAACCTCAAACAGTCACACACCAAACTCCACTATGACCAAGACCAAAGAGCTGTCAAAGGACACCAGAAGCAAAATTGTAGACCTGCACCAGGCTGGGAAGACCGAATCTGCAATAGGTAAGCAGCTTGGTTTGAAGAAATCAACTGTGGGAGCAATTATTAGGAAATGGAAGACATACAAGACCACTGATAATCTCCCTCGATCTGGAGCTCCATGTAAGATCTCACCCCGTGGGGTCAAAATGATCACAAAAACAGTGAGCAAAAATCCCAGAACCACACGGGGGGACCTAGTGACTCAAATCCTACAGTGCCAGACGTGTCTCCCTGTGTCCCCCAGGCCCGTCTGAAGTTTGCATTTGGATGATCCAGAAGAAGATTGGGAGAATGTCATATGGTCAGATGAAACCAAAATAGAACTTTTTGGTAAACACTCAACTCGTCGTGTTTGGAGGACAAAGAATGAGTTGCATCCAAAGAACACCATACCTACTGTGAAGCATGGGGGTGGAAACATCATTCTTTGGGGCTGTTTTTCTGCAAAGGGACCAGGACGACTGATCCGTGTAAAGGAAAGAATGAATGGGGCCATGTATCGTGAGATTTTGAGTGAAAACCTCCTTCCATCAGCAAGGGCATTGAAGATTAAATGTGGCTGGGTCTTTCAGCATGACAATGATCCCAAACACACCGCCCGGGCAACGAAGAAGTGGCTTCGTAAGAAGCATTTCAAGGTCCTGGAGTGGCCTAGCCAGTCTCCAGATCTCAACCCCATAGAACATCTTTGGAGGAAGTTGAAAGTCTGTTTTGCCCAGCAACTGCCCCAAAACATCACTGCTCTAGAGGAGATCTGCATGGAGGAATGGGCCAAAATACCAGCAACAGTGTGTAAAAACCTTGTGAAGACCTTTGACCTCTGTCATTGCCAACAAAGGGTATATAACAAAGTATTGAGATAAACTTTTGTTTTTGACCAAATACTTATTTTCCACTAAATACTAAAACTTTTTTGCCCCACTGTATTGCCGTTTACCTCAGCTCATTGGCTATCTACTCAGCTAGATTTCGAGACGATCAGTGGTCATTGGGTTAAAATACAGTCAATCAACGAAACAGCAGTCATATCATTGGTGCACAATGATGTCATTACTTGTTGTCTTCAAATCGGTTTCTTTCAGTCAAAACGTCCCGCGAAATGACCCATCACATTTGGTTGTGTTACAAACAAACCAGTTGATTGCAATGAAACCAAACATGACTGGAAAAGTCACGTTTAGTGTGTGTATTTACATCGAATGTGTGTCGAAAATGGAATGAGAAGGAATTCACAACACAAGCGGTTCACAAAATGTTTCGTTAGGCTATAAAAATTGATTTTATCAAACAAAAGACCATTCATTGTGTAACAATGAGCATTGGGATTGCAAACAGAGGAAGATCGTCAAAGGTAAACAATTAATTTTATTGCAATTTGTGATGTTGTTACGCCTGTGCTGGTTGAAATAGTAATTTTTTTTATGGGGCTTTGTTCTCAGATCATCGCATCGTATTCTTTCACAGTAAACCCTTTTTTAAATCTGACAACGCAGTTGGATTAGCAAGATTCTAGGCTTTCAACCCATGTGAGACACTTGTATTGAATAATAGAAAACTGTTTTATGTGAATAAATATTCTACAATGTAAAATTGTTTTTTCCAATTTATCTTTATTCGTTTAATTTTTTAAATTTTATTTATATTTTGTGGCTGGGGAAACAAGGTTCAAGTATGTGGATCATGTGGATGCTATCACTTAAATTCGGGGGGAAATTAGCCTTGCCTACACTGTACAATGAAGTGGTAAATTAATGTGGTCCTAATTAGTGAGTTTAATAATAACGACCATGGCGCGATACAAAACAAGCGACGGTCTGACATAGAAACATAAACCATACTACCTGATGACTGATAACAAAAGAGTGCTATTGTCATGTTTTGTCATTTATTATCATGTCTTGTCCCTGTGCTCCCCATTCTATTCGTTTCCCTCTGCTGGTCTTATTAGGTTCTTTCCCTCTTTCTATCCCTCTCTCTCCCCCTCCCTCTCTCACTCTCTCGCTCTCTCTTCTCTCTATCGTTCCGTTCCTGCTCCCAGCTGTTCCTATTCCCCTAATCATCATTTAGCCTTCCCACACCTGTTCCCGATCCTTTTCCCTGATTAGAGTCCCTATTTCTCTCCTTGTTATTCGTTTCTGCCCCGTCGGTTCCTTGTCTAGAATTCACCGTGCTGTGTTTGTGTATCGCCCTGTCGTGTCGTGTTTTCCTCAGATGCTGCGTGGTGAGCAGGTGTCTGAGTCTGTCTGGTTCAAGTGCCTTCCCGAGGCAACCTGTTGTTCACCTGCTGTTCAAGATCGAGTCTCCAGTTTGTCCTCGTCATTTCGAGTGAAAGTTGTGTTTTTTGGATTGTATTTACTTTACTGGATTAAAGACTCTGTTTTCGCCAAGTCGCTTTTGGGTCCTCTTTCACCAGCATGACAGAAGGAACCGACCAAGGAATGGACCCAGCGACTTCAGATGCTCGTTACACTGCCGTCGAGATCCAAGGAGCCATGCTCGGCAGACACGAGCAGGAATTGTCTGCTGCTCGCCATGCCGTGGAGAACCTGGCCGCTCAGGTTTCCGACCTCTCTGGACAGTTCCAGAGTCTACGTCTCGTGCCACCTGTTACTTCCTGGCCTGCCGAGCCTCCAGAACCTAGGGTTAATAACCCACCTTGCTACTCCGGGCAGCCCACTGAGTGCCGCTCCTTTCTCACGCAGTGTGAGATTGTGTTCTCTCTCCAACCCAACACATACTCTAGAGAGAGAGCTCGGGTTGCTTACGTCATTTCACTCCTTACTGGCCGGGCTCGAGAATGGGGCACAGCTATCTGGGAGGCAAGGGCTGATTGCTCTAACAAGTTCCAGAACTTTAAAGAGGAGATGATTCGGGTTTTTGACCGTTCAGTTCAGTTCAGTAGGGAGGCTTCTAGGGCCCTGGTTTCCTTATGCCAAGGTGAACGGTCCATAACGGATTATTCTATTGAGTTTCGCACTCTTGCTGCCTCTAGTGAGTGGAACGAGCCGGCGCTGCTCGCTCGTTTTCTGGAGGGACTCCACGCAGTGGTTAAGGATGAGATTCTCTCCCGGGAGGTTCCTTCAGATGTGGACTCTTTGATTGCTCTCGCCATCCGCATAGAACGACGGGTAGATCTTCGTCACCGGGCTCGTGGAAGAGAGCTCGCATCAACGGTGTTTCCCTGCTCCGCATCGCAACCATCTCCCTCCTCTGGCTCAGAGACTGAGCCCATGCAGCTGGGAGGGATTCGCATCTCGACTAAGGAGAGGGAACGGAGGATCACCAACCGCCTGTGCCTCTATTGCGGAGTTGCTGGACATTTTGTTAATTCATGTCCAGTAAAAGCCAGAGCTCATCTGTAAGCGGAGGGCTACAGGTGAGCGCAACTACTCAAGTCTCTCCATCAAAATCCTGTACTACTTTGTCGGTCCATCTACGCTGGACCGGTTCGGGTGCTACATGTAGTGCCTTGATAGACTCTGGGGCTGAGGGTTGTTTCATGGACGAAGCATGGGTTCGGAAACATGACATTCCTTTCAGAGAGTTAGAGAAGCCTACGCCCATGTTCGCCTTAGATGGTAGTCATCTTCCCAGTATCAGATTTGAGACACTACCTTTAACCCTCACAGTATCTGGTAACCACAGTGAGACTATTTCTTTTTGATTTTCCGTTCACCGTTTACACCTGTTGTTTTGGGTCATCCCTGGCTAGTATGTCATAATCCTTCTATTAATTGGTCTAGTAATTCTATCCTATCCTGGAACGTTTCTTGTCATGTGAAGTGTTTAATGTCTGCCATCCCTCCCGTTTCTTCTGTCCCTACTTCTCAGGAGGAACCTGGCGATTTGACAGGAGTGCCGGAGGAATATCATGATCTGCGCACGGTCTTCAGTCGGTCCCGAGCCAACTCCCTTCCTCCTCACCGGTCGTATGATTGTAGTATTGATCTCCTTCCGGGGACCACTCCTCCTCGGGGTAGACTATACTCTCTGTCGGCTCCCGAACGTAAGGCTCTCGAGGATTATTTGTCTGTGTCTCTTGACGCCGGTACCATAGTGCCTTCTTCCTCTCCGGCCGGGGCGGGGTTCTTTTGTTAAGAAGAAGGACGGTACTCTGCGCCCCTGCGTGGATTATCGAGGGCTGAATGACATAACGGTTAAGAATCGTTATCCGCTTCCCCTTATGTCATCAGCCTTCGAGATTCTGCAGGGAGCCAGGTGCTTTACTAAGTTGGACCTTCGTAACGCTTACCATCTCGTGCGCATCAGAGAGGGGGACGAGTGGAAAACGGCGTTTAACACTCCGTTAGGGCATTTTGAGTACCGGGTTCTGCCGTTCGGTCTCGCCAATGCGCCAGCTGTTTTTCAGGCATTAGTTAATGATGTTCTGAGAGACATGCTGAACATCTTTGTTTTTGTCTATCTTGACGATATCCTGATTTTTTCTCCGTCACTCGAGATTCATGTTCAGCACGTTCGACGTGTTCTACAGCGCCTTTTAGAGAATTGTCTCTACGTAAAGGCTGAGAAGTGCTCTTTTCATGTCTCCTCCGTTACTTTTCTCGGTTCCGTTATTTCCGCTGAAGGCATTCAGATGGATTCCGCTAAGGTCCAAGCTGTCAGTGATTGGCCCGTTCAAGGTCACGTGTCGAGTTGCAGCGCTTTTTAGGTTTCGCTAATTTCTATCGGCGTTTCATTCGTAATTTCGGTCAAGTTGCTGCCCCTCTCACAGCTCTTACTTCTGTCAAGACGTGTTTTAAGTGGTCCGGTTCCGCCCAGGGAGCTTTTGATCTTCTAAAAGAACGTTTTACGTCCGCTCCTATCCTCGTTACTCCTGACGTCACTAGACAATTCATTGTCGAGGTTGACGCTTCAGAGGTAGGCGTGGGAGCCATTCTATCCCAGCGCTTCCAGTCTGACGATAAGGTTCATCCTTGCGCTTATTTTTCACATCGCCTGTCGCCATCTGAGCGCAACTATGATGTGGGTAACCGTGAACTGCTCGCCATCCGCTTAGCCCTAGGCGAATGGCGACAGTGGTTGGAGGGGGCGACCGTTCCTTTTGTCGTTTGGACAGACCATAAGAACCTTGAGTACATCTGTTCTGCCAAACGACTTAATGCCCGTCAAGCTCGTTGGGCGTTGTTTTTCGCTCGTTTCGAGTTTGTGATTTCTTACCGTCCGGGTAGCAAGAACACCAAGCCTGATGCCTTATCCCGTCTGTTTAGTTCTTCTGTGGCTTCTACTGATCCCGAGGGGATTCTTCCTTATGGGCGTGTTGTCGGGTTAACAGTCTGGGGAATTGAAAGACAGGTTAAGCAAGCACTCACGCACACTGCGTCGCCGCGCGCTTGTCCTAGTAACCTCCTTTTCGTTCCTGTTTCCACTCGTCTGGCTGTTCTTCAGTGGGCTCACTCTGCCAAGTTAGCTGGTCATCCCGGTGTTCGAGGCACTCTTGCGTCTATTCGCCAGCGCTTTTGGTGGCCGACTCAGGAGCGTGACACGCGCCGTTTCGTGGCTGCTTGTTCGGACTGCGCGCAGACTAAGTCGGGTAACTCTCCTCCTGCCGGTCGTCTCAGACCGCTCCCCATTCCTTCTCGACCATGGTCTCACATCGCCTTAGACTTCATTACCGGTCTGCCTTTGTCTGCGGGGAAGACTGTGATTCTTACGGTTGTCGATAGGTTCTCTAAGGCGGCACATTTCATTCCCCTCGCTAAACTTCCTTCCGCTAAGGAGACGGCACAAATCATTATCGAGAATGTATTCAGAATTCATGGCCTCCCGTTAGACGCCGTTTCAGACAGAGGCCCGCAATTCACGTCACAGTTTTGGAGGGAGTTCTGTCGTTTGATTGGTGCGTCCATCAGTCTCTCTTCCGGGTTTCATCCCCAGTCTAACGGTCAAGCAGAGAGGGCCAATCAGACGATTGGTCGCATACTACGCAGCCTTTCTTTCAGAAACCCTGCGTCTTGGGCAGAACAGCTCCCCTGGGCAGAATACGCTCACAATTCGCTTCCTTCGTCTGCTACCGGGTTATCTCCGTTTCAGAGTAGTCTGGGTTACCAGCCTCCTCTGTTCTCATCCCAGCTTGCCGAGTCCAGCGTTCCCTCCACTCAAGCGTTTGTCCAACGTTGTGAGCGCACCTGGAGGAGGGTGAGGTCTGCACTTTGCCGTTACAGGGCACAGACTGTGAGAGCCGCCAATAAACGCAGGATTAAGAGTCCAAGGTATTGTTGCGGCCAGAGAGTGTGGCTTTCCACTCGCAACCTTCCTCTTACGACAGCTTCTCGTAAGTTGACTCCGCGGTTCATTGGTCCGTTCCGTGTCTCCCAGGTCGTCAATCCTGTCGCTGTGCGACTGCTTCTTCCGCGACATCTTCGTCGCGTCCATCCTGTCTTCCATGTCTCCTGTGTTAAGCCCTTTCTTCGCACCCCGTTCGTCTTCCCTCCCCCTCCCGTCCTTGTCGAGAGCGCACCTATTTACAAGGTACATAAGATCATGGACATGCGTTCTCGGGACGGGGTCACCAATACTTAGTGGATTGGGAGGGTTACGGTCCTGAGGAGAGGAGTTGGGTTCCGTCTCGGGACGTGCTGGACCGTTCACTCATTGATGATTTCCTCCGTTGCCGCCAGGATTCCTCCTCGAGTGCGCCAGGAGGCGCTCGGTGAGTGGGGGGTACTGTCATGTTTTGTCATTTATTATCATGTCTTGTCCCTGTGCTCCCCATTCTATTCGTTTCCCTCTGCTGGTCTTATTAGGTTCTTTCCCTCTTTCTATCCCTCTCTCTCCCCCTCCCTCTCTCACTCTCTCGCTCTCTCTTCTCTCTATCGTTCCGTTCCTGCTCCCAGCTGTTCCTATTCCCCTAATCATCATTTAGCCTTCCCACACCTGTTCCCGATCCTTTTCCCTGATTAGAGTCCCTATTTCTCTCCTTGTTATTCGTTTCTGCCCCGTCGGTTCCTTGTCTAGAATTCACCGTGCTGTGTTTGTGTATCGCCCTGTCGTGTCGTGTTTTCCTCAGATGCTGCGTGGTGAGCAGGTGTCTGAGTCTGTCTGGTTCAAGTGCCTTCCCGAGGCAACCTGTTGTTCACCTGCTGTTCAAGATCGAGTCTCCAGTTTGTCCTCGTCATTTCGAGTGAAAGTTGTGTTTTTTGGATTGTATTTACTTTACTGGATTAAAGACTCTGTTTTCGCCAAGTCGCTTTTGGGTCCTCTTTCACCAGCATGACAGCTATATAAAGTGTGAGTAATGAAGTCCAGTTCTGACTGATGATGAGACGCAGGTGTGCGTAAAGATGTGTTGCCAGGACCGGAAGTTAGTAGACTGGTGACGTCAAGCGCCAGAGCAGGAGTGGACATGGAAGTCACACACATTATAAACAGACCTCAATTTTTTGACCTACCTTTGCTTAATCCAGTTGACTCTCCAATAGGAAAAATGTGTTTCTCCTTGCTCCCTCAGAACAACAGATACGTGCTTTATTTCAAAGGGATATTCTATCCATTCCTTATAATTTACTCGAATACATTTGTCAATAATATCTGTTGGGAAAAAGTCTGGTTATTACCACACAAATACCTGCTTGTTAACCAGGTCAAAGAAGTCTCTTTTAGAATTATCCATAAGTATTACCCTGTGAATCATTACCTGAATAAACTCAAAAAAGACATTAACATTAGCTGTACTTTTTGTGTTGAGCATCCAGAAACAGTTTTTTGCATTTATTTTATCATTTTCTACGTGTAAAGAATTATGGAAAGATAATGATAGTTTGTAATTGTTAATATTCTTTATGACTTAACTATAAAAATGATAAAGAAAAACTATTTTACCTCATAAATCTAATTGTGCTAATGGAAAATGTCATATTCATAAATGTAAATTCAGTAATAAAAAAACACTCTTTTGTGTTTTCTATAAGGAATTCATACAGTACATTAAGACTATTCTACATTCTTCTAATAAGAAAGCTGTTAAAACAATCAATATGTGTGCATCTTATAAGGTCTTTGTATGATCTGTCATTTGTTGTACCCCTAGCATATGTTATTATTGTCTGTTTGTATACTTCTTGTTTGTATGCTGTTTTTTCTGCAATATAAAAAATGAATATTAATGCCAAAAAAACAAACAATTTAACTAAAAAGGAAGTCACACGCACGTACACCAGATATACCCAAAGCAATGCTGTACCATTCTAACTGCCATGGTGTGTTGTCAGGACACCGCATGGAGTTAACTCTCTTGGTACTGTCACTAGCTGTGTTCGAATACTCATACTAACCGCACTAACTTTATTATTTGTGACGTGAATTGAGTATGTATAATGCTTATTGGCCATAGTACGGATATAGTTAGTATGCCAAAAGTTCCCGGATGTCGTACTAAATTTGCCAAAATACGAAGTATACATGCAGTGGACACTACTCACCTGAGAAGTAGAAATCAAGTGGAGATAAACTGGGAATTGAATAACTGCAGTTGACATTTCTAAGTAAATGGAAGAATACTCTTATTGCAATGTGGATGGCTCTTAAAAGAGCCTTTGGTTGTGCATAGTGTAGTCTATGGTGTCGCCAGGGAACAGCACCCTCTTTGAAGAAGTAGGAGGTGAAGATCTCCCTTACACAGATTGCCTTTCTTGCTGCGTTGTTGGTCCCCATCCTTGAAACATCCTGCCGAGCAGCAGACATCTCCCCTAGTACATGGCGGTAAGCTGCAGGTCCCCTCCTGAAGTTATGCAGGACACAGGTAGCCTTCACATGCCTGAATTCCTCCAGGAGGCAGTCCCAGATGGCCCTGGTCATTCAAACTTGCAGTGTCCTACATGGTGCCCTACATGGTAACTGTAGGCAATCATTTTGAAGGAATCTACAGTTACAAGGTATATGTAGGAATAATGTAATTATTAGACTTTTACATCACCAGGTTATTGTGGATTACTAAAGTATAATATCCCTGATAACAAATAATGATAACATTGGATAGATAAATGCATGTGCGTGTGACAATAGCAGGATCATGTCAAGGATAGCATCACAAATGAATACATAAATACAACTTAAAGCTTGATGATGAGTTGATCATTTGAATCAGCTGTGTAGTGCTAAGGCAAAAACAAAAATGTGCACCCCTTTGATTCTCCAGGACCAGGACTGAGAACCACAGTGAATAATACATCAAGATAGCTAGCTAATATGAAGTTAGGTAGCTGGTGATATTTAAATAACTTTGCCAGCTACCTATACAGTATGTGAAGTTGACTAGATGGCTAGCTAGCTACATTAGCAGCTCATTTGAATTAGCCTGCACTGTAGCTAGTTAGCTAATAATATATATATATATTTTTTCTAAATGTATTTACTTACCCGAATAGGTTCTCCTAGCCTTTTGGATGATTGGAAACAGGGGAGCGAAGTTTGTTAGTCACCAGAGAATTTTAGAGCATATTACTATTTACCTGAGAACAAATTCATGAAATGGAGAATGGATTAAACTATTTACCCATTTAATAACCAGACCTTCATACAACTTGCTATGCTGAATTCTTGATGCACAAATGATACCATATGCTGCCAACATGCCCACAAGTGAGCCACTCTGGGTGGCCTAAGACGCACGCGTGCTAGTGTACAGGAGCCGTATATAGTGTACACGGGCATTAAATGTCAATAGCTCTACAGTACGGTGCAAATTCGTTAGGATTTTCATCCATCCTCACATTAAATGCTGACATTTCTGTCAACAACTTACACAAGCAACGGTCATGTAGAGGAGTAGGAAACGAATATTGATTGACATTTTAGTGTTTCAATCTCAAATATTGCAAATGGCAGTATCTTTCTCATAATCTTCATAGCCTATAGGCTACTCCACAATCACATCAACATCATCATCATCAATCATCAATATGACTGCCATTTTTATTGGCTTGGCCAAAGGTTTTGATACGGTAGACCATTCCATTCTTGTGGGTCGGACAACGAGTATTGGTGTCTCTGAGGGGTTTTTGGGCTGGTTTGCTAACTACCTCTCTCAAAGAGTGCAGTGTATAAAGTCAGAAAATCTGCTGTCTCAGCAACTGCCTGTCACCAAGGGAGTATCCCAAGGCTAAATCCTAGGCCCAAATCTCTTCTCAATTTACATCAACAACACAGCTCAGGCAATAGGAAGTTCTCTCAGCCATTTATATACAGATGATACAGTCTTATACTCAGTTGGCCCCTCCCCGGATTTTGTGTTAAATGCTCTACTACAAAGCTTTCTTAGTGTCCAACAAGCTTTCTCTACCCTTAACCTAGTTCTGAACACCTCCAAAACAAAGGTCATGTGGTTTGGTAAGATGAATGCCCTTCTGCCCACAGGTGTGATAACTACCTCTGAGGGTTTAGAGCTTGAGGTAGTCACGAGCTGCAACAAATACTCAAACTCTGACAGTTTTATCTCAATCTCTTCATTCAAAGACTCAATCATGGGCACTCTTACTGACAGTTGTGGCTCCTTTGTGTGATGTATTGTTGTCTCTACCTTCTTGCCCTTTGTGCTGTTGTCTGTGCTCAATAATGTTTGTACCATGTTTTGTGCTGCTACCATGTTGTTGTATTGTTGTGTTGCTACCATGCTGTGTTGTCATGTGTTGCTGCCTTGCTATGTTGTTGTTTTTAGGTCTCTCTTATGTAGTGTTGTGTTGTCTCTCTTGTTGTGATGTATGTTTTGTCTTATATTTATATATATATATATATATTAAATTTACAATTTTTAATCCCAGCCCCCATCCCTGCAGGAGGCCTTTTGCCTTTTGGTTGGCCATCATTGAAAATAACAATTTGTTCTGAACTGACTTGCCTTGTTAAATAAATGTTAAATAAATACAAAATTAAAAAAATAGCTTATATGTAAATGAAAATAATTGATTTATGAGAAAAGCATATTCATTTCTTCATGTTGTTATGTTTCTCATGCTGGGGGCAGTATAGAGCTGATTTCTTGCATTTCAGAGAATGGATAAAAGACCTCAATGAAGAAAAAAAACGTCGTCTTTTGTCACCTGTGTGAAGCTAGACACAATAACGATTATCCACAATAGTTGCGTTTGCGGTTCTCCTTCATAATAAAGGTCCCTCAATGAAAGTCATGCAAACGGATACAAATTGTGAAACCATGCCATATTTGGACTAGATTACCCGAAACAGGCTTGGAATGTGAATAATTGTGTTCTGTGGGTAACACTGAGTTGACTCATATCCCATTTATTCCACAATCCATAGATAAGGCTGTATAGTGCAATATGAAGGTTAATACACACAATAGGCTGGATAGGGAGGTGATTCCCCACAGTCAAAGTCCCACAATAAGAGCTACGACGCTAATATTTGTGTAAACTCATCACAATTTTGTTCTGTGGGTGTCGCTGTGTCGACTAATACCCCATTTCATGGATACCCAATCCATAGGTGTGAAATACATTGAGTTTCAAAAGTGTTGGGATGGTGAGACATTTTTCTCTGTTTTGGCTTTGCACTCCAGCACTTTGGATTTGAAATGATACAATAACTATGAGGTTAAAGCGCAAACTGTCAGCATTAATTTGAGGATATTTTCATCCATTTTGGAAACAAATTCTTTACTTTTTAATACTTGAATACACATATAAGTGAATATTGTCCCAATACTTTGGGTCCCATAAAATGGAGAGACTGTGTACAAAAAGTGCTATAATTGTTAAATGGTTCACCCGATATGGATGAAGATACCCTCAAATTAAAGCTGACAGTCTACACTTTAACCTCTGTGTGATTGTATAATTTAGAATCCAAAGTGCTGGAGTAGAGTGCCAAAACAACAAAACATGTGTCACTGTCCAAATACTTTTGTAGCTCACTGTATTAAGTATGCCCCCAATGCAATTGAAGTTTAATACATCAGTGAGATTTCAACAGATTTTTGAATTTTTGAATGTCAAATGAACTAATTATTGTATTTTGTCGAATTTATATAATAACATTCTAACCTTGTTATCCAGTCCAAATATTGCATGATTCGACTATTTGTATCTGTTTGCTTCACTTTCAAATTCGGACTTTTATTTTTTTGCAGGCAAACCGTAAATTCCACTTGTGGCTAATCGTTATTGTGGTTAGCGTCACATATGTTTTATTGTTCATGTCTAGCGTCATGGAAATAGTTACTTTTACAGAACGTATAGGAACAACCTCCAAGAAGTAGTCTATGCTTTGCTTTAATCGCAGACCCTAATAATTTGCTAATAATGCTTAATCTTTTTTGTATTAAAGGAAACAGATCAAGATAGACAAGAACCTGTTTAGCGGGGAAGTGGAGCAAGTCCAAGGAATGTCGATCAAGACCAGAATGCACTAGTCTGAGATATCATTACTCATCTCACTCGGCGCTGAATGGTTTCTTCCACCCGGGGCACTTTGTCTTTGTGCTGGAAACAAAATATTTTGATGATGTTTGACCAGGTCGGTGGGATGTACAGCAAGTCTGTGTTCGAGGACTTTATCACACGCAAGGATAACAATCAAACTATTCTTCAGGATTACAACGAATAGACGAATGTTTGCAATTGCTTCTTGGTGAAAACGAGTTTTCGGGTGAACCGGTATGTCATTGCTGGGGTGATGCATGGACTGAGGAGTTGCAAGTTGCGATAGCCCACAAGTTTAATTGCAGTTTCAAGTATCTAAGGTAAAGCTTGGATATCCTCAATAAAAACAAAAAAAAACGTTAAGGCTAATGGGACATAAGGCTATCGATAGGAATATGGTATTGATGTAGTAGGCAGTTGGTGCATGGCATGTGGTATTAAGCAATTTATCCAGTTTGCAATTGATATTTGCAGTAAGAATACCAAAGTAAATAGCCCATATTCCTTGTTAATAATTGTATGTGTACAGGAATGGATTCGCACAACCACTGAAAACCATTTGCAATTCGATGTTACTGGTTTTGTATGCAGTCCACAGGCCTACTAAAAAGATTGACAAGATTCTTGGCACAGTATAGAAAACAACCCCAACACTTGTGTAATCGAGTCATAGATATACCCAGCTTGATACTGCACTAGCTGTTTTTTTAGGGAGTTAAACCAGTTATAGCACTAAGGTTATTATCGTGTTATAGTGCATGAGCACAGACCAGTGTTTATGCCATTTGACAGTTGTTGTGGCGTTCCGTTCCAGCACAATACCATTAGATTTACATAACTCTTTCACACCATCTCTTATTGATTCAAACAAGTGTTGATGACTACAGTTGAAATGAGCTGAAATAGTAGGGCTATAGTTCAACAATCTAGACATCACCTATTTGTGTGTTAAAATGGTGTGCTCAAGGGTAGCAGCATCACAATGATTTTAGGCAGCGTGTGCATATGATTTTCATCAGAGAGTCAAAATGTCGATGAAAGGCAAGGCACTCTACACTTTCCAAAGTGAAAACAAAGAGGAGATCAGCATACAGGAGAATGAGGAACTGGTTATCTTTGACGATAACTCTGTAGATGGCTGGTTACAAGGGGAGAACAGTAAAGGACAGAGAGGTCTCTTCCCGGCCTCTTACGTGGAAGTAATCCGCCCTCGTTCCAACTCCAACCTGACAGACTGCTCCATAAGCCCGGTGGGTTCTCCAGGCAATGACTCCTCATATTTCCCCTCCGCCCCAAACACGCCCTTTCACATGCAACAAGGTTACTATGACGACGATGATGATGACTGGGATGATTGGGATGACAGTTCCACAGTGGTGGACGATGATGGCCGCAGTGGCGCAAATGGACATTCCCATCAGAGCCCCCACTCCAACAACCCCAATGTCCACTATCGAGCCAAACCTTACATGGAGAGGCAGGACAGCATCTCCAGCTCGCGGAAGGGGAGTATGGTGGGCAGGAACTTGAACCGTTTCTCTAGCTTTGTCCGCTCAGGGGTGGAAGCTTTTGTGTTGGGCGATGTGCCCATGAACGCTAAGATAGCGGAGTCGTACACCATTGAGATGGGCCCCAAAGGGCCTCAATGGAAAGAAAGCCCCACACCTTTCTCTTGCTCCATCGAGGACCCTACCAAGCAGACCAAGTTCAAAGGCATCAAGACCTACATATCGTACCGAGTGACCCCAAGCCACAATGCGAGGCCTGTGTACCGGCGTTACAAGCACTTCGACTGGTTGTACAACCGTCTACTGCACAAGTTCACCGTCATCTCCGTGCCCCACCTGCCCGAGAAACAGGCAACAGGGCGCTTCGAAGAGGACTTCATCGAGAAGCGCAAGAGGCGGCTGATCCTCTGGATGGACCACATGACTAGCCACCCGGTCCTGTCGCAGTACGAGGGCTTCGAGCACTTCCTCATGTGCGCCGACGACAAGCAGTGGAAGCTGGGCAAAAGGCGGGCAGAGAAGGACGAGATGATGGGCGCCAACTTTATGCTCACCTTCCAGATCCCAAATGAGCACCAGGACCTGCAGGACGTGGAGGAACGTGTGGACTCCTTCAAGTCCTTCGCCAAGAAAATGGATGACAGCGTCATGCAGCTTACACATGTGGCCTCAGAACTGGTGCGGAAGCACCTCGGAGGCTTCCGGAAGGAATTTCAGCGGCTGGGGAATGCCTTCCAGAACGTCAGTCAGGCTTTCATGCTGGACCCTCCCCACTGCTCGGACGGCCTCAACACCGCCATCTCCCACACGGGACGTACTTACGAAAACATTGGGGAAATGTTTGCGGAGCAACCCAAGTATGACCTCTTCCACATGCTGGACAAACTGTCACTCTACCAGGGCCTACTCGCCAACTTCCCGGACATTATTCATCTACAGAAAGGTAATGTACTCTCCTTATCATGTGCTCATTAGTGTTAGACCTAGAGTCTAATAGCTTGTCCTAGAGATGAATCTTCAACTCATTGCATTGCGTCACATGGAAACAAAGCCTCAGTATCACTCTTGTGATAACTGTTATAACTAAGTTTGGCCCATATTTATATGTTATAAGTGATAATGCATTACCACAACAGCTGGCAAATCAATTACAGCTGGCAACTCTTACAAAGCACTGACGGATAGCGGTCCAGAATCCTATAAACTAATTATTTCCTGTGGCCATACACCACATCTGTTGTTAATCACATTGACAGGAGTAAAAATGGAAAAGTGGAAAAAATGTGACACCGCTGTTAGAATCAGTCAACGTTCATCGTTAAGATTTGATTCCAAACGTACAGTGGTTCATTACTGGATGACATTCAGCCATCTTCTTACTCATAAATCAAGGGTTCCTTGATTGATGGACGCTGACAGTTCTATCAAACATGTCTTTGAGAACGGTCTCTCTTAAATTCCGACCAGTTCTACTACTCTCTCACTATGGTAAATGGAAAGATAATTGAAGTACCCCCAAGCCATTCCTTAGCTGCATGTAGAGGAACTGTCAACACTGTGTACAGTGGTACTAAAGTACTCGATCACACTGTACATTTTAAAGTCCAATGGGTTTTCAAATAATTGTGTAACATCCGCTACTTCCTCTCATTAAAAATACCAGTGCGGGGAAGGATGGAATAAAGTTCCATCACATCAACAGAGGAACAGCTATCTTGTAAACATTCCATCTTTGATAGTACACATCCACTACCACCAGATACACCATTTTTTTAAAGATAAAACTGCTTTGAAGTTCCATGCAATGCAGGGCTGGGCAATATTTTCTAATGTTTGTCGGTACGATGATATTTGAGGGTATTTTATGTTTTTGAATAATAAAAGTTCTAAATTTGCTTTATGATTTGTGCGTGACTGTAGGGTGGCAACCCATACATTCTAAGTGATTTCAATGGGTAGGTCTCCATTCGGATTGTTTTATACTGTTCAATCAAACTTATGTCATTAGATAATTTCCACACTGCCACGTAGGGCTGCACAATATGGGCAAAAATCGAGGCCTTATTGTTAACCAAATATTGCAATTTCAATTTGACTTGCGATTGAGATCAAAAAACATGGGTGACATTAG
Source organism: Oncorhynchus gorbuscha (assembly GCF_021184085.1). Taxonomy (NCBI): domain Eukaryota; kingdom Metazoa; phylum Chordata; class Actinopteri; order Salmoniformes; family Salmonidae; genus Oncorhynchus; species Oncorhynchus gorbuscha. The sequence goes on from NC_060173.1 coordinate 55,495,469, forward strand.
TTGGAATCATGGAAATATAATGATTATTTCAATTCTATAGTTACAATGTAAAAGTGTCACTTAAATACGGTGTTGTTTGACAAATGAAAAAGCCAGGGAAGCATTCAAAACATTAGGAATTGCAGTACTAATAGGATCTCTATGCAGAATTTATTGTGACAGGGAAGGAACCAAAGTGTTGGTCAGTGTTACCCAGGGGAGTGGAACCTTATATTCTTTGGCTACATTAAATGTTTTTCATGTAGATAACATTCCTCTCTGATTTAGAAGATACTGTTGCACAAACAACATGCTGATTTAGGCCTACACCAGCATTGGTATCAGGCTATATTAGCTAGTTATGTTTTCTCTCAGTAAATCAGGGATATTAAACTATATTCCTATGAAAAAGGTTGTTTACAGGGGGGCAGACATTTTGCACAAACACAGTTGATTTTTTATTTTATTTCACCTTTATTTAACCAGGTAGGCTAGTTGAGAGCAAGTTCTCATTTGCAACTGCGACCTGGCCAAGATAAAGCAAAGCAGTGTGACAGACAACAACACAGAGTTACACATGGAGTAAACAATAAACAAGCCAATAACACAATAAACAAATCAATGACACAGTAGAAAAAAGAAAGTCTATATACAGTGTGTGCAAAAGGCATGAGGAGGTAGGCAATAAATACGCTATAGGAGCGAATAGTTACAATTTAGCAGATTAACACTGGAGTGATAAATGAGCAGATGATGATGTGCAAGTAGAGATACTGGTGTGCAAAAGAGCAGAAAAGTAAATAAAACATGTAAAAAGTATGGGGATGAGGTAGATAGATTGGGTGGGCTATTTACAGATGGACTATGTACAGTTGCAGCGATCGGTTAGCTGCTCAGATAGTTGATGTTTAAAGTTGGTGAGGGAAATAAAAGTCTCCAACTTCAGCGATTTTTGCAATTCGTTCCAGTCACTGGCAGCAGAGAACTGGAAGGAAAGGCGGCCAAATGAGTTGTTGGGTTTGGGGATGATCAGTGAGATACACCTGCTGGAACGTGTGCTACGGGTGGGTGTTGTTATCGTGACCAGTGAACTGAGATAAGGCCGAGCTTTACCTAGCATAGACTTGTAGATGACCTGGAGCCAGTGGGTCTGGTGACGAATATGTAGCGAGGGCCAGCTGACTAGATCGCAGGTCGCAGTGGTGGGTGGTATAAGGTGATTTGGTAACAAAATGGATGGCACTGTGATAGACTGCATCCAGGAAAAATGCCAAGGGGGTGAATACTTTCGCAAGCCATTGTATGTCTAGATAATCTTGTCTAACGCAGCTTTAAAAAAATGTATTGTGTAATGAAACTGCGTAAACTCCACTTTCTGGAGGACCAAGTTTTGAAATCAGTGACATTTTAGTGTGATTGCTAAGGAGATCTAGAAAACACCTTGGTTAGCTATAGACTAATGTTAGCTAGCTAACATTTCACCTAGCTGGTTAGCTAGCTACCTGCAGACTCATGCAGGGCAGTAATGTCATGAGTTGGGATTATAGTTCATTGTTTACCTAGCTAGCTAGCTAACGCTAGCTGGCTGGCTTGCTGGCTGGTATTATCTTATTATTCATATCTCAGACTCATTTGCTTGGCTAGCTATAGCCTGATGTTAGCTAGCTAACATTGGACTTGGTTGGTTAGCTACCTGCAGATTCATGCCAAGTAGTAATGTCATGAGTTGGGTTTATGGTTAATTGTTCACCTAGCTAGCTAGCTACATGTCTTAACAAAATTGTATTTTGTATACTGCCAAGCCCTATGTATGTATAAAGCCCTATATACAAGCCCTATATATATGTTTTGTCAGGAGTTTGACAATGTTTGAGCGGCTTTGCATGTCTAAAAGCCTAACTAAATGTTTTAGACTGACATTTTACAATAGTAATGGGATTTAATGTTTATTTATATAAACTATGTTTTGTCTTAATTTGTTTATTTTATTTACTTTCAAGTACTACTTTTCTGCAGTGTGTTAAAAAAAATGCAGTATCGTTGGTTATGTAGAACTTAGGCTAACCGCACGTGCCTCTACCCCCTAACTGCCAAAATTAAGGAAACACCAACATAAAGTGTCTTAATAGGGCGTTGGGACACCACGAGACACGAGAACATCTTCAATGTGCCTTGGCATAGTACAAGTGTCTGAAAATCAAGAGGGATGTGACACCATTATTCCACAATTTGGTGTTTTGTTGATGGTCGTGAAAAACGCAGTCCTGGGTGCCGCTCCAGAATCTCCCATATCATGCTGACCATACTGCTCGCGTCACATGCCAATCGCTATATAAAGTCCAAAGAAGAAAAACCCTGGAAGAAGGAGAGATGACTAGAAACGATTTTGTTGACAGTTTTATGTGTGAATTAATTGTCGGGAGTAGAGGACTTTGTGCATTTCAGGTAAAATAACAACTCAACGTTTATATCCCAGGACAAATTAGCTAGCAACAGCAAGCTAGCGAAATAGGACAAATTAGCTAAAAGGTGTAATGCTTTTTGACCTGTCCTCAAATTAATAAAATTGGTTTGGGCTTGGTGTTAGTGTCCAATTGGGTTGAAATCTGGTTGCTTATATAGTTCAAGCTCCAGCTAGCTAGCTGTACTGCATGAATTTAATAGACATTGCTAGCAGCCTAGCTCTGTAAGTCAAGGCAAAGGAATGGAATAGTCCAGGCAGAGAGTCTAGCAGTCATGAGCTGTGATGACTGTGAATCTGCTTAGTCATCACAGCTCCTGGCTGCTAGAGTCTCTGCCTGGTCTCATTGCAGTTAAAGGGATGCTACTAGCTTTAGACTATATTTCAAAGACAAAAGTAAGTAAAGGAGTAATATATATTATCTATGAAATGACTCCAGGCATAAGTGACAAAAGCGGTCACTTGGGGCCCGCGGTCACTTGGGGCCCAAGGCCGCTAAGGGACCCTCAATCCCCCCCCCCAAATATTATAATATTATTTTTAGTAACTCAGTCAGGGTCTCAATTTACTGTTGAGATTTAGAATAGCAGAATACAGAAGGTCTTCTCGCTTAGGGCTCCCAACCAAATCTTGCTTAGGGCCCCCAAAAGGCTAGAGCCAGCCCTGCTATGGTGTGTCCCTTAATAGTACAGTGAGTTATAAGAAATACAGCTTTTAGTGTTAATGCAAAAGGTGATATTCAATATGCCCTGCCCCATACAATGTGAAGGATCATTCATCTTCTTTGGATACACTGAAAGGGTTGATACGCCTAGAACATGCTTAGGCACAGCTGATGCATTTGCTATGGCCTACAACTTTGACGTGTCTGTATCTGTCATAAGGGTGGTGCAGTATTTGAGCAAGACAGTCAAACGACCAGCATACCAAGTCCATACTTCAGTTCTCAAACAACCCACATCAGGTGATGTGGAAGGGGGAGGGACCTCCAGCACAGGAAGCCACGTTTCTCTTAGTTGTGCAAGGTAAATAAGGGCGTTGCAATATCAAGCAAACAAGTGCAAAGAGGTAATTCGTAGCCTAATAATAGGATTCAGCAAATTGAAAGCCATTGAAAATGTAATGTTATTTTACTGCTGCTCTTTAATTACTTGTTACTTTTATTTCTTATTGTTATTTGTATTTTTTCCCCATTTTTTTCTTCAAACTGCACTGTTGGTTAAGGGTTTGTAAGTAAGCATTTCACTGTAAGGTCTACTACACCTCTTGTATTCGGCATATGTGACCAATAACATTTTATTTTATTAGATGTCTAAGAATATATATTCCCAAAATATATTTGAGGGTTACGTCACATTTTGAATCAATAACTATAGCCGTATTTTCTTTACCAACATGGAGTGTTGAGTTTACTGTTGCAGACTTGACGGTCAGTTGAACCATCCCAGCTGAGCTCGAGAGCTTTCCTCAAAGTCACTTGTGTTCCTCTGAACTGGATCCAGCTGTGACAACATACCAAACACACACAAAAACTGGGTTCAACTCTTCCTACAAAGTTCACATCCTATCCTCTCATCACAGCTCTCTCCTGCCCACTCCCTAACATAGAGTAATGAACACTGTTAGAACTGTGATATTGGTGGATGACTAGATGTGTGAACTCATGAAATATCACTGCATACTCAGTCGGGTGGAATTCATCTGCATCGAATCGACAGTTGGAGGGGGCGACTGGTGAGCTACATATGGCATTGATAACTGTTAAGTCGCTTTTGTCCTGTGGTGTGAGCTACATATGGCTGGGTAGGAAAGGCTAGAGAAGGTCTAGGTATAAATCAAACAGCTAGCTGTTTTTCAAGGTGTTTGCCAGATTTATCTTTGTTTCTCTATAGTGCATTTGGAAAGTATTCAGACCCTTTCCCTTTTTCGACATTTTGTTACTTTACAACATTATTCTAAAATTGATTAAATAGTTTTTTCTCTCTCGTCAATCTACACAAAATACCCCATAATGACAAAGCAAAAACAGGTTTTTAGAAATGAATGTATATTTATTAAAAAAAATAAACATCACATTTACATAAGTATTCAGACCCTTTACTCAGTACTTTGTTGAAGAACCTTAGGCAGTGATTACAGCCTCAAGTCTTCTTGGGTATGTTTGGCACACCTGTATTTGGGGAGTTTCTCCCATTCTTCTCTGCAGATCCTTTCAAGCTCTGTCAGGTTGGATGGGGAGTTTTGCTGCACAGCTATTTTTAGGTCTCACCAGAGATGTTTGATCGGGTTCAAGGCCAGGCTCTGACTGGGCCACTCAAGGACATTCAACGACTTGTCCCGAAGCCACTCCTGCGTTGTCTTGGCTGTGTGCTTTAGGGCTGTTGTCCTGTGAACCTTTGCACCAGTCTGAGGTCCTGAGTGCTCTGGAGCAGGTTTCCATCAAGGATCAATCAATCAATCAATCAATCAATCAAATTTTATTTATATAGCCCTTCGTACATCAGCTGATATCTCAAAGTGCTGTACAGAAACCCAGCCTAAAACCACAAACAGCAAGCAATGCCTTTCTCCGTTCCTCTTTCTCTCGATCCTGACTAGTCTCCCAGTCCCAGCATGATGCTGCCACCACCATGTTTCACCGTAGGGATGGTGCCAGGTTTCCTTCAGACGTGACGCTTGGCATTCAGGCCAAAGAGTTCAATATTGGTTTCATCAGACCAGAGAATCTTGTTTCTCATGGTTTAAGAGTCTTTTAGGTGCCCCTTGGCAAACTCCAAGCGGGCTGTCATGTGCCTTTTACTGAGAAGTGGCTTCTGTCTGGCCACTCTACCATAAAGGCCTGATTGGTGGAGTGCTGCAGAGATAGGAGCACTTTCCAGAAGGACAACTATCTCCACAGAGGAAATCTTGAGCTCTGTCAAAGTGACCATCAGGTTCTTGGTCACCTCCCTGACCAAGGCCCTTCTCCCCTGATTGCTCAGTTTGGCCGGGCGGCCAGCTCTAGGAAGAGTCTTGGTGGTTCCAAACTTCTTCCATTTAACCTGTTGCGACGAGCAATCCTGTATCCGGGATCCTATTTATAGCCTCAAGCTCATTACCATAACGCAACGTTAACTATTCATGAAAATCGCAAATGAAATGAAATAAATATATTTGCTCTCAAGTTTAGCCTTTTGTTAACAACGCTGTCATCTCAGATTTTCAAAATATGCTTTTGAACCATAGCTAAACAAGCATTTGTGTAAGAGTATTGATAGCTAACATAGCATTAAGCCTAGCATTCAGCATGCAACATTTTCACAAAAACAAGAAAAGCATTCAAATGAAATAATTTACCTTTGAAGAACTTCAGATGTTTTCAATGAGGAGACTCTCAGTTAGATAGCAAATGTTGAGTTTTTCAAAAAAGATGATTTGTGTAGGAGAAATCGCTCCGTTTTGTTCATCACGTTTAGGTAAGAAAAAACCCGAAAATTAAGTCATTACAACGCAAACTTTTTTCCAAATTAACTCCATAATATCGACAGAAACATGGCAAACATTGTTTAGAATCAATCCTCAAGGTGTTTGTCACATAGCTATCGATGATAAATCTTTCGTGGCAGTTGACTTTCTCCTCTGAAGAAAATGGAACGCGCATGGAGCTGGAGATTACGCAATAATTTCGACGGAGGACACCGGGCGGACACCTGGTAAATGTAGTCTCTTATGGTCAATCTTCCAATGATATGCCTACAAATACGTCACAATGCTGCAGACACCTTGGGGAAACGACAGAAAGTGCAGGCTCATTCCTGGTGCATTCACAGCCATATAAGGAGACATTGGAACACAGCGCATTCAAAATCTGGACCATTTCCTGTATGAAATTTCACCTTGGTTTCGCCTGTAGCATTAGTTCTGGGGCACTCACAGATAATATCTTTGCAGTTTTGGAAACGTCAGAGTTTTTTCTTTCCAAAGCTGTCAATTACATGCATAGTCGACCATCTTTTCGTGACAAAATATCTTGTTTAAAACGGGAAAGTTTTTTAATCCAAAAATTAAAAGAGCGCCCCGGCCCCTATCTCGAAGAAGTTAAGAATGACGGAGGTCACTGTGTTCTTGGGGACTTTCAATGCTGCAGACATTTTTTGGGACCCTACCTCAGATCTGTTCCTCAACACAATCCTGTCTCTCTCTACAGACAATTCATTTGACCTCTCAGTCTGTCTTTCTATCTATCTATCTCTTTTCTCTCCTCTTTCTCTCTCCCCCTTCTCTCCCCTCCCCTTCTCTCTCTCTCTCTCTCTCTCTCTCTCTCTCTCTCTCTCTCTCTCTCTCTCTCTCTCTCTATCTCTTTCTCTCTGTCTCTCTCTTTCCCTTTCTCTTTGATGAATACCAACCAGCTCACTCAGATATCTAGGTCTCTCTAGACAGTTGGTCTGGATGGTTTCAATTACACAGGAGTTAATCCAGTGTGGGCCCACAGAGGTGCTTTGAGCATTTGCCAACATTAATCCAATAGGTAGACCTGTATTGAAAGACTTGAATATGAATATAGTACCATCTAGTACCGGGCCGGACCCCCCTTTGCCTCCAGAACAGCCTGAATTCTTTGGAGAATGGATTCTAGAAGCCGGAAACGTTCCACCTGGATGTTGGCCCAGTTGCTGCAGATTGAACGGTGGTATGCCATCACCAGCAGCCTGTACCATTGACACCAGAGAGATGGGTTTATGGACTCATGCTGCTTATGCCAAATCCTGACTGCCATCAGAATGATGCAACAGGAACTGAGATTCGTCAGACAGGTAATGTTTTTCCACTCCTCAACTATCCAGTGTTGGTGATCGCATGCGTGCTCACTGAAGCCGCTTCGTCTAGTTTTTAGCTGATAGGAGTGTCTCCCGGTGTGATCGACTGCTGCAATAGCCCATCCGTGACAAGGATCAATCAACGAGTTGTGCGTTCCGAGAGGCTGTTCTGCACACCACTGTTGTACTGTGCCGTTATTTGTCTGTTTGTGGCCTGTCTGTTAGCTTATACAATTCTTGCCATTCTCCTTCGACCTCTCATCAGCGAGCTGTTTTCAATCACAGGACTGCCCCTGATTGGATTTTTCTTTGTTTGTCGCTCCATTCTCGGTATACCCTAGACACTGTCAAGCGCAAAAAGCCCAGGAGGGTGGCCGTTTCTGAGATATTGAATCCGGCACGCCTGGCACTGACGATCATACCACGCTCAAAGTCGCTTAAATCACTCGTTTTGCCCATTTCAACATTCAATCGAATGTCTTGATGTCCGTCTGCCTGCCACGGCCATGTGACTCACTGTCTGAAGGAGCACTACATTTTCATTATCAGTTAGCGTACTACAATGGAAGACTGATGTATATGACACAGTACATGTCCCACCCACATGACATTATAGCTTACCAATGAGCAAGTGTGCAGTTGAGTGGGCGGAGCATCATTATCTTTCGTGTTTTTCAATGAGCACTGCAGTGTAGCTGGATTAGCTGTCACTTCCAAGGAGAAAACCACCTGCTGAAATCTTGAACAAAGAGGCTAGGGAACACAATGGAGTGAAACTGACTGGCGCCAGTGGTGTCAGTATCGAACAGAGCTGCTGTCCACACGTTGCATAATATGAAATGTGAGTTTCCCATGCATGGTAGCCTAGATCTGGTAACACCTGCCCAAAGAGAATAAATCAAAATGGGGGGGGGGGAGATTATGGGCAGAAAAACAGCTCTAAATTGTTTGAATACACATTGGAAATATGTACTACTAATTATTTTCATTCACATTTGTTTAGTTCAGTTCCTAGTGCAAGATGGCGTCACATCATGACAGTCAGCCCTCTCACCCCAGGCTGCCAATCAGCCCTCTCAGACATAGTCTACTCTGAGAATTAGGGATCGCTTCCCCAGTATGCTTACCCTTGGACAGCCATTGAGGCTTTGACGTGAATAAGAGGCCCACTTTGTCCTCCAGTCTATGTGGCAGAACACATCACATCCATCTATCAGGGTTTATCTTATAAAGTAAAGAAAAACAAAGATGTATGTGCCCAATTTCGTGGAAATGTGGGCCAAATGACCTTTCCATCTGTTCCTGTACCTATGGGGACCAGAGAGCAGGACCTGGAGAGGCACATGGCCCTAGATACATTACCAGGAATGCGAGGTGTGAGTGAAGATGTAAATGTTGTCTGGTTGTGTGTGTGAGAGAGAGTGCATGTGTGTGTGCTCTGATCCAGAGATGAATAATTGATATTAGCTCATACTACAGTATGACCCTATCTAAGTCAGACAGGCCCCCATTGATTATGCCCTAGAGCACAATGTGTCCATCCTATCCTAAATAGCACATTGGTGAGGCAAAAATGTGTCACACTACACAATAGCATGAGCACAAACTGTACACATCAATTCAGACCAAGTGTGATCAACAGGAAGATAAAGACTAGAACACATTTGAAGTTGTCCAGTAATGGCGCCTTCTGTTAACCTGGTAAAGTGCTTTTTGTTCAACAGGAGTCCCCTTGCTTTGTCTGGTCTCCATGTGAATGTTCTCTCTTGTCTATTTGCTCACACATAAATATTGACAAATGGTAGGACTGTGTTTTCACACACTGTCTATCCAAATGTCTTTGCATTCCTGGCTGACTGTGTTTCCTAGCTAGCACACTGCTGTTCCACAATGGTGATGTTATATAATACAGATGTCTTAGAAGATTAGAATTCATTAACTGCTTTAAGAAACATACTGTATGTTGCATCTTGCAATTTGTGCCATGAATGTAATATGTATTTCATGATGAATTAATGTTACCATGTTGGTAAAGTAGTTCCATTTGGCAGAGTGTTTGTTTGTATTTTCTAAAGGCTTTTATGGTGTTCCAAAAAGGAACTATTTGTTGCAGAGAAAATTCACAGGCTTCTGCTTGGGCTTAAATTCTTGGCCCTCCTACCTCTTCCAACCCCCACACTTCCACTCCCCTTCCTCTCACCCTTGATTGCAGGACATCAGATGGAGCTATAACTGTCTGCTCTTTAAGACTCTTGGCATCTGCGCTCTATGTCTGCTGGCCTGATAAAGCTGACAATGGTTGGCATGGAGACGTTAGCCATTAATCTGGTGCTGTGCTGAGTTGTACTGGCTGCACGGTCTATGTGCAGACACGTGTGTGTGTGTGTGTGTGGTGTGTGTGTGTGTGTCAGGTCAGGTAGAAATAGGCAGCACAAAATATTATGCATATGAAAAGGGGTTAGCCATGTCGCTCGCTCATCTTTTTATTTTGTTTTAAGTTTTATTTTGACCAGTTAAGTCCCATTGAGATATTAATCTGTTGTTCAATTGGTCAAAAGGGAGAAGCAGCTGCTCTTTTCTTTCAAATTGTAATCTTCTAATATGTACCCTCTGCTGGGCCTTGTGACGAGTAAAGTGGCTAGTCCTAAACCCTAATTGCTTGTTGTGTTATGAGAGCTGTGCTTTTGATCTGATAAATCACTAGTTCGTAGTATGGGTCTACTTAAAAAAAGGCACGTAAAATCATGGGGGAACGAAGGGTCGTGTTGCCAATGACAATCACTCTTAATCAACAACACTGTAAAAGACATTGACTCAATGTCAATTTATCACGCTATCCATCTGAACATGACGGTGTTACAGTGTTATAACACAGTTCATCAGACCTCCAACAAGACATCTGTTGAACAATACTCTCAGTGTGAATATGGTTAGACCAGTTGGATCTGTTGAACACTTGCCCCTCTATGTTCCACATTTGTTTGCAATCATGGAACAACACATGACCAAACACATCAAAAATGTGGAGGACCAAGGCACTCTTCATGCAATTAAAATGCCTTCATTGCAGTGGAATGTTCAATTGAACAAAATCTTTAAAACTCAAAAACGTTTTGGCGTGTCTTGTCTAGCCTTCGTCAGGGAGTGATACTATGACCAACACAATTTACATGCTGAGGTATCATTAACCTTTTCACTTGTGAGTTCAAAATATCTCTAATGGTCGCCACAGCGCGTCATGTCACAATGCACTCACTGTTCCAAAATGGACAGTTAACCCACGCTGCCCTTAAACCAAGGCATGCTGACTGCTAATTATCTACAGTATAGGCTGTTTCAACTTGTCAATTTCAAATTATTTTGGAACAAGTTTTATTTTCTAACAGTTTGAATTTAGGTGTGCTCCACCTCATTAATTCACAAAGGAGTAGCCCATTTCACTGTTGAATTGTGTTTGAGGCATTACTGAATTTATCTCTTAGACTAGAGCCCAAGCACTTCCCCAGTGTTTCCCCAAGTATAAAAAAAGAATCCCCCCCACCCCCCAAATATCTAAATCAAATATAATTTGTCGCATTGGCCGAATACAACAGTGAAATGCTACTTACAAGTCCTTAACCAACAATACAATTAATAAAAATACCCCCCCCCACAAAAGAAATAAAGTAACAACTACTAGCAGCAGTAAAATAACAATAGCGAGGCTATATACAGGTGGGTACAGAGTCAATGTGTGGGGGCACCAGTTAGTCAAGGTAATTGAGGTAATATATACTGTACATGTAGGTAGAGTTATTAAAGTGACTATGCATAGATAACAGAGAGTAGCAGCAGTGTAAAAAGGGGGGGGCAATTCAAATAGTCTGGGTAGCCATTTGATTAGATGTTCAGTAGTCTTTTGGCTTGGGGCAGAAGCTGTTTAGAAGCCTCTTGGACCTAGACTTGGCACTCTGGGTACCACTTGCCGTGCGGTAGCAGAGAGACCAGTCTGACTAGGGTGGCTGGAGTCTTTGACCATATTTAGGGCCTTCCTCTGACACCGCCTGGTATAGAGATCCTGGATGGCAGGAAGCTTGGCCCCAGTGATATACTGGGCCGTTCACACTACCCTCTGTAGTGCCTTGCGGTTGAATGCCAGGCAGTTGCCATACCAAGAGGTAATGCAGCTAGTCAATCTTTTGAGGATCTAAGGACCCATGCCAAATCTTTTCAGCTTCCAGAGAAGGAAGAGGTGTCTCTGTCCTCCTCCCTATATGCTTTCTCGTCGTTGTTGCCTACCACTGTTGTGTCATCGGCAAACTTAATGATGGTGTTGGAGTCGTGCCTGGCCGTACAGTCATGCGTGAACAGGGAGTACAGGAGGGGACTGAGCACGCACCCCTGAGGGGCCTCCATGTTAAGGATCAGCGTGGTGGATGTGTTGTTACCTACCCTTACCCCCTGGGGCGGCCCGTCAGGAAGTCCAGGATTCAGTTGCAGAGGGAGGTGTTTAGTCCCAGGGTCCTTAACTTAGTGATGAGCTTTGAGTGCACTATGGTGTTGAACGCTGAGCTGCAGTCAATGAATAGCATTCTCACATAGGTGTTCCTTTTGTCCAGGTGTGAAAGGGCAGTGGGAGTGCAATAGCGATTGCATCATCTGTGGATCTGTTGGGACGGTATGCAAATTGGGGTGGGTCTAGGGTTTATGGGATAATGGTGTTGATGTGAGCCATGACCAGCCTTTCAGAGCACTTCTTGGCAACAGACATGAATGCTACGGGTCGGTAGTCATTTAGGCAGGTTACCTTAGTGTTCTTGGGCACATGGGCTATGGCGGTCTGCTTGAAACATGTTGGTATTACATACTCAGACAGGGAGACGTTGAAAATGTCAGTGAAGACACATTCCACTTGACTTGTTTAAAGTTCTTACTCACATCGGCTACGGTGAGCGCAATCACACAGTCATCTGGAACAGCTGATGCTCTCTTGCTTGTTTCAGTGTTACTTGCCTCGAAGCGAGCCAAGAAATAATTTAGCTTGTCTGGTAGGCTTTTGTCCCTGGGCAGCTCTCGGCTGTGCTTCCCTTTCTAGTCTGTCATAGTTTGCAAGCCCTGCCACATCCGACGAGCGTCAGAGCCAGTGTAGTACAATTCAATCTTAGTCCTGTATTGACGCTTTGCCTGTTTGATGGTTTGTTGGAGGGCATAGCAGGATTTCTTATAAGCTTCTGGGTCCCGCTCCTTGAAAGCGGCAGCTCTAGCCTTTAGCTCAGTGCGGATGTTGCCTGTAATTCATGGCTTCTGGTTGGGGTATGTATGTACAATCAGTGGGGACGACGTCATCGATGCACTTATTGATTAAGCCAGTAACTGATGTGGTGTACTCCTCAATGCCATCAGAAGAATCCTGGAATTATTCTAGTCTGTGCTAGTAAAACAGTCCTGTAGCTCAGCATCTGCTTCATCTGACTACTTTTTTATTGACTGAGTCACTGGTTCTTCCATCACTCTAAGACATGTAATACTGAAATTGTATATGGTTAGATTATGTAAAAATAATAGCACTAATAAATCTAATATTATTTTATAACAAATTAGGTTTCTCCTGCAATGGATACGGCCGCTGCCTGCGGTTCTAAAACATAATCTTCAGTGCGCCGTAGATTTGGCACCTTTCCCTATGTTGCTATGTGCATAATAGCCAAGTTAAGTAGCATTTTGGGATTAAGAACAATGCGGCAGAGGCAGCAGCAGCAAAGACAAGGAAACAGCCCTTGCCTTAGCCTAATTGTGTTAAGAAAATTGAGGAGAGAGGAAACCCCAATTTAATTAAGTGTATAATCAATAGCCTAACTATTAAATGTGCCTGGCTTTATAAATCATCCACATACAGTGCCTTGCGAAAGTATTCGGCCCCCTTGAACTTTGCGACCTTTTGCCACATTTCAGGCTTCAAACATAAAGATATAAAACTGTATTTTTTTGTGAAGAATCAACAACAAGTGGGACACAATCATGAAGTGGAACGACATTTATTGGATATTTCAAACTTTTTTAACAAATCAAAAACTGAAAAATTGGGCGTGCAAAATTATTCAGCCCCCTTAAGTTAATACTTTGTAGCGCCAACTTTTTCTGCGATTACAGTTTTAAGTCGCTTGGGGTATGTCTCTATCAGTTTTGCACATCGAGAGACTGACATTTTTTCCCATTCCTCCTTGCAAAACAGCTCGAGCTCAGTGAGGTTGGATGGAGAGCATTTGTGAACAGCAGTTTTCAGTTCCTTCCACAGATTCTCGATTGGATTCAGGTCTGGACTTTGACTTGGCCATTCTAACACCTGGATATGTTTATTTTTGAACCATTCCATTGTAGATTTTGCTTTATGTTTTGGATCATTGTCTTGTTGGAAGAAAAATCTCCGTCCCAGTCTCAGGTCTTTTGCAGACTCCATCAGGTTTTCTTCCAGAATGGTCCTGTATTTGGCTCCATCCATCTTCCCATCAATTTTAACCATCTTCCCTCTTCCCTGCTGCCACCACCATGTTTGACAGTGGGGATGGTGTGTTCAGGGTGATGGGCTGTGTTGCTTTTACGCCAAACATAACGTTTTGCATTGTTGCCAAAAAGTTCAATTTTGGTTTCATCTGAGCAGAGCACCTTCTTCCACATGTTTGGTGTGTCTCCCAGGTGGCTTGTAGCAAACTTTAAACTACACTTTTTATGGATATCTTTAAGAAATGGCTTTCTTCGTGCCACTCTTCCATAAAGGCCAGATTTGTGCAATATACGACTGATTGTTGTCCTATGGACAGAGTCTCCCACCTCAGCTGTAGATCTCTGCAGTTCATCCAGAGTGATCATGGGCCTCTTGGCTGCATCTCTGATCTGTCTTCTCCTTGTATGAGCTGAAAGTTTAGAGGGACGGCCAGGTCTTGGTAGATTTGCAGTGGTCTGATACTCCTTCCATTTCAATATTATCGCTTGCACAGTGCTCCTTGGGATGTTTAAAGCTTGGGAAATCTTTTTGTATCCAAATCTGGCTTTAAACTTCTTCACAACAGTATCTCGGACCTGCCTGGTGTGTTCCTTGTTCTTCATGATGCTCTCTGCACTTTTAACAGACCTCTGAGACTATCACAATGCAGGTGCACTTATACAGAGACTTGATTACACACAGGTGGATTGTATTTATCATCATTAGTCATTTAGGTCAACATTAGATCATTCAGAGATCCTCACTGAACTTCTGGAGAGAGTTTGCTGAAAGTGCAGCAAACTAAAGTAATCCTTCTCACCCCCCCTTTAAGATTTAGATGCACTATTGTAAAGTGACTGTTCCACTGGATGTCATAAGGTGAATGCACCAATTTGTAAGTCGCTCTGGATAAGAAGTATGTAAATGTAAAGTAAAGGGGCTGAATAATTTTGCACGCCCAATCTTTCAGTTTTTGATTTGTTAAAAAAGTTTTGTTGTTGATTCTTCACAAAAAATACAGTTTTATATATTTATGTTTGAAGCCTGAAATATGGCAAAAGGTCGCAAAGTTCAAGGGGGCCGAATACTTTCGCAAGGCACTGTATATCTACAGAAATAGGACAGATCTGGCTTCTGTTGCCTGTTTGAGTGTTTGTTTAATAGCCTACTGATTCCAAGAGCACCAACTCTCATGCAATGGCAAAATGTTGGATAATGCAATTTCACAGATTCGGCTGTTTTTAATCTTTGCTATGCTGTAATAAAGTTTACAAAAAAATGTGTTAGAACAGACTGGTATTACTTATCATTTATTTAGGGTTTTTCTTGATCTCCAGTAGTTTCCATTACATTTTACATTTAAGTCATTTAGCAGACGCTCTTATCCTGAGCAGAGTTTCCAATAGTGATGCACCGATATGACATTTTGGCCGATACCGATATCCGATATTTTTTTCTTGCCAAAAAGCCTGCTACCGATACTTAAAATTTCAGTGTTTTTTTTAGTATTCTAGTACGATTAAATATTTAACACACACAGGGACACAGCGGTCTAAGGCAGTGCATCTGTGCAAGAGGTGTCACTACAGTCCCTGGTTCGAATCCAGGCGGTATAACATCCGCCGTGATTGGGAGTCCCATAGGGCGGCGCACAATTGGCACAGCGTCGTCCGTGTTTGGTCGGGGTAGGCCGTCATTGTAAATAAGAATTTGTTCTTAACTGACTTGCCTAGTTAAATAGGTTACACACACACACCACACTGACCAAAAAGTTCATTTGGCATTTACATATGTCCCCATTACCGGTAAAACATAATCAAAACCTACTTCTTTTACTTGCTGTGCTGTTTGGTTCTTCATTTGTTCAGTCCTTTCATTCTCAACCAGGACTTCTATGGAAGGCCGTTTGGGTCTTTGCGTGTCAAAAAAGATACATGTCAAATAACACTGTTTGATGTGTCAAATAACACTGTTTGACGTGTTGAAAAAGCTTGTTGACCAATCAGGACCAAAATATAAATGACTAAATGACTTAAATGTAATGTAAATGTAAAATATGACTGCACGTCACATAATTATTTAACACATTCAAAAATGTTTACGTAGTTATTACACATTGATTAAACTATCACTCTTATTTCATATGTCACAAAGATGCATCGATACGTATGCTATGATGCTGGTAAAGTTGTCTCACGCACCTACAGTGCTGGTCAATGTTCTTCCCCAAAAACATAGCAAAACGACATCTGTTTCAGTATCTATATACACTCAGCAAAAAAGAAACGTCCCTTTTTCAGGACCCTGTCTTTCAAAGATAATTCGTAAAAATCCAAATAACTTCACAGATCTTCATTGTAAAGCGTTTAAACACTGTTTCCCATGCTTATTCAATGAACCATAAACAATTAATGAACATGCACCTGTGGAACGGTCGTTAAGACACTAACATCTTACAGACGGTAGGTAATTAAGGTCAGTTATGAAAACGTAGGACACTAAAGAGGCCTTTTCTACTGACTCGGAAAAACACCAAAAGAAAGATGCCCAGGGTCTCTGCTCATCTGTGTGAATGTGCCTTATGCATGCTGCAAGGAGGCATGAGGACTGCAGATGTAGCCCGGGCAATAAATTGCAATGACCATACTGTGAGACGCCTAAGGCAGCGCTACAGGGAGACAGGGCAGACAGCTGATTGTCCTCGCAGTGGCAGACCACGTGTAACAACATCTACACAGGATCGGTACATCCGACCAGCACACCTGCGGGACAGGTACAGGATGGCAAAAACAACTTCCCGAGTTACACCAGGAACACACAATCCCTCCATCAGTGCTCAGACTATCCGCAATAGACTGTGAGGCAGGACTGAGGGCTTGTAGGCCTGTTGTAAGGCAGGTCCTCACCAGACGTCACCGGCAACAACGTGCCTATGGGCACAACCCCACTGTCGCTGGACCGCTGGCAAAAAGTGCTCTTCACTGACGAGTCGCGGTTTTGTCTCACCTAGTCTCACCTGAGGGTCGGATTCGCGTTTATCGTCGAAGGAATGAGCGTTACACCGAGGCCTGTACTCTGGAGAAGGATCGATTTGGAGGTGGAGGGTCCGTCATGGTCTGGGGCGGTGTGTCACAGCATCATCGGACTGAGCTTGTTGTCATTGCAGGAAATCTCAACGCTGTACATCCTCCTCCCTCATGTGATACCCTTCCCGCAGGCTCATCCAACGTGACAATGCCACCAGCCATACTGCTTCGTCTGTGCGTGATTTCCCGCAATACAGGAATGTCAGTGTTCTGCCATGGCCAGTGAAGAGCCCGGATCTCAATCCCACTGAGCATGTCTGGGACCTGTTGGATCGGAGGTTGAGGGCTAGGGCCATTCCCCCCAGAAATGTCCAGGAACTTGCAGGTGCTTTGGTGGAAGAGTGGGGTAACATCTTACAGCAAATACTGGCAAATCTGGTGCAGTCCATGAGGAGGACATGCACTGCAGTACTTAATGCAGCTGGTGGCCACACCAGATACTGACTGGGCATCTTTCTTTTGGTGTTTTTCCGAGTCAGTAGAAAAAGGCCTCTTTAGTGTCCTACGTTTTCATAACTGACCTTAATTACCTACCGTCAGGGACACATTATTCCATTTCCGTTAGTCAAATATCTGTGGAACTTGTTTAGTTTATGTCTCAGTTGTTGAATCTTGTTATGTTCATACAAATTTATACATGTTAAGCTGAAAATCAACGCAGTTCACAGTGAGAGGACGTTTCTTTTTTTTGTTGAGTTTAGTTAGCTGGCTATGTATATATACTGTATATACATATATATATTTTTTTACATTTATTTTATTTCACCTTTATTTAAACAGGTAGGCAATTTGTGAACAAGTTTTCATTTACAACTGCGACCTGGACAAGATAAAGCAAAGCAGTGCGACACAAACAACAACACAGAGTTACACATGGAATAAACAAACATACAGTCAATAATACAATAGAAAAAGTGTGTGCAAATGAGGTATGAAAGGGGAGGTAAGGCAATAAATAGGCCATAGTGGTGAAATAATGACAATATAGCAATTAAACACTGCAGTGCAAAGGAGCAAAACTGGGGTGCAAAGGAGCAAAATAAATAACAGTATGGGGATGAGGTAGTTGAATGGGCTATTTACAGATGAGCTATGTACAGGTGCATTGATCTGTGAGCTGCTCTGACAGCTGGTGCTTAAAGGAGATAGGGAGGGAGATATGAGTCTCCAGCTTCAGTGATTTTTGCAGTTTGTTCCAGTCATTGGCAGCAGAGAACTGGAAGGAATTGCTAAGAATAATGAAAATGACTGCAGTTTCTGCTGGTCATTGTTTTCAGGCTGGTTGTATTGGTGCTAGCTAGGTACCAAGCGAAAGCTAGCTACCCCAGAAGTTGCGGTCGAACAAATTATGCTTTATTACCAACAGGGTATTGTAAACACATCGTTCGTGGCCAGTGTTTGCTTGTTTTTAGACTTTTTTTGTACAGCTTTGACAGTGCTACTGTATTGACACGCAAAGCGTTCCATAGTATGTATGTCATGAAGCTAATAGTTGTGACGCTGTGTAACTCCGGTTGGGCAACATCTGAAAAATAGCGCAGTTGGTAGTGTGTACCGGTACTTGACCGATCGGCGAAAGCCAACGATCTGCGAAAGCCAACATCACCCACGACAGTCAAGGGCAATGAATTCCATTATCTTGGCTTTAATGGATTTTGACTTGGAGTTGTTTTGATTCAATTTTCTTACTCTTTCAAATGACTGCTTGACTTGTTGACTCCTCGATCCACACAGCAGACATTGTGTGGGCTAGGTTAGTAATGCTGTGTTGCACGTATAGCGCAACATTTTACATGGCATAATAACATCATATAGGTATGCACGGCAGCTTTGACATCGGTTTTTAACTTCATATGGGTCAGTGAGACGCTAGCGTCCCATCTCGACAAATTCTGGTGAAATTGCAGTGTGCCAAATTCAAATGAAATTTCTATAAATATTTAACTTTCATGAAATCACAAGTGCAACACATCAAAATAAAGCTTAACTTGTTAATCCAGCCGCCGTGTCAGATTTCAAAAAGGCTTTACGGCGAAAGCTAACCATGCGATTATCTGAGGACAGCGCTCAGCAAACAAAACATTACAAACAGTCAGCAGTCAAGTAGATTAGTCACGGCCAAACCCTCCCTAACACGGACAACGAACCCAGGGTCTCTGTTGGCACAGCTGGCGCTGCAGTACAGCGCCGTTAACCACTGGCCACCCGGGAGGCCCTGTTATCTGTAATATTTGTCCAAACATTTCAAACAACTTTCCTAATACATCTTTAGGTATTTTTTTACATAAATAATCGATCAGATTTAAGACGGGATGAACTGTGTTCAATACCGGAGGAAAACAAAGTGTAGCAAGCTTTCAGGTCACATGCCTCTAACAAAGAGTACACTTCTCTCTACCCTCGTTCTGAACAGTGCTACTTCTTCATTTCTCAAAGGAAAAACCTCCACATCCAGTGGAAGCGATAGGAACTGCAAGCAAGTCCCTAAGAAATCTGTATTCCCAATGAAAACTCATTGAAAAGAGAGTGACCTCAAAAAAATGTCTGAATGGTTTGTCCTCGGGGTTTCGCCTGCCAAATAAGTTATGTTATACTCAAAGAAATCATTCGAACTGTTTTAAAAACGTCAGAGTGTTTTCTATCCAAATCTTCTAATAATATGCATATCTTAGCTTCTGGGCCTGAGTAGCAGGCAGTTTACTTCGGACACGCTTTTCATCCGGAAGTGAAAATACTGCCCCCTATCCCAATTAAGTTAAATGGTGGATAGGCTTTCATTGGATAAACAGCCATTTCAAAATAATGGCACTTCCTGGATGGATTTACCTCAGGTTTTCACCTGCCATATCAGTTCTGTTATACTCACAGACATTATTCTAACAGTTTTGGAAACTTTAGAGTGTTTCTATCCAAACCAATTATATGCATATCTGGGCCTGAGTAGCAGGCAGTTTAATTCGGACACGCTTTTCATCCAAAATTCCGAATGCTGCCCTCTATCCTAAAAAAGTTAGCATCGCCTTTAAACTAGACATCTGGCTGATACCGATGTTGGCATTTTTAGCTAATATTGGCTAATTCCAATATGTTCACCGATATATCGTGCATCCCTAGTTTCCACAACTACGTCAAATGTCTTCCACAGATCTGACTTCCCCTTTCCCTCCTGAGCAACCAGTAAACATTTGCCCGTTTCAAGTTTCTTTTTCATGTTCTCCTCATCCATTTAGCTTTCGTCATTACTGTGTTCTGAGTTTTTTGTAACCAATTTATGATGTGATTATGATAGGTCAGGCCCTATTGGTCACCTGCGACGCTTACTTGATCCACATAAAGAGAGCAGGGTTGAGGGAATAGGTCATGTTTTTCGTAAACAAATTAGGGATTTCGGTAACATAACTTTTCAGTTAGAAAAAGAGACTAATAAATGACTGAAATTATTTTGCAGCTTCAGCACAGACAGTTCAATAAACACATGCTGTGCTTTGGTGCCGTTTCGCTGCAGTATCGAAGAGAGTGAGACAACGTGCTTCAGTCACACAGGCATGCGCTGGAATTTTTTTTAACACAGTGTGATCATCAGGCTCTTTCTTGAGTCATTTGTGTGTGCATAAAGCATCAGACAAGCTCAGTGCATATGTAGTTGATTTTATTATTCAAACACATAGGGTGTGTCTGTTTATATATGGGAAAAATCATTTGAAACATTTAGACCAATCAATTAGTCGAAAGATTAGGACAACTCAGTCGACCAAGATCTTTTTCAATTGGGGACAGCCCTAATAGATATGTTTTAGTTCAATAAACATGAATTTGCCTACATCTTTATGTGAATGAATATCATAGGCAGATTTAATTCACAACCTGAGTAAGTGGAAACTCAAAACACATTAGCTATATCGTTATTCTAAATATAATACCCACTGGTAGTAGCCATGTATTAATATAACAGTAAATGTAATGTCCTAAAAAAACGTAGCAGTCTTAGCCTACTACCCAATGAGGCCCATGCACTCGCAATGGCCAATGCGCATTTGGTGCGCTCTGTATCTCAAAGCCATATAAAATATGTTGGTTGCAAAAATAGTTGCAATAGAGCTCAAAATTGAGTTGAAACATAAAACGTATACCTACAGAAAGCTGAGAACCCCCTCTCTTCAACTCTTACAACAAGTATTACACAGGATAGCTGGGGTTTTTCTTCTTGATTTTTTTCTCATTTTTTTCTCCCGGAGCACAGTGGGAGAGCCATTGAGAGTGGCTCACTCATCACAGCATCCAGGCCCCTGCGAAACAGGTACAGCAGCAGTGCAGACATTATAGGAGAATGCACTTTACTGTATGACCAAATCTTGTTTTTAGCCTCCTAAAACAATTAGATGCTTTGAGTGAGGTGACCATGTAGAATGTGCAGCTCACACCGATGCGACCAAAAAAATGTTTTACTCGCACAGCCAAGTCAAAGGGTCCAACAACCCTCCCGAAAGGAATTTATTTTTAACAATCCTCCCCTATTTGGACTACCCCCAAATAGATATTGAACTGTCCCTAAATGGTAGAAGTCTGGAGGCCTGTGTGGGAAAGGAGAATGCACAAAATTGTACTGGAGATTCCTGTGTTTAATTCACCAGAGTGGTTGTGTTCACAATTAATCTCTTCTGCCCCCCACCCCTCTCGCCCTCTCTCCTCTTATCTATTCCCCCTTCTCTCTTTCTGTCACTCTTCCTCAATTGCATAGCATGGTTAGCATACCAGTTTCACTCTCACTGTGACTTATAATATAGCTCAATTCTCTCCACAACTTAGAATGGTCACAAGTGGTGGTACAGTAGCTGAGGAAAGCCATCTGGTTGGACTAAATAAACAAATCTAGTGGTGACTTTCTAGGCCATTGGGACATTTATTAGTAAGCATTTATTTCAGTGGATTGACATGAGTAAAGAGATACCAATTTTCTACAACTACCATTACTACTATGATGACTACCACTATTACTAATTGTATTTATTTAGCACATCAATCACAGTGTAGGTTCTGAAATGCCCCATGTACGTAATGGACAGATACAATATTTTCATATGTTATGTACGTTATAACATATACACAGGGAAACAGACCATTGCGTAAGATCCACATTCCATTCTTTTATTCTTAAGGGACATGGCATAAGGACATTTGGAAACACCCCCTCCAATACATTATTCTTGGTCAGAGCCACAGACTCGTCAGTACAGCCCTGCCCCTGGAACAGCAATAAAGTTCCCTACATGCTTACTCAGACTGCAGCCTGGATTTCGATAGAAACTAGGGTTGGGCGGTATCCAGATTGTCATACCTTCATACCGACACTGAACACAAGTGGCGCTATTTTCAATACGAAGGCTAGCAATGCTAAAAAGTGCACGAAATCAAATCAAATCTATTTATATAGCCCTTCGTACATCAGCTGATATCTCAAAGTGCTGTACAGGAATCCAGCCTAAAATCCCAAACAGCAAGCAATGCAGGTGTAGAAGCACGGTGGCTAGGAAAAACTCCCTAGAAAGGCCAAAACCTAGGAAGAAACCTAGAGAGGAACCAGGCTATGTGGGGTGGCCAGTCCTCTTCTGGCTGTGCCGGGTGGAGACTATAACAGAACATGACCAAGATGTTCAAATGTTCATAAATGACCAGCATGGTCAAGTAATAATAATCACAGGCAGAACAGTTGAAACTGGAGCAGCATCACGGCCAGGTGGATTGGGGACAGCAAGAAGTCATCATGTCAGGTAGTCCTGAGGCATGGTCCTAGGGCTCAGGTCCTCCGAGAGAGAGAAAGAAAGAGATAATTAGAGAGAGCATACTTAAATTCACACAGGACACCGAATAGGACAGGAGAAGTACTCCAGATATAACAAACTGACCCTAGCCCCCCGACACATAAACTACTGCAGCATAAATACTGGAGGCTGAGACAGGAGGGGTCAGGAGACACTGTGTCCCCATCCGATGACACCCCCGGACAGGGCCAAACAGGAAGGATATAACCCCACCCACTTTGCCAAAGCACAGCCCCCACACCACTAGAGATATATCTTCAACCACCAACTTACCATCCTGAGACAAGGCCGAGTATAGCCTACAGGCCGAGTATAGCCAACCCAGAAAGGAAGATCACATCAGTGACTCAACCCACTCAAGTGACGCACCCCTCCTAGGGATGGTATGAAAGAGCCCTAGTAAGCCAGTGACTCAGCCCCTGTAATAGGGTTAGAGGCAGAGAATCCCAGTGGAAAGAGGGGAACCGGCCAGGCAGAAACAGCAAGGGTGGTTCGTTGCTCCAGAGCCTTTCCGTTCAATCATATGACCCCCTGAGTCTTAAGTAAAGACTTAAAGATTGAGACCGAGTCTGCGTCTCTCACATGGGTAGGCAGACCATTCCATAAAAATGGAGCTCTATAGGAGAAAGCCCTGCCTCCAGCTGTTTGCTTAGAAATTCTAGGGACAATTAGGAGGCCTGCGTCTTGTGACCGTAGCGTACGTGTAGGTATGTACGGCAGGACCAAATCAGAGAGATAAGTAGGAGCAAGCCCATGTAATGCTTTGTAGTTTAGCAGTAAAACCTTGAAATCAGCCCTTGCCTTGACAGGAAGCCAGTGTAGGTAGGCTAGCACTGGAGTAATATGATCAATTTTTTTGCTTCTAGTCAGGATTCTAGCAGCCGTATTTAGCACTAACTGAAGTTTATTTAGTGCTTTATCGAGGTAGCCGGAAAATAGAGCATTGCAGTAGTCTAACCTAGAAGTGACAAAAGCATTGATTAATTTTTCTGCATCATTTTTGGACAGAAAGTTTCTGATTTTTGCAATCTTACATAGATGGAAAAAAGCTGTCCTCGAAATGGTCTTGATATGTTCTTCAAAAGAGAGATCAGGGTCTAGAGTAACGCCGAGGTCCTTCACAGTTTTATTTGAGACGACTGTACAACCATTAAGATTAATTGTCAGATTCAACAGAAGATCTCTTTGTTTCTTGGGACCTAGAACAAGCATCTCTGTTTTGTCCGAGTTTAATAGTAGAAAGTTTGCAGCCATCCACTTCCTTATGTCTGAAACACATGCTTCTAGCGAGGGCAATTTTGGGGCTTCGCCATGTTTCATTGAAATGTACAGCTGTGTGTCATCCGCATATCAGTGAAAGTTTACATTATGTTTTCGAATAACATCCCCAAGAGGTAAAATATATAGTGAAAACAATAGTGGTCCTAAAACAGAACCTTGAGGAACACCGAAATTTACAGTTGATTTGTCAGGACAAACCATTCACAGAGACAAACTGATATCTTTCCGACAGATAAGATCTAAACCAGGCCAGAACATGTCTGTGTAGACCAATTTGGGTTTCCAATCTCTCCAAAAGAATGTGGTGATCGATGGTATCAAAAGCAGCACTAAGGTCTAGGAGCACGAGGACAGATGCAGAGCCTCGGTCCGATGCCATTAAAATGTCATTTACCACCTTCACAAGTGCCGTCTCAGTGCTATGATGGGGTCTAAAACCAGACTGAAGCATTTCGTATACATTGTTTGTCTTCAGGAAGGCTGCGCAACAGCCTTCTCTAAAATCATTGAGAGGAATGGAAGATTCGATATAGACCGATAGTTTTTTATATTTTCTGGGTCAAGGTTTGGCTTTTTCAAGAGAGGCTTTATTACTGCCACTTTTAGTGAGTTTGGTACACATACAGTGGATAGAGAGCCGTTTATTATGTTCAACATAGGAGGGCCAACCACAGGAAGCAGCTCTTTCAGTAGTTTAGTTGGAATAGGGTCCAGTATACAGCTTGAAGGTTTAGAGGCCATGATCATTGTGTCAAGAGATATAGTACTAAAACACTTGAGCGTCTCTCTTGATCCTAGGTCCTGGCAGAGTTGTGCAGACTCAGGACAACTGAGGTTTGGAGGAATACGCAGGTTTAAAGAGGAGTCCGTAATTTGCTTTCTAATAATCATAATCTTTTCCTCAAAGAAGTTCATGAATTTATCACTGCTAAAGTGAAAGTCATCTTCTCTTGGGGAATGCTGCTTTTTAGTTAGCTTTGCCACAGTATCAAAAAGGAATTTCGGATTGTTCTTATTTTCCTCAATTAAGTTAGAAAAATAGGATGATCGAGCAGCAGTAAGGGCTCTTCGGTACTGCACGGTACCGTCCTTCCAAGCTAGTCGGAAGACTTCCAGTTTGGTGTGGCGCCATTTCCGTTCCAATTTTCTGGAAGCTTGCTTCAGAGCTCGTGTATTTTCTGTGTACCAGGGAGCTAGTTTCTTATGAGACATTTTTTTAGTTTTTAGGGGTGCAACTTCATCTAGGGTATTGCGCAAGGTTAAATTGAGATCCACAGTTAGGTGGTTAACGGATTTTTGTCCTCTGGCGTCCTTGGGTAGGCAGAGGGAGTCTGGAAGGGCATCAAGGAATCTTTGTGTTGTCTGTGAATTTATAGCACGACTTTTGATGTTCCTTGGTTGGGGTCTGAGCAGATTATTTGTTGCAATTGCAAACGTAATAAAATGGTGGTCCGATAGTCCAGGATTATGAGGAAAAACATTAAGATCCACAACATTTATTCCATGGGACAAAACTAGGTCCAGCGTATGACTGTGACAGTGAGTGGGTCCAGAGACATGTTGGACAAAACCCACTGAGTCAATGATGGCTCCGAAAGCCTTTTGGAGTGGGTCTGTGGACTTTTCCATGTGAATATTAAAGTCACCAAAGATTAGAATATTATCTGCAATGACTACAAGGTCCGATAGGAATTCAGGGAACTCAGTGAGAAAATACAATCTCCTCTGACATAAACTATTTGCACTACAGACATGTCAGTTCATAAAGTTATACAAGTAACTACAATGCTACTCACAGTTTGCTACATGCACAAAACAAATATTAGACATAAAGGCTCTCAAACCAGGAGAGTCTGCTGTTGCCAACAGGAGCTTGATTGCAAGAAGCTAACCACTTAGAAAGATAACTAGCTACTAAGTTAGCAACCAAATTCACAACTGCAGAACATTTAGCACATTTTAGACCGTTAACTTAATAATTAGGTTATAAGATATCTAGCTGGCAAACACTTAGTTGTGAATTTCATACTGTAACTATATCACCTGGTGTGTGCTGCACAACAAAGCTCCGGTCTCTTATTGTTGTGTGCTTGTACATAACATGTGACTGGGGACTACCGGTAAGCTTAATAAAATAAAATAAAGTATTGACGGTAGGGATGTAAAAGTTCACCAAACACATTGTGCACATATTGCGGTTTTAGGGTCACGGTTGGGTTTGGTACAGCAGGACAATGAGATGCCATTCACAATGTTCAGCATTCACAATGTTCCTGGCATTGTTTGTTGTGACAGGATTGTTATGTTGGGCCTCTCAAGTTTCTACTTTGATGCTGCATTTGTAACCATGTGGGAGGTGGGAATTTACAAGTTGTGAAATCATAAATGCCAGTTGGATGCATTCATGTGATTTGAACTCATTGAAAAAGACGATTGGCTGCCGCTGAGCGACTAATGTATATTACTCTCTGTCCCCCCCCCCCCATGTCTGTGTGTGGAATTGTTTGTTTGTTACGTGTGGTTCACATCAGGCCGGTTTGCGCCGGGTATGTGTTTGACCCGTGTGTTTTGTTTATTGTACTGTTTGTGTACTTTGGCCGTTATCGCTGTTTTCCATGGGCATGAATACAGTGCGCCTGTTATCACCCATCTCTGCTCTCCTGCACCTGACTTACCTTCAACCAGTTGCGCACATCGTGACAAAAATAGTGATTTTGTCAAGCAGCACAGGCAGTAGCTCTATAGAGATGAGATGATGACTTGAATGAAATAATAAAGTCATCAAAAAAACAAATGTAAAATACACAACAGCTAAAATATTGAAGTAAAACAAAGTAATAAAGTGAATAAATTATGGTTAATAAGTGATAAGCAGTAATGGGCAGTCACTAACATCATGGGACTTTTAAAAATGGTTTTATTCTGTGTTGTTACAGCATTCAACCCACATAATGCATAGTGCATTTAATGTTTAGAATTTTTTTTTATCAAAACCAAAATTGATTTTTTTTGACCGAAACCAAACCAACCTCAAAAAGCAATAATTGCTCAGCTCTACTAATGGCCAACAAGCTGCGTGAATCATAAACAAAAAATACAGCTATCATGCTTGTAAACAATTATAGAGTTAAATAGTTAATTACATTTTTTTTTGATGTTGCATTTAAGGAAATGCTGTTATAGAATAGGTTTGGGCGGTATACCGTATATACCCTATACATAGGAATTTGGAAATAGCCATTGCATGGTTTTTCAATACCCTCAATACCGTTGAAACTATTTCTTAGAAGTTTTTCAATATATTTTTATATTTGTAGCTACTTTTTAAGTAAATGCCTGTAGTCAACTTGTGCAATGCATTAGGAGATAAAGCAGATCGGTTTCTTCATTTCACCTGTCACATTATGAAGCTTACCATCGTTCCCCAGAACAGTTGAACCAGTCATGTGTTTGTTTGTAAATAGCACAACGGGAGAAAGCCGGAGCATATGAGTTTAGCTGTGTATTGACAGGGGTCACGTTTTATATTGAAAGTCAACAGTTTTTTTTTTTGCTTCAATAGAGTGATCTGGGATGTGCATCTATAGTTTCCTTCACAGTATATATACATATATATACATTTGTGCAACACATTCTGCAGAAAATAACTTCATTTTCATCAGATGACAACAGAAGTGCAATGCTATTTGGCTAGATTGTTGAATGTCCTTCCCTATAAGTGTGCTGAAAGTCTGTTGTCAATTTGTTTACTGTAAAATAGCATTGTATCTGGTCCAAAACGTATCTAAGGGTTTGTAAACAGGCTGATTGGTCGGCTATTTGAGCCAGTAAATGGGGCTTTACTATTTTTAGGTAGCGGAATGACTTTTGCTTCCCTTCAGGCCTGAGGGCACACACTTTCTAGTAGGCTTAAATTGAAGATATGGCAAATAGGAGTGGCAATATCGTACACTATTATCAGCAGTCATCTTCCAAAATCTTCCATTTTGTCAGACCCCTGTGGCTTGTCATTGTTGTCAAAAAATTTTGCCTCTTCCACATTCTCTTTACGGAATTCAAAATTACAATTCTTGTCTTTCATAATTTGGTCAGATATATTTGGATTTGTTGTGTCAGCATTTGTTGCTGGCATGTCATGCCTAAATTTGCTAATCTTGCCAATGAAAAAATTATTAAATTAGTTGGCAATATCAGTCGGTAGCAAGTTATTATTTTAATGAACCTTGTTTCATATGTTAACGTGAGCTATTTTGATAACTTTTCTAGGATGCTTGATTGTTTTCATTGCTTAAAGATTATCAGAGTAGATATTCTCATTTTATTTATGTTAGTGCAGGGTGAGCTGCACATAATGTACTTCCTAATAGGGCACACCGTCTAAGTGCTAACAGCATAAATCTGGTTCAAAAGCATATGATTGCTGCATGCAATAGCTGTAGGATCAGCAGAGGTATTCAGGGCAGTTAGAGGGATATAAATTAGGTACATTTGCTAAAGCATTATGATGACTCAGCGACACGATGGTAGGGATTAACTGAGCTGGACTTGGGTCATTGTCTCAACGCAGCCTTATAGTGCTGTGAAAGGATCCAGACACCCAAAGGATTTGGGTGGATCTCATCCTCCTTATGAAACGTGTTTTGCTTCCAAAAGGAATCAAAATTGTCAACAAAAGTTACACCCATTGAGCTGCAATAATAAAAATAATAATAAGTAGCCAGTTGTGAAGAGAAAGAATCCTGCTAAAGACAAGTATATGTCAAAACATTGTTTATTTGCGCAATGTCTCTCGTTTACATTCGCTTGTGAATGTCCAAACTGACCAAAAATGACATTCAGTAGTTACCACCTATATATGTATAACTTTATGAGCTAGATTGCCTGTCTTTGCAATTGGTTTATTTTTGTTTGCCCTCGTTTGTATATTTTGCTAACAGCCTCCTTGGAAATTCGCTATTACGTGTGCAAATTTTGTTTTGCGTTCTTGTAATAGACGCCCAATGAGCTTTTTTGCTTTTTGGTGAACCCTTTAGTACTAAACGGGTAATAACATAAATCCCGAGATGAGAGAAGGACTGTATGATGATATGAAAATCTGTATCCATCCCAACCCTATTATAGAGGGCATTTCCTTAGTAGGTGACATCAGAGGTCACCATGTGGGAGTAGTGGGTGCTCAGGATGGTAGACGAGTTTCTCACGAGTAATGACCAGTTGGAGGGCCGTTCAAGGGATTTCCCCCATTCATATGTGGTAAATTCCCACTTCCCACGGTTACGAACACACCGTGACACTGCCTTTAAAATATTTATCTGACTTCATAAAGATAATGAAAATATACAAGCAAGCATGAGGCAATGAGTTGACGTTGACTAGAAAGAATTGGTTGAGAGTTTAGAGTTCACCCTGTACAGATACAAGTTACCACAGAGATCATACATCCATATAGGTAGCATCAGAGTTATCTTCAGTGATCACGTTTCAGATAGAATAATACTAGTATCTATGTCTGGTATCTATCAAACATTCAATAGTCAGTACTGGCCCTTTAGAGGGGGAAGGGCTGACTAGGCCTTGGGAATGATCCTTTGTGCTTTACTTTGTGTTCCTGGACCATTTCCCATGCAGTTCCAGGTGACAGAGAGTACATAAATTAGTGCCTATCAAATCAAAGTTTATTTGTCACGTGCGCTGAATACAACAGGTAGACCTTAGAGTGAAATGCTTACTTACAGGCTCTAACCAATAGTGCACAAAGGGTATTAGGTGAACAATAGGTAGGTAAAGAAATAAAACAACAGTAAAAAGACAGGCTATATACAGTAGCGAGGCTATAGAAGTAGCGAGGCTACATACAGACACCGGTTAGTCAGGCTGATTGAGGTAGTATGTGCAGGTAGATATGGTTAAAGTGACTATGCATATATGATGAACAGAGAGTAGCAGTGGCGTAAAAGAGAGATTGGCGGGTGATGGATGACGGGACACAATGCAGATAGCCCGGTTAGCCAATGTGCGGGAGCACTGGTTGGTCAGCCCAATTGAGGTAGTATGTGCATGAATGTATAGTTAAAGTGACTATGTATATATGATAAACAGAGAGTAGCAGCAGCGTAAAAAAGAGGGGTGGGAGGGCACAATATGTAAGTAGTCCGGGTAGCCATTTCATTACTTGTTCAGGAGTCTTATGGCTTGGGGGTAAAAACTGTTGAGAAGCCTTTTTGTCCTAGACTTGGCACTTCGGTATCACTTGCCATGCGGTAGTAGAGAGAACAGTCTATGACTGGGGTGGCTGGGGTCTTTGACAATTTTTAGGGCCTTCCTCTGACACCGCCTGGTGTAGAGGTCCTGGATGGCAGGCAGCTTAGCCCCAGTGATGTACTGGGCCGTACGCACTACCCTCTGTAGTGCCTTGCGGTCAGAGGCCGAACAATTGCCGTAACAGCCAGTGATGCAACCATGCTCTCGATGTTGCAGCTGCAGAACCTTTTGAGGATCTCAGGACCCATGCCAATTTTTTTTTGTTTCCTGAGGGGGAATAGGCTTTGTCGTGCCCTCTTCACAACTGTCTTGGTGTGTTTGGACCATTCTAGTTTGTTGTTGATGTGGACACCAAGGAACTTGAAGCTCTCAACCTGCTCCACTACAGCCCCGTCGTTGAGAAGCCTAGCCTACATGTGTAATGTAGTAAGATTGTGAACACTTGAAAGCTTGATGAAGGAAGCAACATTTAATTGCTACATCTGTTTTGAATTCAGGGAGTTGTGTTAGCTGTTGTTTCTTACAGTAACATGATTTGTGTACTGTTACTGCTGCAGTTAAGTCTGTGGCGTAATATGCTCTATTTGGTCTAAAGCAGATTCTGCCAATGAAATTGCAGGGCGCCAAATACAAATCAACAGAAATCTCATAAATCAAATTTCTCAAACATACAAGTATTAGGCACCATTTTAAATATACAATTCTCGTTAATCCACCCACAGATTCTAATTTAAAAAATGCTTTACAGTGAAAGCTCCACAAACAATTATGTTAGGTCACCACCAAGTCACAGAAAAACCCAGCCATTTTTCCAGCCAAAGAGAGGAGTCACAAAAACCACCATAAAATTAATCACTAACCGTTGATGATCTTCATCAGATGACACTCATAGGACTTCATGTTACACAATACATGTATGTTTTGTTCGATAAAGTGCATATTTATATCCAAAAATCTCATTTTACATTGGTGTGTTATGTTCAGTAGTTCAAAAACATGCTGTGATTTTGCAGAGAGCCACATCTGTTCACAGAAATACTCATTCTAAATGTTGATGAAAATTAAAGTGTTATGCATGGAACTTTAGATATACTTCTCTTTAATGCAACCACTGTGTCAGATTTCAAAAACACTTTCCGGAAAAAGCATAATCTGAGTACGGCACTCAAAGCCCAAACCAGCCAAATGAAATATCTGCCATGTTGCGCAGTCAACATTAGTCAGAAATAGCATTATAAATATTCACTTACCTTTGATGATCTTCATCAGAATACACTCCCAGGAATCCCAGTTCCACAATAAATGTTTGATTTGTTCGATAATGTCCATAATTTATGTCCAAATAGCTTCTTTTGTTAGGGTGTTTGGTAAACAAATCCAAACTCACGTTCAGGTCCAGCCGAACGTCGGACGAAAAGTTCAAAAAGTTATATTAGAGGTCGTAGAAACTTGTCAAACTAAGTATAGAATAAATCTTTAGGATGTTTTTATCAAAAATGTTCAATAATGTTCCAATCGGAGAATTCCATTGAGCAATGGAACGAGAGCTACCTATCATGTGAAATGCGCGTGAGTGAGAACGAGGCTGCTGTCAGACCCCTTGGTCAAACATCTCTCATCCGTCCCCCCTTCACAGTAGAAGCCTGAAACAACGCTCTAAAGACGGTTGACATCGAGTGGAAGCCTTAGGAAGTGCAAGGTGACCCATATCCCCCTGTGTATTCGATAGGGAGTTCAAAAACTACAAACCTCAGATTTCCGACTTCCTGTTTGGATGTTTTCTTAGGTTTTTGCCTGCCATATGAGTTATGTTATACTCACAGACATCATCCAAACAGTTTTAGAAACTTCAGAGTGTTTTCTATCCAATACTACTAATAATGCATATATTAGCATCTGTGACGACCCTCCCAACTCCGCCCACCGGCATCCTAATAAGGAAACAACAAAGAGAGAATACGGCCTGGGACTAAGTAGGAGGCAGTTTACTCTGGGCACGCTATTCATCCAAAAGTGAAAATGCTGCCCCCTATCCCAAAGAAGTTAAAGGTTGGAGGGTGCCTTATCTTGCCAATCTCTTGTCGCCTGTAATATTCCAGCTCAGCAAAGGACAGGTTTTACGAGACTATGAGGAAGCTAAAGTCTCACAAGGCTGTCATGTTTTCCAAAATGTCTCAAAAACATATGAACTTTGCTTAGGACTATTACATACTTTGCTAAGAAATGTATTCTTCTATTGTGGACCTCTAATACCCCTCCGACATTTAAAATGTGGATTGACCAGATTGTTGACTTTCTCCCTCTTGAAAAGCTCACTTATGACCTCCGCAAGAGACAGAGACAGTTAGATAGATTCTGGTCTCCACTACTCAACTATATTTCAAATTGGACAGAGTGAATGGGGTGATTAGGGAAATGAGCAGATACATGTTGTGTAAGGTGCTGTAAAATCTAAAAACTAATTATTTGCGCGTCGTCTCAGCTAAGGCTGGAAATAGCTAATAAGAACCTTGATAGTGCTGCTGCAAGTTATATATTATTTTTATTTTTTAATAATTATATATTATTATTTATTTTTAAAAATATATTATTATTATTATTCTTTATTTCTATTTTTTCAAGGCTGTCACATCTGTAAATGTGGAATGTGTTTTGTTGGTTGATTGAAAAACAAGAAAACTTAATAAAACTTTAAATAAATAAAATAGCATATGAACAAGTCGTACAAGTTTTTTACAATTACTGATCATAGCCCTCAAATTCGAACGCCATTCAAATGTCTAACCTGAATATGATTTTCAAGGTGTCATTGTCTTATACAGGTCATGCTAGGTCCACACGCATGCACTGGTAGTAGTAGCATTTCCCTTGTATCGGTAGCTAGCTAGCCCACAAGTCATAGCATATGCATTGTATCGGTAGCTTGCTAACTGCTCTCTCCACAGGTCATAGCATTTCTATTGTATCGGTAGCTAGCTAACCGCAAACTTCTCTCTCCACAGGTAGTAACACTCATTTATCAGTAGCTAGCTAACCGCAAACTTCTCTCTCCACAGGTAGTAACACTCATTTATCAGTAGCTAGCTAACCACCAACTGCTCTCTCTTTCCTCAGGTGCGTTTGCCAAGGTCAAAGAGAGTCAGCGGATGAGCGACGAAGGGAAAATGGACCAGGAAGAGGCAGACGGAGTGCGTAAACGCTGCCGGACAGTGGGATTTGCTCTACAGGCTGAGATGAACCACTTCCACCAGCGCCGCGAGGTGGACTTCAAGGAGATGATGCAGGCCTACATCAAACAGCAGATCGCCTTCTACCAGCGCGTGGGCCAACAGCTGGAGCGTACCCTGCACATGTACGACAACCTGTAGAGGCTGGGCTTGTCATCAGCCCTGACGTTATCCTT
This sequence comes from Oncorhynchus gorbuscha, assembly GCF_021184085.1. Lineage (NCBI taxonomy): Eukaryota > Metazoa > Chordata > Actinopteri > Salmoniformes > Salmonidae > Oncorhynchus > Oncorhynchus gorbuscha. Next base: position 55,529,015 of record NC_060173.1, read on the forward strand.
TTGATCCGAAATGGCCGCCAAGTTCAACGGGGCCTCTTCAGGGGTTGTCAAAAATCCTATTGGAAACCGAGACATCCCACTGGACACACACTGGTTGTTTAAATGTAATTTGTCAATGTATTGTGACGTGGAAAATACATTGGATTTGAACAAAGTTTACATCATTGAAATTAGGGTAAAACTTCAACTTAACTACAGAGACTTAACCTGATTAACAGGTTGTTACATCAGTCTAATTTCAACATAATCATCATAACAATTAAATACGTGGAAATTGCGTTGAAAATTCCACGTAGAAATGTAAAAAATCTTCAACTTTGGGTGGTTGAAATGAAGTTTAATTTCATATTTGATTAGACATATGTTATTTGAACTTGTGTCAATGCTGATAGTAAAATTGTATGTTTGAATCAACATCATTGTTTCAACGTCATGCCATCAACCTAAATAGATGTATATTGAAATAAAATAGTAAGCCCCATCCAACGATTCCTGCCTGAACATTGACACCTACAGAGAGGTAATGCACTTCAGTGAAACAAGTCTACCATACAGATAGATGCCTTCCTCTATGTACACTGCTTAGCTTGAGAAACAAGCAGTGTTCAATTCAGCGGACCTATCATGTCAACACAGTTAGACATTGGTCAGCTTCCATACACTTTTGAATAGTTGAAAGTAACTCCTCTAACTTTTCTTCCACTTGCTGCATGTGAAAGTAAGTTTGGAGTGAGGTTGGGTTTATTATGTAAGCTACATTGACATCTGATTTTCCCAAAGACTACCATCATTTCAACGCTAGGTATACTGTCATTCAACTATGGCTGATTGGATCTTTAGTAGTATAGAAGTAGTTACCATTAGCTTTATAATTAGGATGCTGAATTTACCTCTTCATGATGACATGAAGTTGAAACTGACGTTGATTCAAATATACAATTTGACTAGGTTAAACTAAATATGTCTCATCAAATATAAAATTCTACCCTTAAGAAAGCTACCCTTAAGAAAAATATAGTTTACTTAACTAAGGTTACTTTGAAAAAGTAGTTCAATATATCCGAAGCACATAATTCAGAAACATTATTGTATGTAAATTTGAAATGTCATAGACTACAAATTGCAAGAACAGTTCACTTTGGGGTCATACATTAATGGAATATGTCATTTTAATCGAATATGTAAGTTTCAAGTGAGAATTTGGCAGGTCTGATGCCGAAAACCCCCCAAAATATTTCCTACTTCACCCATATATATATATATATTTTTTTTTTGACTAGTTCAACTACCAGCTAGCTTCTTCAAATGTAGTTAAATTACTAGTTGAACTTCATGTAGTTCGCTACTCCCCAACACAAAATGTCAACCAGTTCCATACACTTAGTGTACAAAACATTAAGAACACCTGGTCTTTCCATTACATAGACTGACCAGGTGAAAGCTATGATCACTTGTTCACTCCACTTCAATCAGTGTAAATGAAGGGGAGGAGACAAGTTAAAAAATGTTTTTTTAAACCTTGAGACAATTGAGACATGGATTGTGTTTGTGTGCCACTCCAAGAGTGAATGGGCAAGACAAAAGATTTAAGTGCCTTTGAAAGGGGTATGGTAGTAGGTGCCAGGCACACTGGTTTGTGTCAAGAATTTAGGGTAAAAAAGAGGGGGAGATATAGCTCAATATTAGGTAGTTATTCCTAATGTTTTGCACACTTAACCTGGATGAACATAGGATTATATATATATATATATATATTATGTTAATATGTCGAATTTCCAATGCATTTTCAACGTATACATAGTTCTGATGATTATGTTGAAATTAGATTGATGTATCAATCTGTTATTCAGGTCAAGTCATTGTATTGAAGTTGAAGTTTTACCCTCATTTCAATGCTTACAACGCTGGTTGAAATGAGATGACATAAGTACTGTTTGATTACTTTTTGTATTTTCCACATTGATTCCACGTCACAATACTTTGACAAATGGTATTGAAACAATGTTGATTTAACCAGTGTGTGCCCAGCGGGATGGCTGTAAGCTGGAAAAGTTTATCTGTTTATTCTCTTTCTTCATGGTGGACCATGATAGTCACACAAACCCTGGCTTGAAAGAAGAGAGGGGTTACTGAGGTTGCTGCCTTATAAATATTACTTTCTGCTTATTGTGACTTGAATATGGGCCAAGTGGTTCATAGACTCGGCCAGAAAGAGGGCATGTTCTTGAAGAGGCTGGGAAAACCAGTTTGTGCACTTCACGTAATAGTCACTTTCCAGGCTGAAATTCGAAGTCTAAATTCTTTGTTTCAAGGGATTTACACCATTGTCTTCTTCATAAATCTACCAATTTTCCTATGTTATGACCAATATTTTTGTTGTTGTTGTATACAATACCATCTATTTAAGGTGTTTGCAACAAATCTTAATACGTCAATTGATAGGTGGAATTTAAGAATTCTCTGCAGAGGGTCAAAGATAGGCATGTGTAGCGTTAAGCAGACGGTAGAAGCTGAACCCCTTTCGTGTACTGTATGAAAACCATGACAGAGTCCATGCCATCTCCTCCCGTTCTTTCTCAGAGTAAGGGCTTGAATGCTCAGGTGTTCACTGCAAACGTGGTACCTGAATGTATCTTCTTGAGATAGCTCTCCATACAAGCCATGACTGTGCCCGTCGGCGGCTTTTAGAGTTCCAAGAGGCAGCGGCTGCACTACATAGCTTAAGAGATATAACATCATGGAATGAATGTTACTTTTTCCCCGTGGTCCCTGTAAGTGCCTTGAAGGAGCAGAGGCATTTTAGTGTGATTTTCTAAACAAATGTCTTCACCTGCTTCTTTGCCCATTTGAGGAGGAACAGGCCTTTGGAATCAGTTGTGCTCCAGTTGAGTTTGCACAGGAGCTTTGCACCCGTCGTTCATGGTGTGTGTGCGTGCATGCCTCCGTGCGATTGTAAATTGTTGGGTTATTGATAGACTCCTTGTTCTTTCTGTTGCAACAAACGTTTGGCCAGCAGTCTTGAAGTTGGAAGTACTTAATGTTACAGTAAGTGTAAACAAGGAGTAATCACCCCTCTTATTTGAGAAACAATGTTGACTTCGAACATAGTGTTCTTCTCTGAGCTGAATCATTACCGCACATATTTCAGTGTTGATTACCAAATAATTGAAGTTGTTCCAGTCATATAACACATGCATTTTAATAGGAGCCACCTTATGAGACTTTATAGAGATCTGTGGTTTGTTTGAGCTATCTTTAGAACTATTATGAATCTAAGAGGTTAAGACGGAGACACTGCTTCTCAGTGAATGCATTGCCTCAAGAACAGTCTAGTAAATGATTAAATACAGAGCACTAACTTGTTCACAATTAAGGCGTTGCTTTGAATAGTTACTTGAGTTAACGGTCCATTCACATGCTTTAATTGGCTTTCCCCAAGTACCGTTAAATAATACAGTACTCTTACTCAGGGTTTTCATTCTGATTACGGAATATTGAAGTATAAATGGTCTAGCACAGACCCCAAAGAGATCTCCTGACATGTATTTCCATTCACTTCAATTTGACAGGACAAAAACCAATCACCAGAAAAACAATACTATAAGTTATTGTATGATGCTCTTTTTCCCCAGTTATGCTTGAGACCATAGTTTCAGTAAATAAACAAAGACTGCCCTGCCATTACCTTCTAAGTAAACCACAAAAGTCTGACTCTGTCCATGACTCAGTACTGAGTGTTGTCTCAATGGCTGGTCCACTTCCAACGTACATTCCAGGGTATGGGTAGATGTTAAAACCAGGTGTTTCACAACACTCCTTTTGAAATGTTCTCATCTTCTCACCTGTTTTTTTGTGTTTTTTTTTGTTATTGCACAAAGACCAAAGTATCACTATTTAGCACTCAGTATGAAATGAAAGGGTCTCTCCGATAAATAGCTGACCATACATAGGAGGTGGTCGAGTGTTGGCTGTCTTCAATAGTTTTCTTATTCATACGGTCACATTTTGAGGAGATGGGTCGGACAACCTCTGTGGAAAGAGACTAACAGGGCAAAGGGAGAAGGAATATTCAGGGGAAAAGGACTGGAAATGATTCCATGTGAACTGTTACTCACCGACTCGGACTGGCAGTGCGAACGGTAATGGAAGGACATGTTGACGAACTGTATGGCTGGTGGAAGGACACTGAGTCTCACATGGATGATTCTGGCTTCACGAGTATGTGTGAGAATGAGACTGGGACGGGCATGATGAGACCTATGGTTCTGTTATATTTTCCTATATTGAAATACACACTGTCTTAGGATTTTGGCACAAGGAATGATGTCACTAAGGGAGGCTCTGAAAGTCTTAATAAAAGCGATCATGCTGATTCTGATTTTTAATGTTGTTTATCTATCTTTGTACGTGGAGCAGTGATTTAATGTTGCCTTGGGGAAAGATGGGGGGTGCTTTCTGGAGCCTTCAGAATATATGGTATGAATACACACTATACAAATTGTATTAATAAATTGCTGGGTAAAAGACACAAAAAGGCACGTAATGCTATTAACACAATGATACGAGACATCACATAATATGGATATTTTTCCAGCTTTAACTGGGAAACTACTGCAACGAATCAAACTCCCTCTACGGAAACTTGGAAAAGAAAAATATGTTTGTTTTTTACGAGTTTGTATAGAGGGAGTTTTGTTTGCAGTAGTTTCCCAGTCAAAGCTGAAAAAATATACATTTTATGTCAGCAAGTATTCTCATAGAATTCCTATGGCGTATGCATTGCACGGTAAGAATGGTTGTCACTGCAGAAATGTCACAAATGCACCTTGCCTTGCCCCAAAATTCTCATCAACAAAAGAGTGATCAAATTTGATCCTACACCTGAAAAAAAGCAGGATGCCACCATAACGTCCATTTATGTCAGAACTGTTATCAGCCAAATACATTTAAACTCAGTTTTTTTCACAATTCCTGACATTTAATCCAAGTAAAAATTTCCTGTCTTAGGTCAGTTAGGATCACCACTTTATTTTAAGAGTGTGAAATGTCAGAATAATAGTAAAGAGAATGATTTATTTCAGCTTATTTCATCACATTCCCAGTGTGTTATGCAGGTGAATGAGGACCCAAAAGCGACTTGGCGAAAACAGAGTCTTTAATCCAGTAAAGTAAAATACAATCAAAAAACACAATTTCCACTCGTAATGACGAGAACAGACTGGAGACTCGATCTTGAACTGCAGGTTGCCTCGGGAAGGCACTTGAACTTAGCAGACTCAGACACCTGCTCACCACGCAGCATCTGAGGGAAACACGACACGACAGGGCGATACACAGACACAGCACGGTGAACAATAGACAAGGATCCGACAGGACAGGAACGGAAAACAAGGGAAGAAATAGGGACTCTAATCAGGGGAAAAGATAAGGAACAGGTGTGGGAAGACTAAATGATTGATTAGGGGAATAGGAACAGCTGGGAGCAGGAACAGAGCGATAGAGAGAAGAGAGAGAGGGAGGAAGAGAGAAAGAGGGGAACGAACCTAAAAAGACCAGCAGGGGGAAAACGAACAGAAGGAAAAGCAAAATGACAAGATGATATAAGACAAAACATGACAGTACCCCCCCACTCACCGAGCGCCTCCTGGCGCTCTCGAGGAGGAACACTGGCGGCAACGGAGGAAATCATAGATCACAAACGGTCCAGCACGTCCCGAGAAAGAACCCAACTCCTCTCCTCAGGACCGTAACGAAAAACGATAAAAAGGGAAACTAGGGTACTACTCTAAAAAAAAAATGAGACACGGGTAGAGAACTGAAAACTTTAGAGCAAACAGGACCAAACAGGCCAGGAGAGTAACAACTAGGGACAGACTGAGACACAGCAAGGGCAGGAACAAGAACAGGAGAGATGCGATGGCAGGGAACAGACTGAGACCCAGCAAGACCAGGAGCAGAAGCAGAAAAAAAATTACCAGACTCTTTCTGCGCGCAGTCTGAACACGCAGCCACGAAACGGCGCGTGTCACGCTCCTGAGTAGGCCACCAAAACCGCTGGCGAATAGAAGCAAGCGTACCCCGAACGCCGGGATGGCCAGCTAACTTGGCAGAGTGAGCCCACTGAAGAACAGCCAGATGAGTAGAAACAGGAACGAAAAGAAGGTTACTAGGACAAGCGCGCGGCGACGCAGTGTGCGTGAGTGCTTGCTTAACCTGTGTCTCAATTCCCCAGACAGTCAACCCGACAACACGCCCAACAGGAAGGATCCCCTCGGGATCGGTAGAAGCCACAGAAGAACTAAAGAGACGGGATAAAGCATGAGGCTTGGTGTTCTTAGTACCCGGGCAATAAGAAATAACGAACTCGAAACGAGCGAAAAACAACGCCCAACGAGCATGACGCGCATTCAGTCGTTTGGCAGAACGGATGTACTCAAGGTTCCTTTGGTCAGTCCAAACGACAAAAGGAACGGTCGCCCCTCCAACCACTGTCGCCATTTGCCTAGGGCTAAACGGATGGCGAGCAGTTCGCGGTTAGCCACATCATAGTTACGTTCCGACGGTGACAGGCGATGAGAAAAATACGCACAAGGGTGGACCCCATCGTCAGTATCGGAGCGCTGGGACAGAATGGCTCCCACGCCCACCCCCGACGCGTCAACCTCAACAATAAACTGTTTAGTGACGTCAGGTGCAACAAGGATAGGAGCGGATGCAAAACGCTTCTTAAAGAGATCAGAACAACAATCATACGACCGGTGAGGAGGAAGGGAGTTGGTTCTGGACCGACTGAAGACCGTGCGCAGACCATGATATTCCTCCGGCACTCCTGTCAAATCACCAGGCTCCTCCTGAGAAGAGGGGACAGAACAAACAGGAGAAATAGCAGACATTAAACACTTCACATGACAAGAAACGTTCCAGGAAAGGATAGAATTACTAGACCAATCAAAAGAAGGATTATGACACACTAGCCAGGGATGACCCAAAACAACAGGTGTAAAAGGTGAACAAAAAATCAAAAAAGAAATGGTCTCACTATGGTTACCAGATACAGTGAGGGTTAAAGGTAGTGTTTCACATAATATACTGGGGAGAGGACTACCATCCAAGGCAAACATGACCGTGGGCTCCCTAACTGTCTGAGAGGAATGTCATGTTCCCGCGCCCAGGCTTCGTCCATAAAACAGCCCTCTGCCCCAGAGTCTATTAATGCACTGCAGGAAGCTGCCGATCCGGTCCAGCGTAGATGGACCGGTAAGGTAGTACATGTACTTGACGGAGAGGACCGTCTAGTAGCGCTTATCAGTCGCCCTCCGCTTACTGATGAGCTCTGGCCTTTAACTGGACATGAAATGACAAAATGACCAGCGGAACCGCAATAGAGACAGAGGCGGTTGGTGATTCTCCGTTCCCTCTCCTTAGTCGAGATGCGAATACCCCCAGCTGCATGGGCTCAACACCTGAGTCAGTGGGGAAAGACGGTAGTGTCGGAGAGAGGGGAGACACAGTTAACGCGAGCTCTCTTCTATGAGCTCGGTGACGAAGATCTACCCGTCGTTCAATGCGAATAGCGAGTTCAATCAAAGAATCCACGCTGGATGGAACCTCCCGAGAGAGAATCTCATCCTTAACCTTAGCGTGGAGTCCCTCCAGAAAACGAGCGAGCAACGCCTGCTCGTTCCAGTTACTGGAGGCAGCAAGAGTGCGAAACTCTATAGAGTAATCCGTTATGGATCGATTACCTTGACATAGGGAAGACAGGGACCAGGAAGCTTCTTTCCCAAAAACTGAGCGATCAAAAACCCTTATCATCTCCTCTTTAAAGTTCAGATAATTGTTAGTACACTCAGCGCTTGCCTCCCAGATAGCTGTGCCCCACTGCCGAGCCCGACCAGTAAGGAGTGATATGACGTAGGCAATCCGAGCTCTCTCTTGAGTATGTGTTGGGTTGGAGAGAGAACACAATATCACACTGGGTGAGAAAGGAGCGACACTCAGTGGGCTGCCCAGAATAACATGGTGGGTTATTAACCCTAGGTTCCGGAGGCTCGGAAGAACCGGAAGTAGCTGGTGACACGAGACGAAGACTCTGATACTGTCCTGAGAGGTCGGAGACCTGAGCGGCCAGGGTCTCAACGGCATGCCGAGCAGCAGACAATTCCTGCTCGTGTCTGCCGAGCATCGCTCCCTGGAACTCGAGAGTAGAGTAGAGAGAATCCATAGTCGCTGGGTCCATTCTTGGTCGGATCCTTCTGTTATGCAGGTGAATGAGGACCCAAAAGCGACTTGGCGAAAACAGAGTCTTTAATCCAGTAAAGTAAAATACAATCAAAAAACACAATTTCCACTCGTAATGACGAGAACAGACTGGAGACTCGATCTTGAACTGCAGGTTGCCTCGGGAAGGCACTTGAACTTAGCAGACTCAGACACCTGCTCACCACGCAGCATCTGAGGGAAACACGACACGACAGGGCGATACACAAACACAGCACGGTGAACAATAGACAAGGATCCGACAGGACAGGAACGGAAAACAAGGGAAGAAATAGGGACTCTAATCAGGGGAAAAGATAAGGAACAGGTGTGGGAAGACTAAATGATTGATTAGGGGAATAGGAACAGCTGGGAGCAGGAACAGAGCGATAGAGAGAAGAGAGAGAGGGAGGAAGAGAGAAAGAGGGGAACGAACCTAAAAAGACCAGCAGGGGGAAAACGAACAGAAGGAAAAGCAAAATGACAAGATGATATAAGACAAAACATGACACAGTGGGTCAGAAGTTTACAAACACTCAATTAGTATTTTGTAGCTTTGCCTTTAAATTGTTTAACTTGGGTCTGTCACGGCTTCCGCCGAAGTCGGTCTCTCTCCTTGTTCGGGCGGCAAATCGGCGGTCAACGTCACCGGTCTTCTAGCCATCGCCGATCCACCTTTCATTTTCCATTTGTTTTGTCTCGTCTTCCCACACACCTGGTTTCAATTCCATCATTACATGTTGTGTATTTAACCCTCTGTTCCCCCCATATCCTTGTCCGGAATTGGTTATTGTAATGCTTGTGCACGTTATGCTGGTGTGTACCGGGTTTTGTTTACCCATTGATTTATTGTTCTGTTTACAGTGGTTCTGTTCATTAAACTGTGCCGTTGTAAATCAGTTTTTGCTCTCCTGCGCCTGACTTCTCTGCCGCCAGTACGCACCCCCTACAGAATTCCGGACCTAACTTATGGAGTCAGCAGGAGCAGGTACCCCGGGTATAGGGGTGGAGGAGCGCGTTCGGGAGTGTATGTCACATTTCCTGAGTTTTCCCTGCATTCCCAGCATAAGGCGCTCGTCGATTCAGGTGCGGCTGGAAATGTTATAGATCTCCACCATGCACATTCCCCCTGAATATGCCGATTTGGCTTTCGCCTTCTTTTGTGCGATAAATCTCCTGGAAGACGCTGCTCTTCCCAGGAGTCACGTGTATCCCCTCTCACAGGCGGAGACGGAGGCTATGGAAACATATGTTTCCGAATCCCTGCGTCAGAGGTACATTCGGTCCTCCACTTCATCCTTCTCCTCGAGTTTATTTTTTGTGAAGAAGAAGGAGGGAGGTCTGCGCCCGTGTATTGACTATCGGGGTCTGAATCAGATCACGGTGATATATAGTTACACGCTACTGCTCACAGCCACAGCGATTGAGTCAATGCACAGGGCGTGCTTCTTCACCAAACTAGATCTCAGGAGCGTTTACAACCTGGTGCGTATCCAGGAGGGAGACGAGTGGAAAACGGCTTTCAGTACCACCTCAGGGCACTATGAGTACCTCGTCATGCCGTACGGGTTGATGAATGTGCCATCAGTCTTCCAAGCCTTTGTAGATGAGATTTTCAGGGACCTGCACAGACAGGGTGTAGTGGTGTATATTGATGACATTCTGATATACTCCGCTACACGCGCCGAGAACGTGTCCCTGGTGCGCAGTGTGCTTGGTTGCCTGTTGGAGCATGACCTGTACGTCAAGGCTGAGAAATGCCTGTTCTTCCAACAGTCCATCTCCTTCCTAAGGTATAGCATTTCCACCTCAGGGGTGGAGATGGAGAGTGACCGCAATTCAGCCGTGCTTGATTGGCCGACTCCCACCACGGTAAAGGAAGCGCAGCGGTTCTTAGGGTTTGCCAATTACTACCGGAGGTTTATCCGGATTTTGGTCAGGTAGCGGCTCCCATTACCTCACTGCTGAAGGGGGGCCCGGTACGTTTGCAGTGGTCAGCTGAGGCGGACAGGGCTTTTAGCCACCTGAGGGCTCTGTTTACCTCAGTTCCCGTGCTGGCCCATTGGGATCCCTCTTTGGTGGTCATAGTGGAGGTGGAGGCGTCCGAGGCTGGGATAGGAGTTGTGCTCTCTCTCTCGAGCTGTGCCTTCTTCTCGAATAAGCTCAGCTTGGTGGAGTGAAACTATGACATGGGGGACCGGGAGCTGTTGGCTGTTGTCCAGACTACGGTTTGCAACTGTACATGGGGACAAAGATCGTACTTTTTGGAGAAATGTCCTCTGGTCTGATGAAACAAAAGTAGAACTGTATGGCCATAATGACCATCATTATGTTTGGAGGAGAAAGGGGGAGGCTTGCAAGCCAAAGATCACCATTCCAACCGTGAAGCATGGGGGTGACAGCATCATGTTGTGGGGGTGCTTTGCTGCAGGAGGGACTGGTGCACATCAAAAAATAGATGACATCAGGAGGCAGGAAAATTATGTGGATATATTGAAGCAACATCTCAAGACAGCAGGAAGTTAAAGATTGGTCGCAAACGGGTCTTCCAAATGGACATTGACCCCAAGCATAATTCCAAAGTTGTGGAAAAAAATTCTTAATAAGGACGACAAAGTCAAGGTATTGGAGTGGCCATCACAAAGCCCTGACCTCAATCCTACAGAAACTTTGTGGGCAGAACTGAACAAGCGTGTTTGAGCAAGGAGGCCTACAAACCTGACTCAGTTACACCAGCTGTCAGGAGGAATTGCCACGCCCTGACCATAGTAAGCTGTTTATTCTCTGTGTTGGTTGGGGCATGATAGTGACTTGGGTGGGCCATCTAGGTGTTTTGTATTTCTATGGTGGCCTGACATGGTTCCCAATCAGAGGCAGCTGTTTATCGTTGGGGTCATCCCCAATCAGAGACAACGATATACAGCTGCCTCTGATATAAATATGATTATTTAGGTAGTCATTTCCCCATGGTTATTTGTGGGATCTTGTCTACATTGAGTTGCCTGAGTGCACACCAGTACCTTCACTTTTTGTTTATGCTTTATTGTTTTGGTGAGTTTCAGTTTATTAAAAATATGTGGAACTCAATTCACGCTGCGCCTTGGTCTACTCATTACGACGAACGTGCCAGAAGATCCCACCAACAACGGACAAAGCAGCGTGCCCGGGAGATAATGGCATCCTGGTCGATAGAGGAGATTAGGGACATCCTGGACTTGGGACGACATTATAGTAGGAGAGAAGAGACTGCCATGGAGGCAGGTGGAAGCAGCGAAGGAGGGACAGCGACGAAGTCGGGGGAGGTCGGCCACAGAAACCACAAGAATGTTTTTTGGCGGGGCACATGGAGCAGTCGGCGGAGCCGAGGAGTGAACCAGAGCCAGTCTGGGAGAAGGAGAATTCGGAGGAGAGAGAAATGGGGGAGTTGTTGAGATGGTGGAGGGCACACCGATTTGGAATAAAGGAACATGTTGTCAGTTTGGTGCCACCTGAGTCAGCTCCCTGTACTCGTCCTTAAACGTGTATTAAAGTTCCAGAACAATTGATGCCGGCTATACACACCAGGTCTCCAGTGTACCTTCACAACCCAGTGCATCCTGTGCCAACTCATTTCCCCATGGCTATTTGTGGGATCTTGTCTACGTTGAGTTGCCTGAGTGCACACCAGTAGCTTCACGTTTTGTTTGTTTTATTGTTTTGTTTTGGTGAGTGTCAGTTTATTAAAACTATGTGGAACTCTATTCGCGCTGTGCCTTGGTCTACTCATTACGACGAACGTGGCAGGAATGGGCCAAAAGTCACCCAACTTATTGTGGGAAGCTTGTGGAAGTCTACCTGAAACGTTGGACCCATGTTAAACAATTTAAAGGCAGTGCTACCAAATACTAATTGAGGGTATGTGAACTTCTGACCCACTGGGGATGTGATGAAAGAAATAAAAGCTGGAAGAATTCTTGTCACATTCTTAAAATAAGGTGGTGATCCTAACTGACCTAAAACAGGGAATTTTTGACTTGTATTAAATGTCAGGAATTGTGAAAAACGGAGTTTATATGTTGGCTGAGGTGTATGTAAACGTCCGACTTCAACTGTATGTGTCATTCGCCACCTTTATTTGATCATTTCATTATGATGCATTTTTGTGACGTGAAAACCTTTTTTTCATTTTGAACCAAAGCCTTGAATCGATGGCAATGGTCCAGGCCCTCTCAGGTTTGAGTTGTTGGAATGCAACTCATGTGTGCTGGTGATGTCAGTCTCATGACGTGCCAGAAATAAAGGGAATTGTATTTTATTATACAACATTGAGATGGACAGAAAACCAGTGTTCATCTAGAATGATTCTAGGTGCTAATTAGGGTAAAGCCAAAAGTATCAATATGTGGGTTCTAAGAGCTATTTTTACATATCCAAACACCAACACCTCAATGAATAGAATATTGTATCTCCCTACATCTGTATCAGTGTGTGTTAACCCTTTACACTTGTGGGAATTGGTGTAATTGGATAGTGCTAAATTGAAATGTTTCTTACATAAGAAATATGAAAAGTATATGCATAACCATGGTAGCAATTGAAAGGGAAAAGTTTGGAGATTATGAGAAAATTATTAGACCAAATGTTAGGGCACAACAGTTCACCTGACATGTGTCTGAATCTAAACTTTACGCTGTAGATTTGTATGTGGAGTTTACTGTACTTTTCACAGCTTTTGTTCATAATGAAATCTGAAATACTCTGTATACATTCAGTAACATGACAAAAATATCCCTGGAAAAGGGGGAGAGGTGCAACATAAGACAAACAAATTGCAAGGGTTTGAGTGAGAGGACTAACTGGTGTCTTCAAGTGGCCATACACTTCTCCAAAGTGCACAGGTCCTAAGTAATTTCAATACACATTTTTTTTAGCTCTCCTAGCTGTGCCATTGAGGAACTAAACACTTGTTGTTTTGTTTGGAACACAACCCTGCATCCCCACCATCACACAATTACTGTTGCTGTTTACGCAATCCCAAAACGGTCTATTATAAATCGCAATCTTGACCCTGTATATGACATGAGTTTTATGATATGGAAATGTGAAGCGCATATTTGTACTCAACGTCTAATCTTTCAAAATACAGTCCTCTTAATTTACAGCATTTCTCTCACTCAGGCAACAAAACATTTGCAAAAGTTGCCCAATTAGCAGGAGGGATGGGGGAAACTGCTTGATGCACGACGTGGTCAAGTTCAGAATATCTTGTCAGTCAATACCTATACAGTGATGTGAAGCACAGAGCCAGGGCAATGATGTGATGTATAGCATTTTACTGTACAGCCACTGCGTTCCAATTTAGGCATTTATCAGGGTCCGAGTATTAAGGGCTACCATATGCAAACACAAGACCTCAAAAATAGAATACTGTATGTCTCTACATGTGAAGAATTTGAGCATTGAAGATCATCAGGGGCTTTTCGAAAGCATAAGCTCAGAATCCTTAGTCAAACTCTCCCACAGGCAAAGAATAGCTTGAAGTAAGCCTCAATAACAGAATCTGAATTAAAAATTGAATTAGCCCACACAAGGGGTGGACTGGGACCAAAATTCAGCTCTGGAATTTTAGCTCCACCACTCTAAAGGGTAACTACACCCAAACATTTGGTAGATTTTTCCCAGACCTCAAAAGCCATCTCCTGATGTTGTTTAAGCGTTGTTGTGGACTAAGAACATCCAATTTGGTTGTTTTTCTATTATAAAAGAGTGATGTTGAGAGCTAAAAACATGAACAAAAAGTGGGATAAAGGAAACCTGGAAAAACAAAATGGAGAAAACAGAATTTGGTTCTTTATACCTTCGTAACACTACTTATATGGCAAATATGTCTTTCATACATGTCTCCCCCATCCTAAGGGTTAATTACTATTACATATATAATATAGGGCCAAAATATGAAAACTGGCAGTAAATCTGTGACAGTCTCTCTCTCTCTCTCTCTCTCTCTCTCTCTGTAACGGCGTTCGTCTGTTGAAAGAAGAGAGTCGGACCGAAATGCAGCGTGTGGGTTACTCATGACTTTAATGAAAGAATCACGGTACATGAAATAACTGAAAGACGAAAACAACAAACGGAACGTGAAACTATTACAGCCTATCTGGTGAACACTACACAAAGACAGGAACAATCACTCACGAAATACAAAGCGAAACTAAGGCTGCCTAAATACGGTTCCCAATCCGAGACAACGAGAATCACCTGACTCTGATTGAGAATCGCCTCAGGCAGCCAAGCCTAACTAGACACACCCCTAATCATTCACAATCCCAATAATACAAAAACCCCAATACGAAAACAACATATAAACCCATGTCACACCCTGGCCTACCCACACATATAACAAAAACACAAAATACAATGACCAAGGCATGACACTCTCTCTCTGTTTTCTTCCTACCTCCACTGCACTTGACTGCAGCAGCAGCAACTGAGGTAGCTGCTTGGCCCAACAACCTCCGAGGGTAACACTTTATTTAAAGGGTCCATAGTAAACCATTTATAAGGTGTTTACAAACTGTTTGCTCACCATTTATTACTCATTACTCCCACATTTGTAAATGTTAACAAGTTATTCACACAGGTATATATATTTCCTTAAACATCCTGTGCGGTGTGCATATGTTTTCACCAGGTTACACTGGTCACTCAAAAAATGTACACAGTGTTTATAACGTATAAATAGCACTCACTTTAGATTCGGGACTGCAAGAATACTTTACTAGTGATTAGTACATGGTTTATTAATGTGGGGGTAATGATTAATGAATGGTTAACACAATTCCTGAATGCCTTATAAGTAGTTTATTACAGACCCTTGAAATAAAATGTTTCTGTCATAATGTATTACAATGAAACACTGAATTAATGCATAATAACTGCTAAATAATCCTCTGTTAAAGGTCAGTTCAGTTTATTTGCTTCTGAATCTTAGTCTCGTCAGCCAGCGAGTGGGTCTTAGTTTATGACCTCTAGTAAAGAGTGACTCTGGTGTCGGTATATATTAATGGGTACCCATTATGACTTGTATTTTATAACTAGCAGTAGCACTGTATTTAATGTCTTAATGTCTTATTGGCTTATGTGTTATAAAAGCCAATCTAATTACTTTTTAGGCTTATTGCAAGTTAGTTCCCCTGAATCCCCAAATCCCTAACTAGGCCTAAGTGTTAATTAGCCTACTATTTCACACGATATACAGCCAAAATATTAACTGGCACCTGTAGGCTAAATCTGTGTCAGTGTGTGTGTCTTTTTCTGTTTTCTCCCTACCTTGACTGCACTGTTTTCTGCAGCGGCAGCTGATCTGTGGGTGCTCAGCCTAGCATCTTTTCTTAGCACAGACACAATCACAGTACTTGGTCAGAGAGGGTCTTTGCTGATGCAGTTTGAATGTGAATTTTTGTGTGACCACAGCTCAGACCATCAGAAAACTGGGCCTGCTCACCTCGGTAGGGGGGCCGGGGGGGGGGGGGCGGCCCTTGCCCACTGATGAGGCAAATGCTCAAATATATTATTATGACAAGAGAGAAAAGGTGCAAAAATCTTTTTTTTAAATGTACAGGCCCATGGGCTGCCAATGGTGTCCTTTTTAAATTTTAATTTGCCAGAACTGCCTGATGGCCAATCCACCCATGGCCAACACTTTGGGAAAAGGTCCAACACCTTGAACCACTTGCCAAAGTAATGCTAACTGTGCACTTCTCCCAAAGTGCCTCGATTCAAGAAAGTGAGGAAGTGGAGAGATGAAAACAAGTCAACCTCATCTCCTTTGAGCTTTTTCCATAGGACATAGCTGAGGGTTGCATGAGGTAACTACCTGTTTTCACAAGTCAAGGGAACAGTTCTTGAAACTAGTCCAATATGGTCCCTAAGCTCAAAAACTGAACTAATTTATACAAAGGAACTCATAGTCTGTGTTCCCTATATAGTGCCCTACTTTTTACCAGAGCCCAAAAGTAATACACTACTGTATAAAGGGAATAGGGTACTATTTGGGACGCAGACCATGAGCTTGTCTGTATATATTAGTATATGTGTATATATATATATATATATACTGTATATATCCTATCTGTCGTCATCTTGTTTCCAAAGTGCTGGAGAATGATAGGTCTAGTCCCCCCTCTGGAGAGGGGCATATTTCCTCCAGCTCCTCCTGCGTGTGTGCTTCTGGAGGGGCACATGGCAAACCCGTTACAGGCCAAAGTGCCAGCAGATGTCCATTAAAAGAACAGCATGCTGAGAAGAGGAGAGAGAAACCAGCAGTTCATGTCTGGAAGAGACAGCATTATTTTAGCCCTGTTACAGAATACCTTCGAGGTCACTGTGAACCCATTGAGCATTCTCATTTGTCCCAAACTCAGTGAGAAATCAGGGCATGCTGTGAAATGCAGTTTGACTATTACCTTGACAGAGCTATGGGTGCAAGGACTGACCATCCACGATACCAAATTAAAGTTTTAACCATGTTTTGAGGCTATACTGTGTTTGTTTAAATTTGCATTGTTTACAAATATTGGAGTAAAACAAGCTTATATTTGGGGTTCTGATGGGGTATGACAGTTGAACTTAGCTCATGAGGCATTTATAAATTACATTCTTGAATTATCAATGGGTATACACATACAAACAACAGCATACAGACAACTAAGGATTCAAGCTTTAAGGAATCTACTAAGACACTGGACAGAGGAACTCTGCCTTGAAGGCCAGTATCCCGGAGTCGCCTCTACACTGTTGACGCTGAGACTGGTGTTTTACGAGTACTATTTAATAAAGCTGCCAGTTGAGGACTTGTGAGGCATCTGTTTCTTAAACTAGACACTCTAATGTACCGGGGCCTCTGACTCCTCTTTCTATTCTGGTTAGAGACGGTTTGCGCTGTTCTGTGAAGGGAGTAGTACAAGGCGCTGTACGAGATCTTCCGTTTCTTGGCAATTTCTCGCATGGAATAGCCTCCATTTTTCAGAACAAGAATAGACTGAAAAGTTTCAGAAGAAACTTCTTTGTTTATGGCAATTTTGAGTCTGTAATCAATCCCACAAGTGCTGATGCTCCAGATACTCAACTTGTCTTAAGAAGGCCAGTTTTATTGCTTCTTTAATTAGCACAACAGTTTTCAGCTGTGCTAACATAATTACAAAAGGGTTTTCTAATGATCAATTAGCCTTTTAAAAATGATACACTTGGATTAGCTAATACAACGTGCCATTGGAACACAGGAATAATGGTTTATGATAATGGGCCTCTGTACGCCTATGTAAAAATCAGCTATTTCATTACATTTACATTTACATTTAAGTCATTTAGCAGACGCTCTTGTCCAGAGCGACTTACAAATTGGTGCATTCACCTTATGACATCCAGTGGAACAGTCACTTTACGATAGTGCATCTAAATCTTAAAGGGGGGAGGGAATACTTATCCTATCCTAGGTATTCCTTAAAGAGGTGGGGTTTCAGGTGTCTCCGGAAGGTGGTGATTGACTCCGCTGTCCTGGCGTCGTGAGGGAGTTTGTTCCACCATTGGGGGGCCAGAGCAGCGAACAGTTTTGACTGGGCTGAGCGGGTGCTGTACTTCCTCAGTGGTAGGGAGGCGAGCAGGCCAGAGGTGGATGAACGCAGTGCCCTTGTTTGGGTGTAGGGCCTGATCAGAACCTGGAGGTACTGAGGTGCCGTTCCCCTCACAGCTCCGTAGGCAAGCACCATGGTCTTGTAGCGGATGCGAGCTTCAACTGGAAGCCAGTGGAGAGAACGGAGGAGCGGGGTGACGTGAGAGAACTTGGGAAGGTTGAACACCAGACGGGCTGCGGCGTTCTGGATGAGTTGAAGGGGTTTAATGGCACAGGCAGGGAGCCCAGCCAACAGCGAGTTGCAGTAATCCAGACGGGAGATGACAAGTGCCTGGATTAGGACCTGCGCCGCTTCCTGTGTGAGGCAGGGTCGTACTCTGCGGATGTTGTAGAGCATGAACCTACAGGAACGGGCCACCGCCTTGATGTTGGTTGAGAACGACAGGGTGTTGTCCAGGATCACACCAAGGTTCTTAGCGCTCTGGGAGGAGGACACAATGGAGTTGTCAACCGTGATGGCGAGATCATGGAACGGGCAGTCCTTCCCCGGGAGGAAGAGCAGCTCCGTCTTGCCGAGGTTCAGCTTGAGGTGGTGATCCGTCATCCACACTGATATGTCTGCCAGACATGCAGAGATGCGATTCGCCACCTGGTCATCAGAAGGGGGAAAGGAGAAGATTAGTTGTGTGTCGTCTGCATAGCAATGATAGGAGAGACCATGTGAGGTTATGACAGAGCCAAGTGACTTGGTGTATAGCGAGAATAGGAGAGCTCCTAGAACAGAGCCCTGGGGGACACCAGTGGTGAGAGCGCGTGGTGAGGAGACAGATTCTCACCACACCACCTGGTAGGAGCGACCTGTCAGGTAGGACGCAATCCAAGCGTGGGCCGCGCCGGAGATGCCCAACTCGGAGAAGGTGGAGAGGAGGATCTGATGGTTCACAGTATCGAAGGCAGCCGATAGATCTAGAAGGATGAGAGCAGAGGAGAGAGAGTTAGCTTTAGCAGTGCGGAGCGCCTCCGTGATACAGAGGAGAGCAGTCTCAGTTGAATGACTAGTCTTGAAACCTGACTGATTTGGATCAAGAAGGTCATTCAGAGAGAGATAGTGGGAGAGCTGGCCAAGGACGGCACGTTCAAGAGTTTTGGAGAGAAAAGAAAGAAGGGATACTGGTCTGTAATTGTTGACATCGGAGGGATCGAGTGTAGGTTTTTTCAGAAGGGGTGCAACTCTCGCTCTCTTGAAGACGGAAGGGACGTAGCCAGCGGTCAGTGATGAGTTGATGAGCGAGGTGAGGTAAGGGAGAAGGTCTCCGGAAATGGTCTGGAGAAGAGGGGAGGGGATAGGGTCAAGCGGGCAGGTTGTTGGGCGGCCGGCCGTCACAAGACGCGAGATTTCATCTGAGAGAGAGGGGAGAAAGAGGTCAGAGCACAGGGTAGGGCAGTGTGAGCAGAACCAGCGGTGTCGTTTGACTTAGCAAACGAGGATCGGATGTCGTCGACCTTCTTTTCAAAATGGTTGACGAAGTCGTCTGCAGAGAGGGAGGAGGGGGGGGAGGAGGATTCAGGAGGGAGGAGAAGGTGGCAAAGAGCTTCCTAGGGTTAGAGGCAGATGCTTGGAATTTAGCGTGGTAGAAAGTGGCTTTAGCAGCAGAGACAGAGGAGGAAAATGTAGAGAGGAGGGAGTGAAAGGATGCCAGGTCCGCAGGGAGGCGAGTTTTCCTCCATTTCCGCTCGGCTGCCCGGAGCCCTGTTCTGTGAGCTCGCAATGAGTCATCGAGCCACGGAGCGGAGGGAAGGACCGAGCCGGCCTGGAGGATAGGGGACATAGAGAGTCAAAGGATGCAGAGAGGGAGGAGAGGAGGGTTGAGGAGGCAGAATCAGGAGATAGGTTGGAGAAGGTTTGAGCGGAGGGAAGAGATGATAGGATGGAAGAGGAGAGAGTAGCGGGGGAGAGAGAGCGAAGGTTGGGACGGCGCGATACCATCCGAGTAGGGGCAGTGTGGGAGGTGTTGCATGAGAGCGAGAGGGAAAAGGATACAAGGTAGTGGTCGGAGACTTGGAGGGGAGTTGCAGTGAGGTTAGTGGAAGAACAGCATCTAGTAAAGATGAGGTCGAGCGTATTGCCTGCCTTGTGAGTAGGGGGGAAAGGTGAGAGGGTGAGGTCAAAAGAGGAGAGGAGTGGAAAGAAGGAGGCAGAGAGGAATGAGTCAAAGGTAGACGTGGGGAGGTTAAAGTCGCCCAGAACTGTGAGAGGTGAGCCGTCCTCAGGAAAGGAGCTTATCAAGGCATCAAGCTCATTGATGAACTCTCCGAGGGAACCTGGAGGGCGATAAATGATAAGGATGTTAAGCTTGAAAGGGCTGGTAACTGTGACAGCATGGAATTCAAAGGAGACGATAGACAGGTGGGTAAGGGGAGAAAGAGAGAATGACCACTTGGGAGAGATGAGGATCCCGGTGCCACCACCCCGCTGACCAGAAGCTCTCGGGGTGTGCGATAACACGTGTGCGGACGAAGAGAGAGCAGTAGGAGTAGCAGTGTTGTCTGTGGTGATCCATGTTTCCGTTAGTGCCAAGAAGTCGAGGGACTGGAGGGAGGCATAGGCTGAGATGAACTCTGCCTTGTTGACCGCAGATCGGCAATTCCAGAGGCTACCGGAGACCTGGAACTCCACGTGGGTCGTGCGCGCTGGGACCACCAGATTAGGGTGGCCGCGGCCACGCGGTGTGGAGCGTTTGTATGGTCTGTGCAGAGAGGAGAGAACAGGGATAAACAGACACATAGTTAACAGGCTACAGAAGAGGCTACGCTAATGCAAAGGAGATTGCAATGACAAGTGGACTACACGTCTAAAATGTTCAGAAAGTTAAGCTACGTAGCAAGAATCTTATTGACTAAAATGATTAAAATGATACAGTACTGCTGAAGTAGGCTAGCTGGCAGTGGGTGCGTTGTTGACACTACACTAATCAAGTCGTTCCGTTGAGTGTAATAGTTTCTACAGTGCTGCTATTCGGGGGCTAGCTGGCTAGCTAGTAGTGTTGTTTACATTACGTTGCGTTAAAAGAACGACAATAGCTGGCTAGCTAACCTAGAAAATCGCTCTAGACTACACAATTATCTTTGATACAAAGACGGCTATGTAGCTAGCTATGTAGCTAGCTACGATCAAACAAATCAAACCGTTGTACTGTAATGAAATGAAAATGTGATACTACCTGTGAATGCGACCGGGTTGTTGAGTTCTATTCAGAAGACGTTGGCTAGCGTTGGCTAGCTAGCAGAGTCTCCTACGTTAAGGACGACAAATTGCTGGCTAGCTAACCTCGGTAAATTAAGATAATCACTCTAAGACTACACACTCTAAACCTAAACAACACAATTATCTTGGAACGAAGATACGAAGACAGCAAAGACAGCTATGTAGCTAGCTAACACTACACTGATCAAGTCGTTCAGTTGAGTGTAATAGTTTTCCCAGTGCAGCTAATCAGTGGACGTTAGCTAGCTGGCTAGTGAAGACTACGTTAGGACGGCGAAATACTATAATTACGCAATTATCTTTGATACAAAGACGGCTATGTAGCTAGCTGAGAAGAAATTGCTAAGATTAGACAAATCAAACCGTTGTGCAATAATGAAATATAATGAAATATAAAAAGTATTTCCAGCTACAATAGTCATTTACAACATTAACAATGTCTACTCTGTATTTCTGATCAATTTGATGTTATTTTAATGGTCCAAAAACTTGCTTCTCTTTCAAAAACAAGGACATTTCTAAGTGACCTCAAACTTTTGAACGGTAGTGTATCAGGAACTCGAGTCTGATGCTAGCATGTTTTGGACCAATAAATGCACAATTATTTATGTTTCCAGGAAATAGTTACTGACTGGGAATCTGGGATGCACATTTATTTTCTGAATTTCCCAAAGCACTTCATTATGTGCTCCTCCTTTGGATATGATTCCCTGACGAAACATTTTAAATTAGCTTATGAAGTTACTTTTAAGTCATTTGTCTTTGAAACATGTCTTTGAAACATAGCTGGAATGTAAGTTCATCTTATTACGTGGGTATGGAAGAAGTGTGTGTGGCATTTGTTTTTTTTTACTGAGTGTAGCTGCATGGATAGACAGTCCCAAATAGAGCAACTTCAGTGAAAAATGGAATGGAGGCATAAAGAATCTCAAGCACTTGTTCTTAAACAAAATGATTTGTTTATCATCGCTTTTGCAAAACACAAGGCCTTGACAAATTTAGAGAATAAATAAACTGAAGTAAAACAAATATTTTTCAACTGTATAAACTATTTGGTAATACTTTATATGGACCACCTGTCAGCTATCACCCTGTAATACATGGAAAGCTTTTCTATAGGCCCTGGAGAATTTCCTGACATGACCCGAACTAAGCATTCAATCCCAAATCAAACTCTATGGAATTCTTACCATATTGCTTACATTTATCAAAGCCTCAGATTTCCACAAGTACAATGAGGGAAAAAAGTATTTGATCCCCTGCTGATTTTGTGCGTTTGCCCACTGACAAACTAATGGTAGGTTTATTTGAACAGTGAGAGACAGAATAACAACAACAAAAAAAGAAATGTTATAAATTGATTTGCATTTTAATGAGGGAAATAAGTATTTGACCCCCTCTCAATCAAAAAGATTTCTGGCTCCCAGGTGTCTTTTATACAGGTACTCTCAGCTTGTTACCTGTATATAAGACACCTGTCCACAGAAGCAATCAATCAATCAGATTCCAAACTCTCCACCATGGCCAAGACCAAAGATCTCTCCAAGGATGTCAGGGACAAGATTGTAGACCTACACAAGGCTGGAATGGGCTACAAGACCATCGCCAAGCAGCTTGGTGAGAAGGTGAAAACAGTTGGTGCAATTATTCGCAAATGGAAGAAACACAAAATAACTATCAATCTCCCTCGGCCTGGGGCTCCATGCAAGATCTCACCTCGTGGAGTTGCAATGATCATGAGAACGTTGAGGAATCAGCGCAGAACTACATGGGAGAATCTGGTCAATGATCTCAAGGCAGCGGGGACCATAGTCACCAAGAAAACAATTGGTAACACACTACGCCGTGAAGGACTGAAATCCTGCAGCTCCCGCAAGGTCCCCCTGCTCAAGAAAGCACATATACATGCCCGTCTGAAGTTTGCCAATGAACATCTGAATGATTCAGAGGACAACTGGGTGAAAGTGTTGTGGTCAGGATGAGACCAAAATGGAGCTCTTTGGCATCAACTCAACTCACCGTGTTTGGAGGAGGAGGAATGCTGCCTATGACCCCAAGAACACCATCCCCACCGTCAAACATGGAGGTGGAAACATTATGCTTTGGGGGTGTTTTTCTGCTAAGGGGACAGGACAACTTCACCGCATCAAAGGTACGATGTATGGGCCATGTACCGTCAAATCTTGGGTGAGAATCTCCTTCCCTCAGCCAGGGCATTGAAAATGGGTCGTGGATGGGTATTCCAGCATGACAATGACCCAAAACACACGGCCAAGGGAACAAAGGAGTGGCTCAAGAAGAAGCACATTAAGGTCCTGGAGTGGCCTAGCCAGTCTCCAGACCTTAATCTCATAGAAAATCTGTGGAGGGAGCTGAAGGTTCGAGTTGCCAAACATCAGCCTCGAAACCTTAATGACTTGGAGAAGATCTGCAAAGAGGAGTGGGACAAAATCCCTCCTGAGATGTGTGCAAACCTGGTGGCCAACTACAAGAAACGTCTGACCGATTGCCAACAAGGGTTTTGCCACCAAGTACTAAGTCATGTTTTGCAGAGGGGTCAAATACTTATTTCCCTCATTAAAATGCTAATCAATTTATAACATTTTTGACATGCATTTCTCCGGATTTTGTTGTTGTTATTCTGTCTCTCACTGTTCAAATAAACTTACCATTAAAATTATAGACTGATCATTTCTTTGTCAGTGGGCAAACATACAAAATCAGCAGGGGATCAAATACTTTTATTTTAGGGGTAGGGATTAGGGGTTGGTTTGGGTTGGTTTGGGATTGGGCAAATATCTAATCTTGGCTCCTTATAGCAACCATTTGCAACACATTACACACAGGTGGTTCACGGAATGTTACCAATTATTTTGCATCTCAAACTGGACGTTGGAAAAAGCACATAGGGGGTATCAAGTACACTTTTTACTCTCAATGTTTTCATAACAGATAAAACACAATGTTAACAAAAAAAAACGACTTGTCCTTGTCCTTTAAACTCCATGATGTCTTTGTATTTCTATAGTAATCATTTCCCAAGGCTTCTACTTCTACTGTGATGCTCTGCTGTATCATTTTCTCTGCATGGGGACAGCAATGTGTTAAAGTGATGCATGCCTCCTCAGCATTGCTGTGGTTAGCAGCTTTTTAGAGCTGTGGAAATAGCTCCAGTCCCCCAGCAGCCACTCAGTCCCTCTCTATAGTACAGAAAGGCTATAACTGACCCATGTCTTGCATTTTGGGGGGGGGGAGGGGTGGCTACTACTCCAGATGCATCCAGGCCTTCCAGGGGAACACATTGACGTTCTGGGGGTGGTTGTGAGGGGCTTTTGCCCAGTTAGGTGTGGCACTTCTCCACCCATCATAACCAGGCATCAAGGCCAATCGCTCAATCCCAGCCCAACGCCAAGCTGCTTTCCTCTGCCTGGATACAACAGAGTGAAATTCCAGTGGGTTTGACTCTTGGTGCTTCAACATTCTTATGGAAAGTCCCAGTTATAGGCTACGTCTGCTTCGTATGGTGTTTCTCAAGACAAAATCCTGACAAGTTAATCATCTCCTGAGGGCCTCGTCCTCATCCCTCGCTGATGACATCACTGGTGTCCGGTAAGGACAGGACAATACATTAATAAAAGGATGTTGTTTAAAGAAAATGCAGAGACCCTCTGCTGTCCTGTCGCAAATAAACACACATGCCCACACACAGACCTGTACTGACACAGTTGTTGTTCTTGATTGTTTCAAGAGAAAAGCTGTTTCCCAATGTGTCTTTCTGTCCATCCTCTTTCCTCGAAGGTCAAAGGGGAGGGACCTTTTATCTTCTCCAGTGCATTTTGAGAAGCAGGTAAGCAGGAAAGGAGAGATGATGTGGGGAATCAAGGAAAGCCAAGAAAGAACCAAAGATGGAATAGGAAAGTTAGCACCTTCCTTTCCATTAGAAAACTGTAGGCAGCCAACTTTTCTCTGCTTTTACAAGAATATCCTCAACTGTATATTTCAATTGTATCTTGCCATTGCAGACTTGGAGTGATTCATATCACAAGGAAAAAGTGTAATAGGTGCAGTATTTTGTCGAGACAAGCTTGGGGATTATTTTTTTTTAAATCAGCTGAAACAATCACTATTTTGGGCTGTAAATAAATTTGATTCACATTTCCTTGTGTGTTTGTATATTTCTGTTTTTGTGTCACCAAGCTAGCTAGGTCTAGCTGACCTGACCTGACCTCCATTACAACCCTCTCTATTTTGACCTCCTCCCTCTCTGCAGCGACTTTAGTCACAGACAGGCATCAGGTGTGGGATTTGAGCTATATGGCACTACTGTAGCATGTGCAGTACAAATCCTACAGTGATTCGATGTCAGCTGCAACAAGCCGATGTCTACTACATAAGTTGTTTAGAGATACTCACTAGGTACTGACACAATGCTGACACTTGGAGGTACTGACACAATGCTGACACTTGGAGGTACTGACACAATGCTGACACTTGGAGTCCCCCAGGAATGGATTGAGCAACTCTGTTTTCGGGCATGTAAATCGGAATGCCTTGTCTACTCTGTGACTCTGATATGTAGCTCTTACAACTGCACAACTGAGATTGAGAAGATATTGGTGTTGGAGGGTAGCCCGATACTGTAGCTAACATTCTGGGAAATGTAGGCTTGCCTGATAAAAAACAGCCCAGCTGGGGGACATAGCAAATCAAAAGGCCTATAAACTACAAGGAGGGCCAAATACTTCTGCCGAAGCATGAAATTTGTTGTTCACATCTCGAGCATGCCCTTTAATCTTGTGCAACAGCCTCATTTGGATGAAGTGGTACGTTTCTTTCAATGTTCCTGATTCACAAATAGTCATACCGAATGTGATATAACGCCACATTCCTCCTCGATGTGAGGAAGAGAAGAATGTTGGAGGCTTATTTCTGTGAGATTTCTGACAATGAAAATGCTCCTCACAAGATTCCTTAGTGACACTTTATGTAAAGCCTTCCATTATAACGCTATTTAGCTTGTTATAAGCACGTATTAGCGTTAATAATGTCTTTCAGTATACAATACAAATTTATTCCCCATTAGTTACATAGAACAACAGAAATGTGTCTTCTGCTCCATTCTCAACTCCACCACATATACAATTGAAACAAGCACATGGTCAAGCTGCAGTGCAGCACCCATGGATGGAGAGCATGTTGTGGGGTTAAGGACCATGCTCAAGGGCCCAATGGGAATGTCTTGAGGATGTGAACCCAGCAGCCCTCCAGTTGCCAGGACAATTCCTCCCGTTTTTCCCGCACTCGGCTCAGGATTCCAACCAGCCACCATTTGGCCACAGGTCCAACTCCTTAGCAGTTGGGCTACCTATTGGGGTCACTTAGTTGGGTTGTTGTTGATGCTGAGTTATTGATGCTGAGTTATTGATGCTAGGTTATTGGGATATGACCCAGTAGGTCAGATCTGAAGTCTAGAGGTGTGGCTTAGGAGGGGCATGGCTATCATATAGTTATTTTTATCCACCTGTGAGAAGCAAATGTCAATCTGGTTGTTCTGTTCTGTTGTATTGTTATCATATGTCAAGGTTGGACACAGACAGCTTTGTAGCTTTAATGAGGCTTGCACACGTGTATGAGTCCCTTAAGACAGGGGTTCTCAAACTTTTTAGGGCTGGAGTATCCTTTTGTGACAAATTCATCATGGACACCATCATAATCAGATCACAAATCAAGTAAGCTCAACATAGCATACAAAGAGTGATACTATGACTTTGGCAGTGCATGGCCAGACGAACCAAGTTTCAGGCCCTAGGAAGGAACATCTGAAAGGCCCGCCTTTTGGCAAAAATTTTTCCTGCAATTCTACAGATTTTGTTATGTGGCAGAGAGATTTTTTGTTGTTGCAGCTTTAAACCTAGTATCGTGCAATTATATTTAAAAAAATATATGTGAAGCAGAAAGAAAATGTTGCATATTTAAAACTTGAATTACAGTGCATGTATGTAAACAAACTATACATTAAATGGGATAGCACAAGAATTATTGAGTTAAAAAATGTATAACTGGTGGAGAACTGTGGATACCAATATCACTATGAGCCTCTCAGGCCCATGTTGCCCATGACTAAGAACGTAAGTTGTAGATTAATAATATTACATTGTATTGTGTTACACCCTCTAAACTTATTCCATGGATCCCTTGGACAAAATTAATTTAATCTGTTGTTGTTGGTAATATTCATGAAAAGAAAGTATATATATCAACCCAGCATGAAGGTGAATAAAAACTAGGGCTGACCCCATTTCGTCGATTGGTCATTTGTTCGGTTGATACGCTGTTGGTCGACCAAGATTTCTTTAGTCGAGCAGTAGCAAATGGTGCACCTGTCTGATTTACCCCCTGTCTGAGTGGACTAATCCATTGTGGAGGCCGTGGGGATGGCACAGCGCAGCAAATCTGAGCCTGGCCCTGCACAATCAAATCAACTGCGGCCGTACTGTAACGGTTCTCTTGTGGTGAAGGAGAGTCGGACCAAAATGCAGCGTGTAGATTGCGATCCATGTTTAATAAACAAACGTAAAACACGAATCAATTATAAACACTACAAAACAAAGAACGTAACGAAAACCGAAACAGCCTATACTTGTGTAAACTAACACAAGCGACAGGAACAAGGACACTAAGGACAATCACCCACAAAACACAAAGAATATGGCTGCCTAAATATGGTTCTCAATCAGAGACAACGATAAACACCTGCCTCTGATTGAGAACCACTTCAGACAGCCATAGACTTAACTAGAACACCCCACTAAGCTACAATCCCAATACCAACACACCACATACAAAAACCCCATGTCACACCCTGGCCTGACCAAATATATGAAGATAAACACAAAATACCTCGACCAGGGCGTGACACGTACTCCTTCTAATCATTTGTGTTATTTCATTAGTCAGTAAGCTTAAAGCATCAGACAAGCTCAGTGGGTACAGTTGATTCGATTAAAACACATAAGATGTCTCTATATATGGAAAAATACACATTTTCAAAAAAAGAGAAGATGACTCTCGGTCGATCAATATTATTTTTAGTCGGGGACAGCCCTAATAAGAACCCAACTGATGGTTAAATTAACCCATGTTTGGGTAATCCCAACAACTCAACATGTTGGGTTACTCACGCAACCCAACTGTCTTGGTCAAAATAACCCAGCATGTGTTCTCTCCAATATGTTCCCAGCGCTGGATTACCAAATTATCCGAATTGGGTTGTTTTTAAACCATATTGTTTTAGTGTGCCTGAGCTGTTGTGGATGCTGTGTCTTCGTCACAATGTCTGGTAGGTAGTATAAAGTTTGGTTAAGTGAAAACATCTCTGCTTCTACTTAAAATCCTACAAGTGGAGTGTTTACAAAAGCACTACCGGATATAACATTACGGTTTAATAATATGTAAAATGGGTGGGCGAACGGCTCCACTATGGACCACTAAGCCTGGCAATTGAAGCTATAAGGTGTTACCAAAACCTTATACCAATCAATCACTGAGGGAGGAGATTTGTTACCGTACAATGGCCCCTCCTTTCAATAGCACACCTCTTGTTAATAACCACGCAAGACATGGGTCATCATTCACGAATCTTCGCCACGGGATTCAAGTCCGTCCCACTCACACTTAGCCGTGGGTCAGGAGTCAGGCAAGAGTTCCTTCTTGAGACAACAGCCATTTCCTCAGAACACTGAGTCCGCATTCCTGGGATGCTGCCTGACCCCTGTAAACAACATTCCAGCATTGGGAAAAGCCACAGTGCAGCAATGGCCACAGAAAACCATTATCTCACTGTCATTACTCAAGTCTCCCTCCCTCTTTGTCATCACATCCTCAGTCTCTCAGAGTCAATGTACTGTAATTTCTCCATAAACTAACATGGTAAGGGCTGCCATTATTTTTACAGTTTTACATCATACATACTGGAGAAGAACATCCATCTGTGAACCGAACTTGCTAACTGCCTGGTACTCAGCACTCCCATCAGCTTTCCACAGGCTAGGCCTACTATATTTATTTTTAAACTCTCCTAATATTAAGCACATTGCTTATCTTTACAACAGGAGTATAGCCTACCTGGTTGGCATAAAACTGAACCACGGGAAAAGCGTCCTCCATTCGCTATTTCAGTGCACAGATGACATGCATTTATTCCCCCGCTCTTGTTTTGAGACAGGTGCATGATAATGGAACAGTCTCAATCAAAACCAATTTTACACATATTATTTAGTACAGTGGGGCAAAAAAGTATTTAGTCAGCCACCAATTGTGCAAGTTCTCCCAATTAAAAAGATGAGAGAGGCCTGTAATTTTCATCATAGGTACACTTCAAGTATGACAGACAAAATTAGAAAAAAAATCCAGAAAATCACACTGTAGGATTTTTAATGAATTTATTTGCAAATTATGGTGGAAAATAAGAATTTGGTCACCTACAAACAAGCAAGATTTCTGTCTCTCACAGACCTGTAACTTATTCTTTAAGAGGCTCCTCTGTCCTCCACTCGTTACCTGTATTAATGGCACCTGTTTGAACTTGTTATCAGTATAAAAGACACCTGTCCACAACCTCAAGCAGTTACACTCCAAACTCCACTATGGCCAAGACTAAAGAGCTGTCTTAGGACACCAGAAACAAAATTGTAGACCTGCACCAGGCTGGGAAGACTGAATCTGCAATAGGTAAGCAGCTTGGTTTGAAGAAATCAACTGTGGGAGCAATTATTAGGAAATGGAAGACATACAAGATCACTGATAATCTCCCTCGATCATTTTGACTCCACACAAGATCTCACCCCGTGGAGTCAAATCACAAGAAATCACAAGATCACAAGAACGGTGAGCAAAAATCTCAGAACCACACGGGGGGACCTAGTGAATGACCCGCAGAGAGCTGGGACCAAAGTAACAAAGCCTACCATCAGTAACACACTACGCCGCCGGGGACTCAAATCCTGCAGTGCCAGACGTGTCCCCCTGCTTAAGCCAGTACATGTCCAGGCCCATCTGAAGTTTGCTAGAGAGCATTTGGATGATCCAGAAGAAGATTGGGAGAATGTCATATGGTCAGATGAAACCAAAATATAACCTTTTGGTAAAAACTCAACTCGTCGTGTTTGGAGGACAAAGAATGAGTTGCATCCAAAGAACACCATACCTACTGTCAAGCATGGGGGTGGAAACATCATGCTTTGGGGCTGTTTTTCTGCAAAGGGACCAGGACGACTGATCCGTGTAAAGGAAAGAACAACTGGGGCCATGTATCATGAGATTTTGAGTGAAAACCTCCTTCCATAAGCAAGGGCATTGAAGATGAAACGTGGCTGGGTCTTTCAGCATGACAATGATTCCAAACACACGGAGTGGCTTCGTAAGAAGCATTTCAAGGTCCTGGAGTGGCCTAGCCAGTCTCCAGATCTCAACCCCATAGAAAATCTTTGGAGGGAGTTGAAAGTCCATGTTGCCCAGCAACAGCCCAAAAACATCACTGCTCTAGAGGAGATCTGCATGGAGGAATGGGCCAAAATACCAGTAACAGTGTGTGAAGACCTTGTGAAGACTTACAGAAAACGTATTGCGATAAACTTTTGTTATTGACCAAATACTTATTTTCCATCATTTTTTCTTCTCATTTTGTCTGTCATAGATGAAGTGTACCTATGATGAAAATTACAGGCCTCTCTCATCTTTTTAAGTGGGAGAACTTGCACAATTAATTGGTGGCTGACTAAATACTTTTTTGCCCTACTGTAAGTCTCCAACTTCAGCAATTTTTGCAATTTGTTCCAGCCATTGGCAGCAGAGAACTGGAAGGAAAGGTGGTCAAAGGGGATGACCAGTGAGATATACCTGCTGGAGTGCGTGAGCTGTTATGAGGTTGTGCTTTTCCTAGCATAGACTTATAGATGACCTGGAGCCAGTGGGTCTGGCGACGAATATGTAGCGAGGTCCAGCCGACGAGAGCATACAAGTCGCAGTGGTGGGTGGTATATGGGGATTTGGTGAAAAAACGGATGGCACTTGTCAGGACCCGGTTACCAACCCGGGTCTCCGGAGTGAGAAACAGTCACTTAACCAACTGAGCCACGAATAGTCAGCAGAACCCAGAAGATGAGGCAGACACAGCAGTACTTGAGACGGTGTATTTAATGAAGTAAAAAGTGAAGTTCTTCAGGAAAACATGTAACTCCACAACCTCAAAAGGAATTCCACAAAAAGAAAGGTAATCCTCCAAGACAAAAAGGTAAATCCACAAGGTGGAAGGTATAGCATAAAAAGCCTCAAAAGATACTCAAAAATAAATAAACAAGAACAAAAAACAGAATTCCACAAGAGAGTCTACCGGGATCAACAAGAGTTCACAGAATACTAGGGCTGGGTGCTAACATACAAACACAGAGCAAAGAACTGAGGAAAACTAAGGGTTTAAATACAATCAGGGGAAACGAGGCACAGGTGCAAATAATAATGGGGATCAAGGGAAAACAAAAGGTCAAAAAGCACAATGGGGGCATCTAGTGACCAAAAACCGGAACAACCCTGGCCAAATCCTGACAGCACTGTTATAGACTGCATCCAGTTTGCTGGGTTATATTTGAATATTTGAATTGGCCCAGGGGTTCTATCGCAATGGCAAATAGGAGCCCCAAGAGTGGACACCCTTGCCTAGTTCCACGTTTTAGTGAGAAATATTGTGATTTGTGGCCATTGGTTTCTGTACAGCACTTTGAGATATCAGCTGACGTACGAAGGGCTATATAAATTAATTTGATTTGATTTGATTGGTTCTTAGTGAAGCACATGGTAAAGCATACAATAGTTTTACCTAGGAAATTGAATTGCAGCCAAGTCCAAATTTTCCTAATGTTGCAAATAGGTAATCCCACTGTACTTGATCTAATGCCTTTTTGGTGTCTAATGATATTACAACCGCTTTATTTTTTATCCATCAAGTTCATAGATGATGTTAAATAACCGTCTACGATTACAGGCAATTCTGTTGTCCTGACAGCTTTTGAGTTAGAACTACTTATAAAGTGAATGCTCAATAAATAGTTTAAGTGAACATTTTACAATCAAGTTGTTTAAACTTGCTGTGATAAAGTTACACTTACTTAAGAAGTTAGCATTTGTTATCATAACTTTAAAAAACATAGTTGATGTGACTTCTTGTCATGTTTTGTCTTAGATTGTCTTGTCATTTTGCTTTTCCCTCTGTTCATTTTCCCCCTGCTGGTCTTTTTAGGTTCGTTCCCCTTTTTCTCTCTCCCTTCCTCTCTCTCTTCTCTCTATCGTTCCATTCCTGCTCCCAGCTGTTCCTATTCCCCTAATCAATCATTTAGTCTTCCCACACCTGTTCCCTATCTTTTTCCCTGATTAGAGTCCCTATTTCTCCCCTTGTTTTCCGTTTCTGCCCTGTCGGATCCTTGTCTATTGTTCACCGTGCTGTGTCTGTGTATCGCCCTGTCGTGTCGTGTTTCCCTCAGATGCTGCGTGGTGAGCAGGTGTCTGAGTCTGCTACGTTCAAGTGCCTTCCCGAGGCAACCTGCAGTTCTTGATCGAGTCTCCAGTCTGTTCTCGTTATTACGAGTGGAATTATGCCTTATGATTGTAGATTTACTTTACTGGATTAAAGACTCTGTTTTCGCCAAGTCGCTTTTGGGTCCTCATTCACCTGCATAACAGAAGGATCCGACCAAAGAATGGACCCAGCGACTACAGACGCTCGTAACACTGCCGTCGAGATCCAAGGAGCCATGCTCGGCAGACACGAGCAGGAATTGTCTGCTGCTCGCCATGCCGTGGAGAACCTGGCCGCTCAGGTTTCCGACCTCTCTGGACAGTTCCAGAGTCTTCGTCTCGTGCCACCTGTTACTTCCTGGCCTGCCGAGCCTCCGGAACCTAGGGTTAATAACCCACCTTGCTACTCCGGGCAGCCCACGGAGTGCCGCTCCTTTCTCACCCAGTGTGATATTGTGTTCTCTCTCCAACCCAACACATACTCCAGCGAGAGAGCTCGGGTTGCTTACGTCATTTCACTCCTTACTGGCCGGGCTCGAGAGTGGGGCACAGCTATCTGGGAGGCAAGGGCTGATTGTTCAAACAATTACCAGAACTTTAAAGAGGAGATGATTCGGGTTTTTGACCGTTCAGTTTTTGGTAGGGAGGCTTCTAGGGCCCTGGCTTCCCTATGCCAAGGTGATCGATCCATAACGGATTACTCTATAGAGTTTCGCACTCTTGCTGCCTCTAGTGACTGGAACGAGCCGGCGCTGCTCGCTCGTTTTCTGGAGGGACTCCACGCAGTGGTCAAAGATGAGATTCTCTCTCGGGAGGTTCCTTCCAGTGTGGACTCTTTGATTGCTCTCGCCATCCGCATAGAACGACGGGTAGATCTTCGTCACCAAGCTCGTGGAAGAGAGCTCGCGTCAACGGTGTTTCCCTGCTCCGCATCGCAACCATCTCCCTCCTCTGGCTCAGAGACTGAGCCCATGCAGCTGGGAGGTATTCGCATCTCGACTAAGGAGAGGGAACGGAGGATCACCAACCGCCTGTGCCTCTATTGCGGATTTTATGGACATTTTGTCAATTCATGTCCAGTAAAGGCCAGAGCTCATCAGTAAGCGGAGGGCTACTGGTGAGCGCTACTACTCAGGTCTCTTCATCTAGATCCTGTACTACTATGTCGGTCCATCTACGCTGGACCGGTTCGGGTGCTACATGCAGTGCCTTGATTGACTCTGGGGCTGAGGGTTGTTTCATGGACGAAGTATGGGCTCGGAAACATAACATTCCTTTCAGACAGTTAGACAAGCCTACGCCCATGTTTGCCTTAGATGGTAGTCATCTTCCCAGTATCAGATTTGAGACACTACCTTTAACTCTCACAGTATCTGGTAACCACAGTGAGACTATTTCTTTTTTGATTTTTCGTTCACCTTTTACACCTGTTGTTTTGGGTCATCCCTGGCTAGTATGTCATAATCCTTCTATTAATTGGTCTAGTAATTCTATCCTATCCTGGAACGTTTCTTGTCATGTGAAGTGTTTAATGTCTGCCATCCCTCCCATTTCTTCTGTCCCCACTTCTCAGGAGGAACCTGGCGATTTGACAGGAGTGCCGGAGGAATATCATGATCTGCGCACGGTCTTCAGTCGGTCCCGAGCCAACTCCCTTCCTCCTCACCGGTCGTATGATTGTAGTATTGATCTCCTTCCGGGGACCACTCCTCCTCGGGGTAGACTATACTCTCTGTCGGCTCCCGAACGTAAGGCTCTCGAGGATTATTTATCTGTGTCTCTTGACGCCGGTACCATAGTGCCTTCTTCCTCTCCGGCCGGGGCGGGGTTCTTTTTGTTAAGAAAAGGACGGTACTCTGCGCCCTGCGTGGATTATCGAGGGCTGAATGACATAACGGTTAAGAATCGTTATCCGCTTCCCCCTTATGTCATCAGCCTTCGAGATTCTGCAGGGAGCCAGGTGCTTTACTAAGTTGGACCTTCGTAACGCTTACCATCTCGTGCGCATCAGAGAGGGGGACGAGTGGAAAACGGCGTTTAACACTCCGTTAGGGCATTTTGAGTACCGGGTTCTGCCGTTTGGTCTCGCCAATGCGCCAGCTGTTTTTCAGGCATTAGTTAATGATGTTCTGAGAGACATGCTGAACATCTTTGTTTTTGTCTATCTTGACGATATCCTGATTTTTTCACCGTCACTCGAGATTCATGTTCAGCACGTTCGACGTGTTCTACAGCGCCTTTTAGAGAATTGTCTCTACGTGAAGGCTGAGAAGTGCTCTTTTCATGTCTTCTCCGTTACTTTTCTCGGTTCCGTTATTTCCGCTGAAGGCATTCAGATGGATTCCGCTAAGGTCCAAGCTGTCAGTGATTGGCCCGTTCCAAGGTCACGTGTCGAGTTGCAGCGCTTTTTAGGTTTCGCTAATTTCTATCGGCGTTTCATTCGTAATTTTGGTCAAGTTGCTGCCCCTCTCACAGCTCTTACTTCTGTCAAGACGTGTTTTAAGTGGTCCGGTTCCGCCCAGGGAGCTTTTGATCTTCTAAAAGAACGTTTTACGTCCGCTCCTATCCTCGTTACTCCTGACGTCACTAGACAATTCATTGTCGAGGTTGACGCTTCAGAGGTAGGCGTGGGAGCCATTCTATCCCAGCGCTTCCAGTCTGACGATAAGGTTCATCCTTGCGCTTATTTTTCTCATCGCCTGTCGCCATCTGAACGCAACTATGATGTGGGTAACCGCGGAACTGCTCGCCATCCGCTTAGCCCTAGGCGAATGGCGACAGTGGTTGGAGGGGGCGACCGTTCCTTTTGTCGTTTGGACAGACCATAAGAACCTTGAGTACATCCGTTCTGCCAAACGACTTAATGCCCGTCAAGCTCGTTGGGCGTTGTTTTTCGCTCGTTTCGAGTTTGTGATTTCTTACCGTCCGGGTAGCAAAAACACCAAGCCTGATGCCTTATCCCGTCTGTTTAGTTCTTCTGTGGCTTCTACTGATCCCGAGGGGATTCTTCCTTATGGGCGTGTTGTCGGGTTGACAGTCTGGGGAATTGAAAGACAGGTTAAGCAAGCACTCACGCACACTGCGTCGCGCGCGCTTGTCCTAGTAACCTCCTTTTCGTTCCTGTTTCCACTCGTCTGGCTGTTCTTCAGTGGGCTCACTCTGCCAAGTTAGCTGGTCATCCCGGTGTTCGAGGCACTCTTGCGTCTATTCGCCAGCGCTTTTGGTGGCCGACTCAGGAGCGTGACACGCGCCGTTTCGTGGCTGCTTGTTCGGACTGCGCGCAGACTAAGTCGGGTAACTCTCCTCCTGCCGGTCGTCTCAGACCGCTCCCCATTCCTTCTCGACCATGGTCTCACATCGCCCTAGACTTCATTACCGGTCTGCCTTTGTCTGCGGGGAAGACTGTGATTCTTACGGTTGTCGATAGGTTTTCTAAGGCGGCACATTTCATTCCCCTCGCTAAACTTCCTTCCGCTAAGGAGACGGCACAAATCATCATCGAGAATGTGTTTAGAATTCATGGCCTCCCGTTAGACGCCGTTTCAGACAGAGGCCCGCAATTCACGTCACAGTTTTGGAGGGAGTTCTGTCGTTTGATTGGTGCGTCCGTCAGTCTCTCTTCCGGGTTTCATCCCCAGTCTAACGGTCAAGCAGAGAGGGCCAATCAGACGATTGGTCGCATACTACGCAGCCTTTCTTTCAGAAACCCTGCGTCTTGGGCAGAACAGCTCCCCTGGGCAGAATACGCTCACAACTCGCTTCCTTCGTCTGCTACCGGGTTATCTCCGTTTCAGAGTAGTCTGGGTTACCAGCCTCCTCTGTTCTCATCCCAGCTTGCCGAGTCCAGCGTTCCCTCCGCTCAAGCGTTTGTCCAACGTTGTGAGCGCACCTGGAGGAGGGTGAGGTCTGCACTTTGCCGTTACAGGGCACAGACTGTGAGAGCCGCCAATAAACGTAGGATTAAGAGTCCAAGGTATTGTTGCGGCCAGAGAGTGTGGCTTTCCACTCGCAACCTTCCTCTTACGACAGCTTCTCGTAAGTTGACTCCGCGGTTCATTGGTCCGTTCCGTGTCTCCCAGGTCGTCAATCCTGTCGCTGTGCGACTGCTTCTTCCGCGACATCTTCGTCGCGTCCATCCTGTCTTCCATGTCTCCTGTGTCAAGCCCTTTCTTCGCACCCCCGTTCGTCTTCCCTCCCCCTCCCGTCCTTGTCGAGAGCGCACCTATTTACAAGGTACGTAGGATCATGGACATGCGTTCTCGGGACGGGGTCACCAATACTTAGTGGATTGGGAGGGTTACGGTCCTGAGGAGAGGAGTTGGGTTCCGTCTCGGGACGTGCTGGACCGTTCACTTATTGATGATTTCCTCCGTTGCCGCCAGGATTCCTCCTCGAGTGCGCCAGGAGGCGCTCGGTGAGTGGGGGGTACTGTCATGTTTTGTCTTAGATTGTCTTGTCATTTTGCTTTTCCCTCTGTTCATTTTCCCCCTGCTGGTCTTTTTAGGTTCGTTCCCCTTTTTCTCTCTCCCTTCCTCTCTCTCTTCTCTCTATCGTTCCGTTCCTGCTCCCAGCTGTTCCTATTCCCCTAATCAATCATTTAGTCTTCCCACACCTGTTCCCTATCTTTTTCCCTGATTAGAGTCCCTATTTCTCCCCTTGTTTTCCGTTTCTGCCCTGTCGGATCCTTGTCTATTGTTCACCGTGCTGTGTCTGTGTATCGCCCTGTCGTGTCGTGTTTCCCTCAGATGCTGCGTGGTGAGCAGGTGTCTGAGTCTGCTACGTTCAAGTGCCTTCCCGAGGCAACCTGCAGTTCTTGATCGAGTCTCCAGTCTGTTCTCGTCATTACGAGTGGAATTATGCCTTATGATTGTAGATTTACTTTACTGGATTAAAGACTCTGTTTTCGCCAAGTCGCTTTTGGGTCCTCATTCACCTGCATAACACTTCTTATTTATTTAAAAAAAATGTATTTTGTATTTGTATATAACCTTTATTTAACTAGGCAAGTCAGTTAAGAATAAATGATTCTTTACAATGAAGGTCTGTACCAGCCAAACCTGGACGATGCTGGGCCAATTGTATGCCGCCCTATGGGACATCCAATCAGGGCCGGTTGTGATACAGCCTGGTTTTAAGTCAGTACCACAAATGTTTTAAGTAATACAGACTTTTTTATTGACTTTGAGTTCAACTTACTACTATAGAAGTATTTAAGGTAAAAATGCCTTAGGTTTACAGTGTGGAGAGTTGACCTAGTGTCAGCATTGAATAAATAACAAATGGTAATTTGGTCAATGGAGACAGGAAATCTCAGGTGTTTTTTTTCAGCACACAATCTCTACATACATGAAATGAAAAAGCCTGAGCATGCACGCCAACTATATCAACACTTCCAAGGTGAAACATTTTACAAAGAGGAAAACCCCTAAATCCCTATCATACAGAACATACATTAGCATGCTGTAGAATAAACAGCTTATTGGCTAATACTGCATATCTGGTGGTATGATTTGATGGTATCAAGCACTGTGTAAATGTTAGGAGCTTAACCTTTTACTGTAGTGGGCTATATCAGGGTCACACAGAGTGATTCTTGGTAGTCTTAAACAAATCTACTTTGAAACAAAAGTATACAGCTCACAGACATGGTTATGGGCTTAATAAAATACACCATTACCATTTAAAATATATATTTTACCTTTATTTAACTAGGCAAGTCAGTTAAGAACAAACTTTTTTCAATGACAGCCTAGGAACAGTGGGTTAACTGCCTTGTTCAGGGGCAGAATGATTTTCACTTTGTCAGCTCGGGGGATTCAATCTTGCAACATTCTGGTTACTAGTCCAACGCTCTAACCACAAGGCTACCTGCCGCCCCAAGTCAGGCTACCTATCATGTCAGACTACCTAATATGTCAGCTATAGAGTTGAAATGTGTTAAATTTTGAGTTACATTCCAATATTACACTTTATATGCATCACAGAAGACTGAAATTTAGCAGAACTGTTTGACATAGAAACACTGTATTTCCGTCTCTGAATGTAATTTAATTGACAGAATTTACAGAATTTATAATGAAGTTATTAATAACATTCTACCCATGGGGCCACAGAGGGTGCTTTTGGTCATTGAATGCAGGACAAATTGCTTACCCTGTAAGCAGTCTATGCACAAGGTATGACTGTCATGTTTTGTCATTTATTATCATGTCTTGTCCCTGTGCTTCCCATTCTATTCGTTTCCCTCTGCTGGTCTTATTAGGTTCTTTCCCTCTTTCTATCCCTCTCTCTCCCCCCTCCCTCTCTCACTCTCCCGCTCTCTCTTCTCTCTATCGTTCCGTTCCTGCTCCCAGCTGTTCCTATTCCCCTAATCATCATTTAGCCTTCCCACACCTGTTCCCGATCCTTTTCCCTGATTAGAGTCCCTATTTCTCTCCTTGTTTCCCGTACCTGCCCCGTCGGATCCTCATTTATATTCACCGTGCTGTGTCTATGTTTTGCCCTGTCGTGTCGTGTTTCCCTCAGATGCTGCGTGGTGAGCAGGTGTCTGAGTCTGCTAGGTTCAAGTGCCTTCCCGAGGCAACCTGCAGTTCTCGATCAAGTCTCCAGTCTGTTCTCGTCTTTACGTGTAGTATTATGCTTTTTGTTTTGTAATGTTTATTCTGGATTAAATACTCTGTTTTCGCCAAGTCGCTTTTGGGTCCTCATTCACCAGCATGACAGAAGGATCCGACCGAGGAATGGACCCAGCGACTACAGACGCTCGTAACACTGCCGTCGAGATCCAAGGAGCCATGCTCGGCAGACACGAGCAGGAATTGTCTGCTGCTCGCCATGCCGTGGAGAGCCTGGCCGCTCAGGTTTCCGACCTCTCTGGACAGTTCCAGAGTCTTCGTCTCGTGCCACCTGTTACTTCCTGGCCTGCCGAGCCTCCAGAACCTAGGGTTAATAACCCACCTTGCTACTCCGGGCAGCCCACTGAGTGCCGCTCCTTTCTCACCCAGTGTGAGATTGTGTTCTCTCTCCAACCCAACACATACTCTAGAGAGAGAGCTCGGGTTGCTTACGTCATTTCACTCCTTACTGGCCGGGCCCGAGAGTGGGGCACAGCTATCTGGGAGGCAAGGGCTGATTGTTCTAACAATTACCAGAACTTTAAAGAGGAGATGATTCGGGTTTTTGACCGTTCAGTTTTTGGTGGGGAGGCTTCTAGGGTCCTGGCTTCCCTATGCCAAGGTGATCGATCCATAACGGATTACTCTATAGAGTTTCGTACTCTTGCTGCCTCTAGTGACTGGAACGAGCCGGCGCTGCTCGCTCGTTTTCTGGAGGGACTCCACACAGTGGTCAAAGATGAGATTCTCTCTCGGGAGGTTCCTTCCAGTGTGGACTCTTTGATTGCTCTCGCCATCCGCATAGAACGACGGGTAGATCTTCGTCACCAGGCTCGTGGAAGAGAGCTCGCATCAACGGTGTTTCCCTGCTCCGCATCGCAACCATCTCCCTCCTCTGGCTCTGAGACTGAGCCCATGCAGCTGGGAGGGATTCGCATCTCGACTAAGGAGAGGGAACGGAGGATCACCAACCGCCTGTGCCTCTATTGCGGATTTGATGGACATTTTGTTAATTCATGTCCAGTAAGAGGCCAGAGCCCATCAGTAAGCGGAGGGCTACTGGTGAGCGCTACTACTCAGGTCTCTTCATCTAGATCTTGTACTACTATGTCGGTCCATCTACGCTGGACCGGTTCGGGTGCTACATGCAGTGCCTTGATTGACTCTGGGGCTGAGGGTTGTTTCATGGACGAAGCATGGGTTCGGAAACATAACATTCCTTTCAGACAGTTAGACAAGCCTACGCCCATGTTTGCCTTAGATGGTAGTCATCTTCCCAGTATCAGATTTGAGACACTACCTTTAACTCTCACAGTATCTGGTAACCACAGTGAGACTATTTCTTTTTTGATTTTTCGTTCACCTTTCACACCTGTTGTTTTGGGTCATCCCTGGCTAGTATGTCATAATCCTTCTATTAATTGGTCTTGTAATTCTATCCTATCCTGGAACGTATCTTGTCATGTGAAGTGCTTAATGTCTGCCATCCCTCCCATTTCTTCTGTCCCCACTTCTCAGGAGGAACCTGGCGATTTGACAGGAGTGCCGGAGGAATATCATGATCTGCGCACGGTCTTCAGTCGGTCCCGAGCCAACTCCCTTCCTCCTCACCGGTCGTATGATTGTAGTATTGATCTCCTTCCGGGGACCACTCCTCCTCGGGGTAGACTATACTCTCTGTCGGCTCCCGAACGTAAGGCTCTCGAGGATTATTTATCTGTGTCTCTTGACGCCGGTACCATAGTGCCTTCTTCCTCTCCGGCCGGGGCGGGGTTCTTTTTGTTAAGAAGAAGGACGGTACTCTGCGCCCTGCGTGGATTATCGAGGGCTGAATGACATAACGGTTAAGAATCGTTATCCGCTTCCCCTTATGTCATCAGCCTTCGAGATTCTGCAGGAGCCAGGTGCTTTACTAAGTTGGACCTTCGTAACGCTTACCATCTCGTGCGCATCAGAGAGGGGGACGAGTGGAAAACGGCGTTTAACACTCCGTTAGGGCATTTTGAGTACCGGGTTCTGCCGTTTGGTCTCGCCAATGCGCCAGCTGTTTTTCAGGCATTAGTTAATGATGTTCTGAGAGACATGCTGAACATCTTTGTTTTTGTCTATCTTGACGATATCCTGATTTTTTCACCGTCACTCGAGATTCATGTTCAGCACGTTCGACGTGTTCTACAGCGCCTTTTAGAGAATTGTCTCTACGTAAAGGCTGAGAAGTGCTCTTTTCATGTCTCCTCCGTTACTTTTCTCGGTTCCGTTATTTCCGCTGAAGGCATTCAGATGGATTCCGCTAAGGTCCAAGCTGTCAGTGATTGGCCCGTTCCAAGGTCACGTGTCGAGTTGCAGCGCTTTTTAGGTTTCGCTAATTTCTATCGGCGTTTCATTCGTAATTTCGGTCAAGTTGCTGCCCCTCTCACAGCTCTTACTTCTGTTAAGACGTGTTTTAAGTGGTCCGGTTCCGCCCAGGGAGCTTTTGATCTTCTAAAAGAACGTTTTACGTCCGCTCCTATCCTCGTTACTCCTGACGTCACTAGACAATTCATTGTCGAGGTTGACGCTTCAGAGGTAGGCGTGGGAGCCATTCTATCCCAGCGCTTCCAGTCTGACGATAAGGTTCATCCTTGCGCTTATTTTTCTCATCGCCTGTCGCCATCTGAGCGCAACTATGATGTGGGTAACCGTGAACTGCTCGCCATCCGCTTAGCCCTAGGCGAATGGCGACAGTGGTTGGAGGGGGCGACCGTTCCTTTTGTCGTTTGGACAGACCATAAGAACCTTGAGTACATCCGTTCTGCCAAACGACTTAATGCCCGTCAAGCTCGTTGGGCGTTGTTTTTCGCTCGTTTCGAGTTTGTGATTTCTTACCGTCCGGGTAGCAAGAACACCAAGCCTGATGCCTTATCCCGTCTGTTTAGTTCTTCTGTGGCTTCTACTGATCCCGAGGGGATTCTTCCTTATGGGCGTGTTGTCGGGTTGACAGTCTGGGGAATTGAAAGACAGGTTAAGCAAGCACTCACGCACACTGCGTCGCAGCGCGCTTGTCCTAGTAACCTCCTTTTCGTTCCTGTTTCCACTCGTCTGGCTGTTCTTCAGTGGGCTCACTCTGCCAAGTTAGCTGGTCATCCCGGTGTTCGAGGCACTCTTGCGTCTATTCGCCAGCGATTTTGGTGGCCGACTCAGGAGCGTGACACGCGCCGTTTCGTGGCTGCTTGTTCGGACTGCGCGCAGACTAAGTCGGGTAACTCTCCTCCTGCCGGTCGTCTCAGACCGCTCCCCATTCCTTCTCGACCATGGTCTCACATCGCCCTAGACTTCATTACCGGTCTGCCTTTGTCTGCGGGGAAGACTGTGATTCTTACGGTTGTCGATAGGTTCTCTAAGGCGGCACATTTCATTCCCCTCGCTAAACTTCCTTCCGCTAAGGAGACGGCACAAATCATTATCGAGAATGTGTTCAGAATTCATGGCCTCCCGTTAGACGCCGTTTCAGACAGAGGCCCGCAATTCACGTCACAGTTTTGGAGGGAGTTCTGTCGTTTGATTGGTGCGTCCGTCAGTCTCTCTTCCGGGTTTCATCCCCAGTCTAACGGTCAAGCAGAGAGGGCCAATCAGACGATTGGTCGCATACTACGCAGCCTTTCTTTCAGAAACCCTGCGTCTTGGGCAGAACAGCTCCCTGGGCAGAATACGCTCACAACTCGCTTCCTTCGTCTGCTACCGGGTTATCTCCGTTTCAGAGTAGTCTGGGTTACCAGCCTCCTCTATTCTCTTCCCAGCTTGCCGAGTCCAGCGTTCCCTCCGCTCAAGCGTTTGTCCAACGTTGTGAGCGCACCTGGAGGAGGGTGAGGTCTGCACTTTGCCGCTACAGGGCACAGACTGTGAGAGCCGCCAATAAACGCAGGATTAAGAGTCCTAGGTATTGTTGCGGCCAGAGAGTGTGGCTTTCCACACTCGCAACCTTCCTCTTACGACAGCTTCTCGTAAGTTGACTCCGCGGTTCATTGGTCCGTTCCGTGTCTCCCAGGTCGTCAATCCTGTCGCTGTGCGACTGCTTCTTCCGCGACATCTTCGTCGCGTCCATCCTGTCTTCCATGTCTCCTGTGTTAAGCCCTTTCTTCGCACCCCCGTTCGTCTTCCCTCCCCCCTCCCGTCCTTGTCGAGAGCGCACCTATTTACAAGGTACATAAGATCATGGACATGCGTTCTCGGGGACGGGGTCACCAATACTTAGTGGATTGGGAGGGTTACGGTCCTGAGGAGAGGAGTTGGGTTCCGTCTCGGGACGTGCTGGACCGTTCACTCATTGATGATTTCCTCCGTTGCCGCCAGGATTCCTCCTCGAGTGCGCCAGGAGGCGCTCGGTGAGTGGGGGTACTGTCATGTTTTGTCATTTATTATCATGTCTTGTCCCTGTGCTTCCCATTCTATTCGTTTCCCTCTGCTGGTCTTATTAGGTTCTTTCCCTCTTTCTATCCCCTCTCTCCCCCTCCCTCTCTCACTCTCTCGCTCTCTCTTCTCTCTATCGTTCCGTTCCTGCTCCCAGCTGTTCCTATTCCCCTAATCATCATTTAGCCTTCCCACACCTGTTCCCGATCCTTTTCCCTGATTAGAGTCCCTATTTCTCTCCTTGTTTCCCGTACCTGCCCCGTCGGATCCTCATTTATATTCACCGTGCTGTGTCTATGTTT
The DNA here is from genome assembly GCF_021184085.1 of Oncorhynchus gorbuscha. Classification (NCBI taxonomy): domain Eukaryota; kingdom Metazoa; phylum Chordata; class Actinopteri; order Salmoniformes; family Salmonidae; genus Oncorhynchus; species Oncorhynchus gorbuscha. The sequence goes on from NC_060173.1 coordinate 55,573,019, forward strand.
TGCCCTGTCGTGTCGTGTTTCCCTCAGATGCTGCGTGGTGAGCAGGTGTCTGAGTCTGCTAGGTTCAAGTGCCTTCCCGAGGCAACCTGCAGTTCTCGATCAAGTCTCCAGTCTGTTCTCGTCTTTACGTGTAGTATTATGCTTTTTGTTTTGTAATGTTTATTCTGGATTAAATACTCTGTTTTCGCCAAGTCGCTTTTGGGTCCTCATTCACCAGCATGACAATGACGGCAATTCATGCTTTGGTTTAATTTTCCTAGCACTGTTTCCACATGCTAACGTTTTAACATTTTTACCATCTCATTCAAGTCATGGGACCGATAGTTGCATCATGTAGAATGTGGAAACGGTGCCAGGGAAACTAAACCAAAGGATGGATTGGTGTCATGCCTTGTCCATAGAATGCTTACAGGGTAAGGAAACCAATATGTCAATTTCAAATTTGCCTGTACTATCCCTTTAATGCAGAGCAAAGTGGAAATGATAAGGAAGAGAAACGCCTGGCTTTGTTCGAACTCTGTTGAGGTGTGCCAACATGTCTCGCCTTCCATTATGCTATTCCAGGGATATTTTGTTCTTTCTCTCCATCTGTGGTTATAAACATTCCAGGATAAGGAGGACACTAAGCTGGAAGCAAATATTAAAGAGCAATTAGATTGTCGCCAGCAGTGTTTTCACACTGTAAGTTTAGAAATATCTCAACTTTGTATTTAGAACTAAGAAGAATCCTTAAGTTTTGCCACTGAGGTTGCGAAATGATCCATTTGGTGCTATTGGAAATATCATTGTAAATCTCTCTATTCACAAGTACATAGATCTATGACGAATAATGTCTGTTCAACCAACACTGTTGTAACTTTATTTGGTGGTTCCAGAAATGACTACTGGGGTGTTTGTCGTTTCTAACAACATCCCAAAGTTTGACTTATCTTTGTCCTTAGCTGGGCTGTCCCTCTAAAGTGGCTGTGTAGACAGCCTTAAGTGTATTTCCACAGGTTCTCTCTTAAAATGACTGCACAGCCGGGCTGCATACCAGTTATTTTGCCCCCCCTTCCCTTCACTCGTTGGAAGACCACCACCCCCATCCCATTGGCTGGCATATGGTGACTACATGGCCCAGATCAAAAGCCAAATCAAGCCCTGTTTCCCATCGGGGCGTCCACCCTGGCATTTTCCCATCATCGCCCCAGCCTCTGGCCTCCTCCATGGTCTGGGGACGGGGTTGTGCTAGACTGAGAGCTGTGTTTTCCTTGGCTGTGTCTGGCTTTGTAGTCTGACCCAATCCACTGCAGGCCACACACACACACACACACACACACACACACACACACACACACACACACACACACACACACACACACACACACACACACACACACACACACACACACACACACACACACACACACACACACACACACACACACACACACACACACACACACACACACACACACACACACCATTTTCCAACCTGTTATGTTTGTTCCTTGATTAATAATAGGTATAGCTACTTTAATAATGAGATACATTATATATACAAGGTATGTGGACACCCCTTAAAATTTGTGATTCGGCTATTTCAGCCACACCCATTGCTGACAGGTGTATAAAATCGAGCACACAGCCATACAATCTCCATAGACAAACATTGGCAGTAGCATGGCCTACCGAAGAGCTCAGTGACTTTCAACGTGGCACCATCATAGGACAAGTCAGTTCCTCAAATTTCTGCTCTGCTAGAACTGCCCCATTCAACTGTATGTCCTGTTGTTGTGAAGTGGAAACGTCTAGGAGTAAAATGGCTCAGCCGCAAAGTGGTAGGCCACACAAGCTCACAGAACGGGACCGCCGAGTGATGAAGCACATAGCATGTAAAAATCGTCTGTCCTGGGTTGCAAGACTCACTACCGAGTTCCAAACTGCCTCTGGAAGCAATGTCAGCACAAGAACTGTTCATTGGGGGCTTCATGAAATGTGTTCCTAAGATCACTATGTGCAATGCCTAGCCGTTGGCTGGAGTGGTGTAAATCTCACCACCATTGGACTCTGGAGCAGTCGAAACCCTTTCTCTGGAGTGATGAATCACACTTCACCATATGGCAGTCTGATGGACAAATCTTACCAGGAGAATGCTACCTGCCCAAATGCATAGTGGCAACTGTAAAGTTTGGTGGAGGAGGAATAATGGTCTGGGGCTGTTTTTCATGGTTTGTTTCAGTGAATGGAAATCTTAATGCTACAGCATTCAATTAATGACTTTCTAGATGATTCTGTGCTTCCAACTTTGTGGCAACAGTTTGGGGAAGGCCCTTTCTTGTTTCAGCATGACAATGCCAAGTGCACAAGGCGAGGTACTGTAACAGCCGTTGTTGGTGGAAGAAGGTGAGGACCAAGGTGCAGCGTGGTGTGTGTCCATATTTATTACAATGAACACGGAAATAACAAAAATAACAAAGAGAAACAACCGAAAACAGTTCTGGCTGATGCAGACACAACAGAAAACAAACACCCATGAAACACAGGTGGAAAAAGGCTACCTAAGTATGATTCTCAATCAGAGACAACTAACGACACCTGCCTCTGATTGAGAACCATACCAGGCCAAACTCAAAAACCAACATAGAAAAACGAACATAGACAACCCACCCAACTCACACCCTGACCATACTAAAACAAAGACCTAAATCAAAGAAGTAAGGTCAGAACGTGACCGGTACATACAGAAATGGTTGGTCGAGATCGGTGTGGGAGAACTGACTGGCCTGCACAGAGCCCTGACCTCAACCCCATCGAACACCTTTGGAATGAATTGGAACTCCAACTGCGAGCCAGACCTAATCGTCCAACATCTGTGCCTGACTACACTAATGGTCTTATTGCTTAATGGACACAAGTCCGCACAGCAATGTTCCAACATTTTTTTGCTTACAGACATTTTTCTTTTGATCTGTAACAATGATGTTCTGCTCTCTCAAAGTGACACTTGCAAGATTAATTTGTGCTCTTGACTGGCCTGTGCAATGGCGGGTGGGTCCAGTCCTCTGCTTGCTCGACCATATTTCCTCTCTTTCGACTCAGTATTTGCTCGCTCAATGATGTTTCATCTTGCTCATGCACACCATCTCGTGCATGCGTACATGCATGTGTGGGGGTGTCTGAGGTGTGTGTGAGCAAGCACACCAGTGTAAAATGGTGCCTGAGAGGATGGCTGACATTTGACATGCTCCTGACCAACTGTACTATTTTGTTCGTTTTTTTGCATTGCTTGTAACTTATTTGGTAACTTATTTTGTACATAATGTTGCTGCTACCGTCTCTTCTGACCGAAAATAACTTCTGGACATCAGAACAGCGATTACTCACCTCAAACTGGTAGAAGCTTTTTAGTCTGACGAGAAGTATATACTGCTTTCTCAGCAACAGTCCCAAATCCCTGTCATTTGCGTGAAGAAAAGACAGAGAAAAAAGGGGCAGAGGTCGGGCTGCCTTCTCAGAATTTGTAGGCGAGCGAGTAAACTCCCACTTTCCTCCGTTCTATTGGCCAAAGTGCAATCATTGGAAAATAAAATCGACGACCTACGATCAAGATTATCCTACCAATGGGAAATTAAAAACTGTAATATCTTATGTTTCACCGAGTCGTGGCTGAAGGACAACCCGGATAATATAGAGCTGGAGGGTAAGACGAGGGGTGGTGGTGTGTGTCTATTTGTCAAAAATAGCTGGTGCGCGATGTCTAATATTAAAGAAGTCTCGAGGTATTGCTCCCCTGAGGTAGATTACGTTATGATAAGCTGTTGAACTCATCTATATTATTCGTAGCCATCTATTTACCACCACAAACCGATGCTGGCAGTAAGACTGCCCTCATAAGTAAACAAAAAAATGCTCATCCAGAATTGGTGCTCCTAGTGGCTGGGGACTTTAATGCAGGTAAACATTAAGCCGTTTTACCTAATTTCTACCAGCATGTCAAGTGCAACCAGAGGAAAAAACTCTAGACAACCTTTACTCCACACACTGTGACGCCATGATCTGTTTCACCTGTCTTTGTGATTGTCTCCACCCACCTCCAGGTGTCACCTGTTCTCCCCATTAGTCCCTGGGTACTTATTCCTGCGTTCCCTGTTTGTCTGTTGCCAGTTCGTTGTTTGTCAAGTCAACCAGCGTGGTTTTCCGTTCTCCTGCTTGGTCTTATCTCTGTTATCTCTGACAAAAGGAACACCTACGTGAGAATGCTGTACATTGACTACAGCTCAACGCTCAACACCATAGTGCTCATGTAGCTCATCACTAATCTAAGGACACGGGGACTAAACACCTCCCTCTGCATCTGAATCCTGGACTTCCTGATGGGCTGCCCCCAGGTGGTAAGGTTAGGCAACAACACGTCTACCACACTGATCCTCAACACTGGGGCCCCTCAGGGGTGTGTACTTAGTCCCCTCTTGTACTCCCTGTTCATCCACGACTGCGTGGCCAAACACGACTCCAACACCATCATTAAGTTTGCTGACGACACAACAGTGGTAGGCCTGATCAACAACAACGATGAGCCAGCCTATAGGGAGGAGGTCAGAGACCTGGCAGTGTGGTGCCAGGACAACAACCTCTCCCTCAATGTGAGCAAGACAAAGGATCTGATTGTGGACTACAGGAAAAGGCGGGCCGAACAGGTCCCCATTACGCCGAGCTTGTCGAGAGTTTCAAGTTCCTTGGTGTCCACATCACCAATGAACTATCATGATACAAACACACCAAGACAGTCTTGAAGAGCGTCAGGGTAGCCTAGTGGTTAGAGCGATGGACTTGTAACCGGAAGGTTGCAAGTTCAAACCCCCGAGCTGACAATGTCCAGATCTGCTGTTCTGCCCCTGAACAGGCAGTTAACCCACTGTTCCTAGGCTGTCATTGAAAATAAGAATTTGGTTTTAACTGACTTGCCTAGTTAAATAAAGTAATACAAAAAAAAGAGGGCACGACAACACCTTTACTCCCTCAGGAGATTTAAATAAAGTTAGATTTGATCTCGCGCCCTTTCAACTTTTGAATCGTATTTGACTCCATAACCACTGGGCACACTACATCCGTGAATGTGGATAATTGGGTAATATTTGGTTGAGATGATGATCAATGAAATTACAACGTATATTCATTCACCTTCTCAAAAAGAAAGCCAAAACTTAGTTGAATTTCACTTTGCTTTCAACCAGGCTTTTAGCCTGACCAAATTCCAATTGAAAAACAATGATTTTAGTGTTTCAGTGTCTCTCACTGTGTTTTCAATCATTTAAAAGCACAGTAAAGTTAAAATGGGAAATGTCAGTTATTTTGTCCAGTTATACAAATGACTGTTATTACTGGGCTCCATCGAATAGCAGAATGAAATTACTTGGATTGCAGTTGAGATTACGTTCAAAGTACATGTTGTAAGTGATCAGTGCCATTCGACTATTACAGCAATTGTGAAGACCACTGACCTGTGACGACCTATGCATGCTATGTTGAACATGCACGCTTTATTTACATTTACATTTAAGTCATTTAGCAGACGCTCTTATCCAGAGCGACTTTTATGTGACTACATAAGAAGAAATGTATAGTTACAGTAACCTGCAGCTATCACGTTCGTTATAAGGATCGGACCAAGGCGCAGTGTGGTATGCGTACATTCTTATTTATTTAAAGAATGAACACTGAACATTGAACTAACAAAATAACAAAACGAAATGTGACAGAAGATCCTACCAAAAATGGACCAAGCAGCATGTTCAGGAGGAATGGACCTGGGAGGAGATTCTGGATGGAGCAGTACCCTGGACGCAGGCTGGGGAGGATCGCCGTCCTAAGGAGGAGGCAGCAAAAGCAGAACGGCGATATTACGAGGAGTTGTACCAACGAGACAAGCACAAGAGGCAGCCCCAAAAAAAGGAGTGGTTGGCGAAGCCGAGGGCTGAACCAGAGCCAGTCAGGGAGTCTAGTGAGGAGCTCGACGCAAGATTCCTGAGAGAAGTGCTAGCATTGAGAACGTTGCAGAGCGGGCATGCTGAGGAACATGTGACTGGTCAGGTACCGTGTTTGTTATGCAGGTGAATGAGGACCCAAAAGCGACTTGGCGAAAACAGAGTCTTTAATCCAGTAAAGGAAATATGCAATACTCCTAGACAAATCGGAGCGGTAAATAAAGCATAAAAAACAATTCCACTCGTAATGACGAGAACAGACTGGAGACTCGATCATAAACTGTAGGTTGCCTCGGGAAGGCACTTGACCGTAGCAGACTCAGACACCTGCTCACCACGCAGCATCTGAGGGAAACACGACACGACAGGGCGATACAAAGACACAGCACGGTGAACAATATACAAGGATCCGACAGGACAGAAACGGAAAACAAGGGGAGAAATAGGGACTCTAATCAGGGGAAAAGATAGGGAACAGGTGTGGAAAGACTAAATGATTGATTAGGGGAATAGGAACAGCTGGGAGCAGGAACGGAACGATAGAGAGAAGAGAGAGAGGGAGGGAGAGAGAAAAAAGGGAACGAACCTAAAAAGACCAGCAGGGGGAAAACGAACAGAAGGGAAAGCATAATGACAAGACAATATAAGACAAAACATGACAGTGTTATGCAGTGATGCGCACGGTGTCTCCAATTCTCATTAATAGCCCGGTGCGCTCTATTCCAGCTTCCCACATTGGCAGGGCTAGAATGGGCATCCAGCCAGGACGGATGGTGCCGGCTCAGCGCTCCTGGTCTCCAGTACACCTCCTTGGACCAGGATATCTTGCGCCGGTTCTGTGCACTGTGTCTCCTGTGTGCCTGCACAGCCCAGTGCGTCCTGTGCCAGCGCCCCGCATTTGCAGGGCGAAAATAAACACCCAGCCAGGACGGGTTTTGCCAGCTCTACGCTCCAGACCTCCAGTGCGCCTCCCCAGTCCAGTACGTCCTGTGCCTCCTTCCCGCACTCGCCCTGAGGTGCGTGTCATCAGCCCGGTGCCACCTGTACTGGTGCCACGCATCATGTCTCCAGTGCGCATCCACAGTCCAGTACGTCCTGTGCCTCCTCTCCGCACTCGCCCTGAGGTGCGTGTCATCAGCCCGGTGCCACCTGTACCGGTCCCACGCATCAGGTCTCCAGTGCGCATCCACAGTCCAGTACGTCCTGTGCCTCCTCTCCGCACTCGCCCTGAGGTGCGTGTCATCAGCCCGGTGCCACCTGTACCGGTCCCACGCACCAGGCCTCCAGTTTGCCTCCACAGTCCTGACCTTAGATATCTCTGTTTTCTATATATTTTGGTCTGGTCAGGGTGTGACTAGGGTGGGTACTCTAGTGTTGTATGTCTAGGGTTTTGTATGTCTAGGGTTTTGTATGTCTAGGGTTGTTGTAGGTCTAGGGGTTTTTGTATTTCTATGTTGGCCTGATATGGTTCCCAATCAGAGACAGCTGTTTATCGTTGTCTCTGATTGGGGATCATATTTAGGCAGCCCTGTTTCCCACTTTCTGGTGTGGGATCTTGTCTATGTGACTGTCAACACTCGTTTGTATAGCTTCACGTTTCATTTTGTTATTTCGTTAGTTTGTTCAGTGTTTCATTCTTTTAATAAATAAGAATGTACGCATACCACGCTGCACCTTGGTCCGATCCAGTGGCCATGGATGTGTTACTCATTTCATACATTCGTTTGTAAAATAGCCTTAAATTTAGGCTATATACGGTATTACAAAAGTAACATTGAATTATATTTGGTTGACAACCAAACTGAATACGAACATTTATGCCTCTATTCAATCCATATTGCAGAAGGTCAGCGTTACATCGTGATTGAGAGGCAATGTTCCCGGGTTAGTGGAGACTGCATTCACAGTAAATGCTACATACTGCATGTCAACTCAATCGGAAATGATCTTTACATTTCTATCACGCAATCTGTAAAGCTTCAGCAGTACAGATTGAATAGAGGAGAGTACTGCTTGGATAGTTTCATCGGTACCACTGACTTTGTCTGGCTTTAATTCCAGTTTGTCTACAAATGAATCATTTATATTTTGGATTTACGTCTCCATCTCGATTATTGTGTATTTTTAGTTACATTCTGGGTTGAATTGAAACAATAGCTGTTGATGACTTTGCAAATGCAATACAAGCCTAAATAGCATCATCGATGATAAATAAGTGATTAAGTATGGTCACAATAGCAACAGTAAATTGATTTAGTATTTAAGTGGAGATCTCTCCACAATCATTCTCAGGATAGCACATTGGTAATAGTCAGGGACAAATACACTATCAAAGCAGAGTTTGTTTAAAACCCTGGATGGGAGACCAAAGGGTAGCTGTAGATAGATCAATTCTCCAGTAGGAGGTGCTGCCCAGCCTATTGTTTTTTTTCTGAAGTGGATATAACTTTGAAGATCTGACGTTGTTTTAAAGGTACAAATTCAATATATTTTATAGACAAGGTTTGTCTATGTTGAAATTTTGGTTACCATGGTAACATAATCCTGTGGTTAGATTTCACACCAATTTAACTTTTTTCAAATCCACTGTATTTACCCCATCAATTCCACATCACAATACAATGACAAATTACGTTGAAACAACGTTGATTCAACCAGTTAGTGCCCAGTTGGTATAATCCTTTATTTTCTCCATATTTTTCAGATTGACTACCAATCTGACACCATGTCATATTTGTTCATTATTAATGGCAAACCTGGCTGTAGGTTTAACTATTTTGAATAACAAGATACTTCAGCCAACAATGATACAGTGCGTAGCCATGCAATGCATACTCCCAACAACCGAGAAAAAATATTTTCACGCCACTTCGATACAGCTACTACTGGAAGAGACTTTGTCATAGAGGGTTAGTAGAACTTATGCAGCAGGTTAGGAGAATGAACGTAGCAGGTTAGGAGAATTAGGTTAAAGTTGGGAAAAGGGTTAGCTCTCTCCTAACCTGCTACAGATATGACTTCTGGTCATCGCTGTATCGAAGTGGCGTGAATAGTGTCCCTCCCCAACAACCACTGCTTGGGTAGTGCATGGCCTCATCATTTTCTTTTTGTCATTTAGCAGACACTCTTATCTAGAGCGACTTACTACTTACGTACTTTCTTACCCTTGCTAAAGGGCTCTTTGGTATTCCCTGTATATACAGTTGAAGTCGGAAGTTTAGCCAGTTTAAACTCAGTTTTTCACAATTCCTGACATTTAATCCTAGTAAAATTCCTAGTCTTAGGTCAATTAGAATCACCACTTTATTTTTAGAATGTGAAATGTCAGAATAATAGTTGAGAGAATGATTTATTTCAGCTATTATTTCTTTCACCACATCCCCATGGATATAGATACTTTGGTAGCTGTTTCCTCCAGCATCTCCACAAAGTCTTTTGCATTTGTTCTGGGGTTGATTTGGACTTTTTGCACCAAAGTACGCTCATCTCTAGGAAACAGACCACGTCTCCTTGCTGAGCGGTATGACGGCTGCGTGGTACAATGGTGTTTATACTTGCGTACTATTGTTTGTACAGATGAACGTGGTACCTGCAGGCATTTCAAATTGCTCCCAAGGATGAACCAGACTTGTGGAGGTCTTGGCTGATTTCTTTTGATTTTCCAATGATGTCAAGCAAAGAGGCACTGAGGTTGAATGTAGACCTTGAAATACATCCACAGGCACACCTCCAATTGACTCAAATGATGTCAATTAGCCTGTCAGTAGCTTCTAAAGCGATGACATCATTTTCTGGAATTTTCCAAGCTGTTTAAAGGCACAGTCAACTTAGTGTATGTAAACTTCTGACCGACTTGAATTTTGATACAGTGAATTATAAGTGAAATAATCTGTCTGTAAAGAACTGTTGGAAAAAATGACTTGTGTCATGCACAAAGTCGATGTCCTAACCGACTTGCCAAAACTTTAGTTTGTTAGTGGTTGAAAAACGAGTTTTAATCACTCCAACCTAAGTGTATGTAAACTTCCGACTTGAATTGTAGCCATGTTATTTTTTACTCGTTAACGTTATTTGTTTATTATTTGTTTATTCACTGTGTCACGATGTCTATGTTTTATTTTATATCTTTAACTCTGGATTGTTGGAAAAGGACCCAGAGGTAAGCATTTCACTGTTTGTGACAAATACATTTTTATTTTATTTGATTGATTTAGATTGTTTTGAGGTGGGTGTAAGTGGGGTCACCACATAAACGCACAGTTTCTCACAATGAAACACAGAGACCGATGCCTCAGAAGTTTCATTAAGCAATAGGGACCCGCACTGATGAGGACTAATATTGAAAGTAAATAAGATGATGAAAAGAAGCCATTTTAAAGTGTTGTGACCCTTCTAATGCTGCACTTCTTCTGTCACCACCAAGCACCAGTAAATTACACTGTCTCCCGGTCAGGAAGCTGAGGTTGCGTAAAAGGTAATTGCATGGTTCAAAAACACACGTCTGTACAGGCTTGCTTACAGTGAGTCAGGAACAGCTGTTTGGGGTTCACACGCACACATGCATCCACCGCTCCTCAACTCAACTCACTTCACACAACTCCACTGACTATTCTGTTCCTGTGGACATCCAACTGATGTGAATTAACAGATTATACACACAGGTAAATAGAGAGAAAGGAAGGTGGAGAGAGAGTGTAGAGAGGAAGAGAGGAGGGAGAGTGTTACTAATCCACACAGTAGATTTTTTTTTAAATGAACTTCAAATTAAACTATTTTAGTTGTAGCTTTTTTATTTTATATTTCTGTTGACCCCATTCTTGTTCGTTGAAACCCCTACACATTTTTGAAAATAACGATCTGTTGATGCATCAACGCAAGCAGTCAATACTGTTCAATGTACAATGATTAAAGCAATGCATGCCAAGAACACTGTTAAAAACCCAAGTATTGTAGATCTCGAACTCATCTTGCCTTCCAGATTAAGACTCTATTGGAATCTAGAGGGGATTGCAACTCTATAAAATAGTGTATTTGTTCTTCCTAGCTATGACTGCAACCAGAAGTCTCCTGTCTGAAGAGCAGTTCCTATGCTGTATCTGTCTGGATGTGTTCACTGATGTGTTCACTGATGTGTTCACTGATGTGTTCACTGATGTGTTCACATTATATAGTGTTGAACTGTGGGGGATGCAGCAGTATGCAGTGGATGTGATTCTAGACACTAATACAGAACAGCCTTATCTCATCCTGTCTGAAGATGGAAAACAATTGACACTTGGAGATACAAAACAGAGTCTCCATGACAACCCCCCAAAAGCATTCCACAGGGATGCTAGCCCATGTTGACTCTAATGCTTCCCAGAGTTTTGTGCAGTTGTCTGGATGTCCTTTCTGTGGTGGACAATTCTTGTTACATACAGGAAACTGTTGAGAGTCAAAAACCCAGCGGCGTTGCAGGTCTTGACACAAACCAGTGTGCCCGGCAACTACTACCATGCCCCATTCAAAGGCACTTACATTTTTTGTCTTGTCTATTCACCCTGTGAATGGCACACATACACAATCCATGTCTCAATTGCCTCAAGGCTTAAAAATCCTTCTTTAACCTGACTCCTCCACTTCAACTACACTGATTTAACAAGTGACATCAAGGGATTATAGCCTTCACCTGGATTCACCTGGTCAGTCTATGTCATGGAAAGAGCTGGTGTTCTTAATGTATTGTATACTCAGTGTAAGTATGGAGGTCTTGTTTACACCTCTGTCCTCTATTAATCAGAAGCCCCAGAAGGTGAGGGTGTTTGTGGATCATGAGATGAGTCAGGTCTCTTTCTATGATGTGGAGGCCAGGTTTCATATCAACTCTATCACCGGCTACACCTTCACCGAGAAACTCTATTCTTCAGTCCAGACACTTATGAGAATGGTATAAACCCAGCCCCATTGATCATCACTCCTGTCAGTAAAACAGACTCAAACTTTTGTTGACACATTGAAAGGGTCAATATCTTTCTCAAGTTTTATATTAGTAATTTTCTCATAATTTTCTCAAGTAGTTGAACCATGTTTGTGTCTCATACACACGCTTCCTGCTATTCAATGATCTGTCTGTGAACATTTCCTGAACAAAAAGGGGGAAATAAATGACTACATGAATGAAAAGTAGACAGAGGCATGTTATCCTTCAGAGTCAGTAAAACACGCATGCACTCACACACACACAAACCTGGATAACCTTGATTATCGAGGTTATTGTACTATGTATACATAAGCCATGTACTTAAGAAACAATTGTGTTTTAGATGCTGTCAGCACACTTCTAATAAAAGTAAACAGTCACATCCTTAGTACTTAAGCTGTCTGAGAAAGACTTCAGTGAAGAACCCCAGAGTCAACAACACTGGGCTTTCAATGATATTAGAGGTTAATGACAGGACTCAATAGTCCTGATCCAACTTGATCTCACACAGGTTGGAAACAATACTAGGACACTGGAACCTGCTGAGTCTGCAAACGTTTGCCAGTGGTCCATGGTTAATGAAATCTGATGCAATCTGTTTACTTCTTGTTCCTGAGATAAATTTGCTTCAAAGTCTCGACAGATGTGGATGGTCCAACCTGTTTTGTGAGTGGCAGAATCTAGATGAATTTAAACATAGTGAAATAACCTGCTACGCTAAAGACGCTGATTGCCAAGTTATATCAAGGGTTGAAAAATAACCGACATGGAAGAAATGGGAAACAGATCGAAAGGAAAACATTATGGAGAACCATTGGTCACAGATATGTGAAAATGTTCATACCTCAAGCCAAATGTTTTATATATTTGCAGCTGTCACAAAATGCTTATATAGAACCCAGCCTAAAACCCCAAAGAGCAAGCAATGCAGATGTAGAAACATGTGGCTAGGAAAAACACCCTAGAAAGGCAGGAACCTAAGAAGAAACATAGAGAGGAACCAGGCTCTGGGGTGTGGGTTATAAGACTACAGTGCATTTGGAAAGAATTCAGACCCCTTGTCTTTTGCCACATTTTGTTATTCTTATTCAGCCTCATTCTAAAATGGATTCGATAGTTTTTTCCCCTCGTCAATTTACACATATTACCCCATAATGACAAAGAAAAAACAGGCAGCGATTACAGCCTCAACTCTTCTTGGTTATGACTCTACAAGTTTGGCACAAGTGTATTTGGGGAGTTTCTCCCATTCTTCTCTGCAGATCCTCTCAAGATCTGTCAGGTTGGATGGAGAGCGCTGCACAGCTACATTCAGGTCTCTCCAGAGATGTTCATCGGGTTCAAGTCCGGGCTCTGGCTGGGCCACTCAAGGACATTCAGAGACTTGTCCCAAAGTCACTCCTATGTTTTCTTGGCTGTGTGCTTAGGGTTGTTGTCCTGTTGGAAGGTGAACCTTCGCCCCACTCTGAGGTCTTTAGCGCTCTGGAGCAGGTTCTCATCAAGGATCTCTCTGTACTTTGCTCCGTTCATCTTTCTGTCGATCCTACCTAGTCGCCCAGTCTCCACAGCATGATGGTTCCACCATTATGCTTCACCATAGAGATGGTGCCAGGTTTCCTCCAGACGTGACATTTGTCATTCAGGCCAAAGTGTTCCATCTTTGTTTCATCAGACCAGAGAATCTTGTTTCTCATGTCCTGAGAGTCTTTAGGTGCATTTTGTCAAACTCCAAGCGGGCTGTCATGTGCCTTTTTCTGAGGAGTGGGTTTAGTCTGGCTACTCTACCATAAAGGCCTGATTGGTGGAGTGCTACAGAGATGGTTGTCCTTCTGGAAGGTTCTCCCGTCTCCACAGAGGAACTCTGGAGCTCTGTCAGAATGACCAAGGCCCTTCTCTCCCGATTGCTCTGTATGGCCGGGGGGCCAGCACTAGGAAGAGTCTTGGTGGTTCCAAACTTTTTCCATTTAAGAATGATGGAGGCCACAGTGCTATCGGAGACCTTCAATGCTGCAGAAAGCTTTTGATACCCATCCCCAGATCTGTCCCTCTACACAATCCTGTCTCAGGACGCCATGGCTCCTTACGACGATACCCTAGAACTGGGCCAGGCAGGAAGGATTTAACACCAACAACTTTGCCAAAGCACAGCCCCCACACCACTAGAGGGAAATCAACAGACCACCCATGTACTACCCTGAGATAAGGCCCACAAAGATCTCCCCCTTCGCACGAGCCTGAGGAGGCTCAAAACCGGACAGGAAGATCACGTCAGTGACTCAACCCACTCATGTCAAGTATAACAAATAAAGCCTGGCACAAGGTGATGCACCCCTCCTAGGGACGGCATGAGAGACACCAGTAAACCAGTGACTCAGCCCCCATAATAGGGTCAGAGCCATAAAATCCCATTGGAGAGAGGGGAGCTGGCCAGGCAGAGACAGCAAGGGTGATTCCTCATTCCAGTGCCTTGCCATTCACCTTCGCACGCCTGGGCCAGACTACACTCAATAATAGGACCTACTGAAGAAATTAGTATTCAGGAAAGACTTAAAGGTTGTGACCAAGTCTGCAAAAACTTGGATTAGCTGACAAAAGCATGGTTTAGTTTATCTGCATAATTTTTGGACAAAAAGTTTCAGATTTTTGCAATGTTACGAAGATGGAAAAAAGGTTGCCCCCTTAATGTTGTTGATATGTGCATTATCTACAATCTAAATATGTTTATAAAACATTACATTTACAGTGCATTTAAACTGTAGTCACTTAGCAGACACTTTTATCCAGTGTGATTTACAGGAGCAATTAGGGTAAAGTGCAATTCTTGTTGTTTTTCTCTTTGAGTTAGTATGGTCATTTATCTAACATAGGGGTCATAGGTCAAATCATTGGTCATGGTTGACATGCATATAACAATTACTTCATAATACTGTACATCATTATCCCTTACCTACCTTCAACATATTTAGCTGGACAGCAAATACACTTTAAAGCGTAACTCATGCATTAACCATGCATAAGAGCACCAGCTGTTCCAGGTGATTGTGTGATCTTGCTCTCTATAGCCGATGTGAGTATGATCTTTAAACAGGTTCATATTCGGGGCCAGATGGAATACCAGGACTCGTATTCAGAGCACACGCTGACCAGCTGGCAAGTGTCTTCCCTGATATTTTAAACATATCCCTGACCCGGTCTGTAATACCAACTTGTTTCAATCAGACCACCATTGTCACCCTGCCCAGGAACACCTAAATGACTATCACCCCGTAGCATCTATAGCCATTAAATGCTTTGAAAGGCGGGTCATGGTTCACATCAACACCATCATCTCAGACACCCTGGACCAAATCCCATACCGCCCCAACAGATCCACAGATGACGCAAGCTCTACTGCACTCCACACTGCCCTCACAAACCTGGACAAAAGGAATACCTACTGTATGTAAGAATGATGTTCATTGACTACAGCTCAGCATTCAACACCATAGTCCCCTACAAGCTCATCACCATGCTCAGGACCCTGGAACTGAACGCCGCTCTCTGCAACTGGAACCTGGACTTCCTGATGGGCCGACACCAGATGGTGAGGCTAGGCAACAACACATATACCATGCTGACCATCAACGCGGTGGCACCTCAGGAGTGTGTGCTTAGTCCCCTCCTGTACTTCTTGTTCACCCACGACTATGTGGCTGCGCATGACTCCAACACAATCATCAAGTTTGCTGACGGGATGACGGTGAGGCAGCCTATTGGGAGGAGAGCAGAGACCTGGCAGTGTGGTACCAGGACAACAACCTCTCCCTCAACGTCAGCAAGACAAAGGAGCTGACCGTGGAGTACCGGAAGCAGAGGGGAGAGCACACCCCATCCACATCAATGAGGCTGTAGTGGAGCGGGTCGAGGGCTTCAAGTTCCTCGGTGTCCACTTCACTAAGGAATAAACATGGTCAACACACACCCACACAATAGTGAAGATGGCACGAAAGCGCCTCTTCCCCCTCAGGGGCCTGAATAGAGTTGGTAAGGGCCCTCAGATCCTCAAAAAGTTCTACAGCTGCACCATTGAGAGCATCTTGGCTGGCTGCATCACCGCTTGGTATTGCAACTGCAAGGCACCCAACTTCAAGGTGCAGAGAGGGTGTTGAGTACTGCCCGGTAGATCACTGGGGCCGAGCTCCCTGTCATCCAGGACCGCTGTACCAGTTGGTCAAAAAATAGTTAAAGACTCCAGCAACCGAAGCCATAGGCTGTTCTCTCTGCTACCACATGACAAGCGGTACCAGTGCACCAAGTCTGGAACCAACAGGACCCTGAATAGCTTCTAGCCCCAAGCCATAAGACTGCTAAACAAGGCTGCTAAATAGCAAATTAAATGGTTATCCGAACTTCCTGTATTGATCCTTTTTTTATCGAACACTCTTGCACTGCCTTTATGCACACACACTGGACTCTACCCACACACACACACATACTTCCTCTGACACCCCAACACACACACACACTAAACACACCCACACACACACATTACGTGGGCACACATACTTCCACTGACACCCCAACACACACATACACACACACAAACACTCACTAAATACACCCACACACACACATTACATGGGCACACATGCATAAACAAGGCTGCTAAATAGCTAACGAAACGGTTACCCAAACTACCTGCATTGATCCTTTTTTTAACTAACACTCTTGCACACACACTGGACTCTAAGCACACACACTCACACTCACACAAACTTCCACTGATACCCCAACACGCCCATACACACACACTAAATACACCCACATTACATGCGCACAGATGCATAAACAAGGCTGCTAAATAGCCAATGAAACGGTTACCCAAACTACTTGCATTGATCCTTTTTTTAACTAACACTCTTGCACACACACTGGACTCTAAGCACACACACTCACACAAACTTCCACTGATACCCCAACACGCATATACACATACACACACACACTAAATACACCCACATTACATGCGCACACATGCATAATGACAACCCCCCCCCCCCGCCAAACACACACACTCCACACACTTTTACACACCACATACGCTGCTGCTAAAGCTTAGTCTATTATCTAGCCTGTTGCCTAGTCACTTTACCCCTACCTATATGTACATAGCTACCTCAATTACCTTGTACCCCTGCTCATTGACTAGGTACTGCTACTTCATGTATAAAGCCTTGTGATTATTTGTTATTCAATGTGTATTTAGTTCCATGATCTCGCCATCACGGTTGACAACTCCATTGTGTCCTCCTCCCAGAGCGCTAAGAACCTTGGCGTGATTCTGGACAACACCCTGTCGTTCTCAACTAACATCAAGGCGGTGGCCCGTTCCTGTAGGTTCATGTTCTACAACATCCGCAGAGTACGACCCTGCCTCACACAGGAAGCGGCGCAGGTCCTAATCCAGGCACTTGTCATCTCCCGTCTGGATTACTGCAACTCGCTGTTGGCTGGGCTCCCTGCCTGTGCCACTAAACCCCTTCAACTCATCCAGAACGCCGCAGCCCGTCTAGTGTTCAACCTTCCCAAGTTCTCTCACGTCACCCCGCTCCTCCGCTCTCTCCACTGGCTTCCAGTTGAAGCTCGCATCCGCTACAAGACCATGGTGCTTGCCTACGGAGCTGTGAGGGGAACGGCACCTCAGTACCTCCAGGCTCTGATCAGGCCCTACACCCAAATAAGGGCACTGCGTTCATCCACCTCTGGCCTGCTCGCCTCCCTACCACTGAGGAAGTACAGTTCCCGCTCAGCCCAGTCAAAACTGTTCGCTGCTCTGGCTCCCCAATGGTGGAACAAACTCCCTCACGACGCCAGGACAGCGGAGTCAATCACCACCTTCCGGAGACACCTGAAACCCCACCTCTTTAAGGAATACTTAGGATAGGATAAAGTAATCCTTCTCACCCCCCCCTTAAAATATTTAGATGCACTATTGTAAAGTGGCTGTTCCACTGGATGTCATAAGGTGAATGCACCAATTTGTAAGTCGCTCTGGATAAGAGCGTCTGCTAAATGACTTAAATGTAAATGTAAATAGTTCTCGTGTCACTATTTTTGAATCTTATATCTTTATCTTTAACTCTGCAGCCTACCTGGTGCCGGCACAGGTTTCACCGGACTGATGAAAGACTCACTGGGGACCTGGAACATGGAGCCGGCACAGGTTGCACCGGACTGATGACACGCTCTTCAGGGCGAGTGTGCTGCAGAATACACCTAACCAACATCTCTCTCTGATCTCCTTCCTCCAATTGCTCCATCGACTCCCAGACGGTCTCTGGCTGTTTCCTCGGCTCAGCTGATCGCCCCCAGCTCGGGGCAGAGGGGCAGCTCGGGACAGAGGGGCAGCTCCCTACTGGCTGATGACTCTGGCAGATCCTGGCTGACTGGCGGCACTGGCAGATCCTGGCTGACTGGCGGATCCTGGCTGATTGGCGGCACTGGCGGATCCTGGCTGACTGGCGGCTCTGGCTGCTCCATGCTGACTGGCGGCTCTGGCTGCTCCATGCTGACTGGCGGCTCTGGCTGCTCCATGCTGACTGGCGGCTCTGGCTGCTCCATGCTGACTGGCGGCTCTGGCTGCTCCATGCTGACTGGCAGCTGTGGCTGCTCCATGCAGACTGGCAGCTCTGGCTGCTCCATGCAGACTGGCAGCTCTGGCTGCTCCATTCAGACTGGCAGCTCTGGCTGCTCCATGCAGACTGGCAGCTCTGGCAGCTCCTTGCAGACTGGCAGCTCTGGCAGCTCCTTGCAGACTAGCAGCTCCTTGCAGACTGGCAGCTCTGGCAGCGCTGGACAGGCGGGAGACTCCGGCAGCGCTTTTCCACTCCGGCAGCGCTGAACAGGTGGGAGACTCCGGCAGCACTGGACAGGCGGGAGCACCTGTAGGGATGAGACGGAGAGACAGCCTGGTGCGGGGGGCTGCCACCAGAGGGCTGGTGCGTGGAGGTGGTACCGGATAGACCGGACCGTGCAGGCGCACTGGAGCTCTTGAGCACCGAGCCTGCCCAACCTTACCTGGTTGAATGCTCCCGGTCGCCCTGCCAGTGCGGCGAGGTGGAATAGCCCGCACTGGGCTATGCAGGCGAACCAGGGACACCATGCGCAAGGCTGGTGCCATGTAAGCCGGCCTAGGGAGACACACTGGAGACCAGATGCGTAGAGCCGGCTTCATGACACTTGGCTCGATGCCCACTCTAGCCCGGCCGATACGCGGAGCTGGTATGTACCGCACCGGGCTATGCACCCACACTGTGGACACCGTGCTCTTCACAGCATAACACGGTGCCTGCCCGGTCTCTCTAGCCCCCCGGTAAGCTCAGGAAGTTGGCGCAGGTCTCCTATCTGGATTCGCCACACTTTCTGTGTGCCCCCTACCCAATACAAACATTTTTGGGGCTGACTCTCGGGCTTCCATCCACGCTGCCGTGCTGCCTCCTCATACCAGCGCCTCTCCACCTTTTCCACCTCCAGCTCTTCTTTGGGGTGGCAATATTCTCCAGGCTGTGACCAGGGTCCTTTTCCATCCAACTCATCCTTCCATGTCCAGTACTCCTCGCGCTGCTCCTGCTGCCCGTGCCTGTCACCACGCCACTTGGTCCTGTTGTGGTGGGTGATTCTGTAACGGGATTCTTCTGTTGAAGGAGAGGCGGACCGAAACGCAGCGTGGTTATTGTGATACATCTTTAATAAAGATGAAAATAGAACACTATACAAAAAACAAGAAAATGTGAAAAAAACGAAAACAGCCCTATCTGGTGTAACAAACACAAAGACAGAAACAATCACCCACAAACCCCATTACCAAACAGGCTACCTAAATATGCCTCTGATTGAGAACCATATCAGGCCAAACACAGAAACAGACAAACTAGACACACAACATAGAATGCCCACTCAGATCACACCCTGACCAAACAAAACATAGAAACATACAAAGAAAACTATAGTCAGGGTGTGACAGTTCCACATATTTATTACAGTGAAACTTCAAAACAACATAGCATTAACAAACGTGCCATACGTAGCGCACATAGGCACTAAACAAAACAATATCCCACAACGCAGGTGGGAAAAGGGACACTAAGTATGATACCCAATTAGAGGCAACAATATTCAGCTGCCTCCAATTGGGAACCATACTCACATACCAACATAGAACTACAATAACTAGAAAAAAAACTAGTCACGCTCTGACCTACTACACCATAGAGAACCCCGAGGGCTCTCTATGGTCAGGGCGTGACACAAATAATTAGTAGGAAAAACTTTTGTCATCATTGTGATGTCAGATTGACTTTAGATGCAGTAGAACTTTCGTCAGCCAACTAAGATTGAGGAGACCACCGTATTTTAGCTAGCTAACATTAGCATTGCTAGTTATTTCCGACAAACTTTGCTAGGAAAGTAATGACAAAATTAGCCTTTGCTCTACAGCAAATTTGACGACATCAATATATGGCAAAGATGTTTCTTACTAATTATTTTCCCACTTTAGCAAAGTCATCGTATTTCCATGCCACTCTAAATTACTGTAATTTAGACGAAACAGTCACATTAGCCTCTGCGTTGCAACCCATGTCTAGGGCACGAATAAATATTGGAAATGTCATTGACAGGGACTCTCTAAGTCAATCTTAAATAAATCATTATTTATTTGTCGCTGGAGAGGTTCCAACTAACTCAATGCACCATAGTACACATGCTAATCAGGCGCTCTGCCTGGACAGTCCCAGAAGTTTTCTTATATACGGCTATACAGAGACAAGTTATATTTGCATGATTTAGTATAATTCATTAATCATTACCGTTTCATTCATGTGACAGACCAATACTGGTTCATAACATATGACAGACCAATATCTCACTAGGGTTCTTCTCTCTAAGCTAAAAACTTGAATGTGAGATATCTTTCGTTCGTTCTCAAAACAAGGTCTGGGCGTATTGCCAAATTGCAGCTACTGATTGTGAGGATTTGTACAGTCAACCACTTGCATGAACACAGAAATTGGTTAATAAAGCTGTCATCAAGGCAAAGGGTGGCTACTTTGAAGAAAATAAAATATAAAATATATTTGTATTTGTTTCACACTTTTTTGGTTACTACATGATTCCAGATGTGTTATTTCATAGTTTTGATTTATTCACTATTATTCTACAACGTAGAAAATAGTAAAAATAAAGAAAAACTCAGGAGTAGGTGTGTAGAGTTGGAGTGTCCAAACTTTCGACTGGTACTGTATCTTCCAAGATTATGTTATTTCTCAAGCTTTGTTTACTGCCCTGATGACACAGACAGTTTCATCAACAACGACAGGTAATGTGTGTTAAGTGAAATGTGAAAAGCTTGGAGCCTACCGAGTGGCGCAGCGGTCGAATACATTGCTTTGCAGTGCTACTGGTGTCTCTACAAACCTGGGTTCGATCCCAGGCTGGGTCATAGCTGACTGGGAGACCCCTGAGGTGGCACACTATTTGCCCAGTGTTGTCTAGGGATCATTTCATGCATCTGTGAACACAGTCACTGTTCGATTGCCAATGGTAGTTAGGGATAAAACATAATTAGGTAGGTTTAGTCTGACTTGTTCATTCTTCAACATAGTATATGGGATATCTCCTATCCCTAACTGCTATTGGCAATCGAACAGTATATGTGTTCACAGGCTCTGTATTCTAGTTAAAGACTGTGAAACTGTCTTCCGGACAAGAAAAACATGCTGTGAACACTTATGAGTAAGTCTCAGGTTTATACCGTATGAACATCCTTATTTTTTATTTATTTTACCTTTATTTAACTAGCAAGTCAGTTAATTCTTATTTTCAATGACAGCCTAGGAACAGTGGGTTAACTGCCTGTTCAGGGGCAGAACGACAGATTTGTACCTTGTCAGCTTGAGGGTTTGAACTGGCAACCTTCCGGCTACTAGTCCAACGCTCTAACCACTAGGCTACCCTGCCGCTCCGCTACCATGGGGAGGGCCCAACGACACAGACCGGCCAGTAGAGCCCGCCTTCTGTGATTCTTCCTATAAATAAAAGGACTTACTCACTAGAAATAAGTTCAAATACCACAAGGCGCAGCCAAGCAGGTGGGTTGAATGATCGTATCTCTGTGGAACCAAAATACAGATCAAGGAAGCTTTATCCAGCTCAGACAGAAGAATCAGAGAAACTTTGCAGAACAACACACCACTGAGTGTTCTCTCTCCCAAAAGGAGCACAAACATTGGATTGAACCCTAACACCGTAACAAACTTTATCTCTTTGGACTGAACAAACTGAGAACTGAACTGAGAGAAAACGAAGAGCTCCTGTGTGTGTGTGCCCTGACGAGGGAAGATGCTACTGTAGACCGAAAGCTCCAACACCAGGACCACTGACCCTTTTCCCT
This sequence comes from Oncorhynchus gorbuscha, assembly GCF_021184085.1. Classification (NCBI taxonomy): domain Eukaryota; kingdom Metazoa; phylum Chordata; class Actinopteri; order Salmoniformes; family Salmonidae; genus Oncorhynchus; species Oncorhynchus gorbuscha. Next base: position 55,595,373 of record NC_060173.1, read on the forward strand.
GTTTACCGCTCCGTCATAACGGAAACCCAGCTGAACCAGATGACCTTCCCTTTGTGTGACTCTGTGTCTGTGTAAAAGTGGTGGCACTAACTGATTATTATAAGACTGATAGTCTTAATTACATATGATTAATACTGTCTCTGTCTGGTGAATGTATGTACTGTTGTATGTGCTACCTTGAGTACGGAAGTGTTGTATTCCGTTAGCCTATACCCTGCCTTACTATTGTATCTACCGAATGTTCCAACTTAGTCTATTAAATAAAACCTTACATTAGTTATTTGTGACTTTTAATCCATTACCAAGCGATTGGGTTCTTGAAGATTCCGAGCTCAACAACCATTCAGAATGAGAATATGGTAAAATGACTGTTGATTAAGACTATTGTTGATATTGAGTTAATGATAAGTACTGATATAGTTCATTCAAGGGGTCTCTCCATATGAAAACCCTTAATGGTGCCCCACTTAGGTTAATTTGGATAAGATAACCAAATTAAATTAATTAATTATTCCAGGTTTAGACAATGAGTTTCTCCATGAAGTTAAACTCAGACATCTCAAAATTCATCAAATCAAACACAGACTGCGCATCTCGCACACTTGACACATCAAAGTAGCCAAAGAAACATTGGTGAATAAAGCCCTGATCATCCACATACCCGACGATAACTGAAACTATGGTGGCACCATAGGTCCCAAATCATTGGGACAATTTTTACCCCCTGGGGTCTGGGGTTTTTCCTTATATGTTAACCTAACTAGGAAAACTCTGGACCCTATAAGGTATGACAGTGATTAATCAGTTGTAAAACTGTTTTACATGGGCTACGATGAGACAAGTTTTCCTAATTAAGTCACATGGTTTAAAAACAAAATCCTGAAAAAAAACCCTGTCATACTGCAGCTACCTTATATATATTGATATAAATGATATTTAGACTAGATTTAGGTGGGGGGATTTCCTCTACCTAGACAAATAGAAAACAGAGCTTAGATTGATTTATGCATGTTGGGATCATGCAGGCCTGTGCAACTGCAGGTCTTGTAAAAACATACTCATATCTGTCATCACTATTATGTTGATTGATTAATTCCAGTTAATCATTTTGGATTAAAAAGGTATAGGCAGCCTAGCCAGGCCAATTTTGAATATAAACTACATTTGATCACGTTCACATTTTCTCCTGACACACAAATGGACTAAATACAAAACATTCAGTTAGTTACCCTGACCAGATGGACAGCAGCTCACATAGGCTGTATGCAGCTGGCTCTTATTAGTAGGCTACAGTTGATCAAACTGAAAAATAGTCTCATTTTCATACCGTACAGCATGTCAGATTTCTAATGTTTAGGTGTAGCTGAGGCTGCTGAAACATTTATGTCATGAGTTTTTGCTTGTGTCTATCCAGAGTGATTATGTGTTATCAAAGTTACCGGAAGAAAGTGGAAAGCCTACTTGAGCGCACATGAAAGAAATGCACGCCGTCAACCTCTCTCTTTAATCTTACTTTTGATGCGATGGAAGCTATCAAATCATTCGGAATTGTTCTCGACATCCCAGTAAAGACAGTCGAAGGTTCGATATGTTCAGCAAGTAATGCATCGCAAAGTGTAATTACCTCTGCAAGCTCCTTGTAGTTGCCCTTGTTGACGGAACTTTACCTTTCGTTGTGTCTTCTAAAAGCACACTTGTGCATGCCCAAAAACGTAGTGGTGTTGGTAAGCCGCTTGAGAACATCTCTGTTTCTTCTTACTTTCTTGAAAAAGGCAGACCTTCGTCATAATCGATGCAGCTTTTCCCCAGAAGCTTGAATCTGATGTGGGCATTTATATACTCCCTGTTTTTGTTTTGCCGTTTAGCTGAACGATCGATGTTCTTCAGGTCACTGTATCCACCTTTCGACCAAGGCTCAGACTTCCCAAAAAGCAGGCAAGGCCAGCAATACAGGCGGCTTGATGAAAGGCTCCCTGTTAACCAGCTATACGTTTGATACCAGTTGGTATTGAACGCCTTCACCTTTTCATCCTTCTTTATGAAACTGATCTCAGGCAGATGTTGGCCCTCGCATTTAATTCTCACCTTTTCCGTGTACCCCAGAGGATGAAAGGGGTTCTAACACATAGAACCCCCATAATGTTCTGTGGCACAATCCCAATACAACACAATAGGTTCGTTCTCTGATCCTAATTATATGATTGGATGGACAACATGTCAGTTCCTACTGCAAAATATTTGATTGGTTGGAGGACGTCCTCCAGAATTGGTCATAATAACCATGTACATCTATGGAAGGGGGTGACGCCTACGAGCCTCCTAAGAGGAGGACGGAAGCTAGCTTTCCCCTGGCTACACCATGGTGCTACCCAGACAGTGCTGTTGAAGTTACTGTAGACCTTCATTGTAAAACAGTGTATTTTAATCAATTATTTGGTGACATATGAATATATTTAGTATAGTTTTTTTTAAAAAGTATAAGCTTTTACATTTTTCACTATTTTTATGAAATTTCACTGAGGAGGATGGTCCTCCCCTTCGTCCTCTGAGGAGCCTCCACTGGTGTATAGTTAAACACACTAAAGAGGAACAATGGGTACAAATTGATGATATGCATACTCATTCATGTGTCTATTCTCAAAGAATAAAGCTAAGAACATGCACAACTTCGTAGTTAAGAACCCTATAACAATATGGAAGAAAATTGATCGTATTCTACAAGAACCAATATCAATCCCTAAAAACATCAACCCTATGGAACAATAATTAGATAGCTTTTCAGAATACACAGATAAATTGGTCCACATGGAAAACATAAATTACTTGGTCACAGGAAATACATGTATTTCCATGACAGAATTGAAAAGCAATTTTAGACTGACCAACATAGCTATTTTTAAATACATACAACTTAAGTATTATATCATGAAATTTCAGAGCAATCTTGAGGGAACCCTATTTGAGTCAGAAAAGGATATTCATAAAGATATACAAAACCTCTTAGAAAAAAATATTAATTTGGAACCAAGACTTAAAAATAACTGATATTGGAACATAGCCAACAATATTTCAGTTAAGGAAAATGTACGCTTAATCCAGTATAAACTAGTCTAATTTATTACACAAGAGACAAAATTCACAAATTCTACAGCACAATGGCAGTGTCATGTCTTAAATGTAAAACTAACAATGACTCAATAATCCATGCCTTTTGGAAATGCTATAAAGACAAAGTCATGGGCGGAGTTAGAAAGTTGGCTGTCAGAAGTTTTACAATATAAATGTACTTTTAATCTCTGTCTGCATATTTCAAGACATGGCATATGAGGGTGGAGTTAAATACGCGATGGGTTGGACAATACTTTTCTTGTCAATCATCTTTAATTTTTTTTATACTTAACTGGAAATCAACAAGTCCTCCATTGTCAACACAATGGAAAGATCCTTATACTTTATTATCTAAATGTCAAAAGTACGTGGGCAACGGAGAGAAACAAAATGGTGCAGTTTGAGGCTGCGTGGTGGAAAGTGATGCGGGCGCTGGAAATGGGGGTGTGAGCAGGTGTGTCTGGGCAGGGGTTATGTTTGTGAGCATTTGTATGTTGTCATTCGCATGTGTATGTTTTGTATTGTTAAAAAATGGTACAAAAACATGCTAAATTATGTGTTTTTGGTGTAACAGTAAGATTATAGACATACTATGCCATGGTATTATATTCGGTTCTGTTACGTAAAATGCTAATTCATCATTATGTGATCTTACGAGAAATTGATTCAACTTTGTTCTAACTTTACTAAATGATGACCGTTGGGAGAAGTGATACGTGTAATAATAATAATATGACTATTGAAGAGATTGATTTTAAGCAATTGGTGCGCCCTTTGTGGTGATGAAAGGACACCGGCAGGATTGTGCAACGATGTTAAAAATGTTGAACCAACTTGTGGTGCTGAAGGATAGCTGTGCATTCAGCCAGTCTAGGAAGAAAAAATAATCATTTGCATCAGGCCTATAACCTAATAAATCTATGATTACGTGATATAGCTAAACTCAGTAAAAAAACCTATCTTTCAAAGATAATTTGTAAAAATCCAAATAACTTCACAGATCTTCACTGTAAAGGGTTTAATCACTGTTTCGCATGCTTGTTCAATGAACCATAAACAATTCATGAACATGCACCTGTGTAGTGGTTATTAAGACACTAACAGTTCACAGACGTTAGGCAATTAAGGTCACAGTTATGAAAACTGAGGACACTAAAGAGGCCTTTCTACTGACTCTGAAAAACACGCTGCAAGGAGGCATGAGGACTGCAGATGTGGCCAGGGCAATAAATTGCCATGTCTGTACTGTGAGACGCGTAATACAGCGCTACGGGGAGACAGTACGGACAGCTGATCGTCCTCGCAGTGGCAGACCACGTGTAACAACATCTGCACAGGATCGGTCCATCTGAACATCACACCTGTGGGACAGGTACAGGATGGCAACAACAACTGCCCGAGTTACACCAGGAACACACAATCCCTCCATCAGTGCTCAGACTGTCCGCAATAGGCTGAGAGAGGCTGGACTGAGGGCTTGTAGGCCTGTTGTAAGGCAGGTCCTCACCAGACATCACCGACAACAACGTTGCCTATGGGCACAAACCAACCGTCGCTGGACCAGACAGGACTGGCAAAAAGTGCTCTTCACTGATGAGTTGCGGTTTTGTCTTACCAGGGGTGATGCTCGGATTCGCGTTTATTGTCAAAGGAATGAGCGTTACACCGAGGCCTGTACTCTGGAGCAGGATCCATTTGGAGGTGGAGGCTCCGTCAAGGTCTGGGGCGGTGTGTCACAGCATCATCGGACTGAGCTTGTTGTCATTGCAGGCAATCTCAACGCTGTGCTTTACAGGGAAGACATCCTCCTCCCTCATGTGGTACCCTTCCTGCAGGCTCATCCTGACATGACCCTCCAGCATTACAATGCCACCAGCCATACTGCTCGTTCTGTGCGTGATTTCCTGCAAGACAGGAATGTCAGTGTTCTGCCATGGCCAGCGACGAGCCCGGATCTCAATCCCATTGAGCACGTCTGGGACCTGTTGGATCGGAGGGTGAGGGCTAGGGCCATTCCACCCCAGAAATGTCCGGGAACTTGCAGGTGCCTTGGTGGAAGAGTGGGGTAACATCTCACAGCAAGAACTGGTAAATCTGGTGCAGTCCCCCTTTGTTCAGGGACACATTATTCCATTTCTGTTAGTCACATGTCTGTGGAACTTGTTTAGTTTGTCTCAGTTGTTGAATCTTGTTATGTTCATACAGTATTTACACATGTTAAGTTTGCTGAAAAAAACGCAGTTGACAGTGAGAGGACGATTCTTTTTTTGCTGTGTTTATTTATACAGTATAGCCTAATATAAATACAAATACATATAGCTTAATATCATTGCACAGTTTGTGAGGAAAGCTGCATTATGATTAGGCATTTAATTGTGTTGTGTAGCTTACACACTGTATCATAAATAAACATTTGAGTTGCAATACACCCTATTACAGAATAATAGAAAACAGATTGATTAAACATGCTATCAAATGAATTGACCAATTAGTGAATATAAATAATTTCGAGTAGAATTGCTGGAAATTCGTTTTAAAACGGCCATAAAATCAATATTTTTTTGTTGCGTTCATGCAACTCAATAAACAATAACCTAAATGCATTACTACTTCCAACTTTCCCCAATTAAAATGTCCAATTACCCACCCTGACGTACCAAGCTTGAACGGGCAGTCAAAAATATCCCTAGCAGGACTACAGCAACTTCCAGAGAGGGTCAAGCTCCTTGGGCTTTGCGGTGGCTACTTTGGTTTGGGTGTTCCCCTTAGAATGGTGTCGCCGTATCCAAGTGGTCACATACTGTATCGTTCTGGGCTCCACTCTGCAAAAGTAGAAAGGATGTTCGTTGAGTTTTATTAACTGCAGGCCTCTGACGGGCCTCCGCAGTGCACACAAAGTTCTTCAGATTTCTTGCCATCGCCAGAGAGAAGACAGGGAAGAAACCACCATTCACCCACCTCTAGGCTGCTATACATATTTATTTGGTTTGTCATTCTATTTTTTTTTTTTGGTAATTCAATAGAATTTATTTAGAATTTATCAGAGTACATTTTCCAGAAATAGTTTGACCAGCTCTGTGTATTCTCAAATAGAAAAACGTGAGGGAACGCCGCTCCTCTGCGCCGGCAGCTCTACACCCCTGTTGCTGCATGAAATTGTCACTTTTCAAATCAAATCATATTTTATTTGTCACGTGTGCGGAATACAACAGCTGTAGACTTTACCGTGAAATGATTACATACAAGCCCTTAACTAACAATGCAGTTAAGAAAAAATGAGTTTATAAAATATTTACAAATTGAAGTAAAAAAAACTAACACAAACGTTTATGCTTGTTTTTAAGGACACACCTCAAGTATTGCAGCGCAAGCGAAATGATGTTTTACAGGTAAATTGTTTGTCCATTATTGACACTTGCTGTAAGAATGCGCCCCCTTTGCGCCAGCCGAAAATAGAGTCCTTACTGTAAGAATACTTTCAAATGCACATTGGGAATAGTCAGATTAATATACTAGTTTGAATAAAACATTTACATTCTTTGCAAGAAGAACGATTGCTCTAGTAATCCTGTTTACCTGGACACATCTGATAGGACTTGATAAATGCAGAACATCGCCAATCAAAATAAACATTCTACCACAGCGATCATGTTATTTTATGGAAGCCTAATTGATTCTGAGTTTGGACATATAAAGTTTGTATGTGAAAAATATGATGCATACTTTTTTCTTCACTTGGCAAAGAGGGAGGTTTGTGCTACTCTTGCTAGCATATGCATAGATCAAATGCACCGATTAAGATAAGTAGGTTAAGGTGTCTACAAGACTAATGCCATATTCGGGCTACTGCCATAATCCGTTTAATATTGAATTATTAGTGTGCATGTCAACATACTCAGGTTCATTGGATATCACAATTTAGCTCTTACATTATTGTGTTGTTTTAGACCATAATCAGCTATTCTAAGGCCCATGTCCCACTACCTCCGCACTTTAAAAACACTGACTACTCCTGTTAGTTTGTGTCATTTGCCTGTTTTCTCCTTTATGTTCTTTCGGGAGAAGTTAAGGGGGGAGCTGGTCTACTTGGAACAAAGACTGATTGGCTGATTGTAGCACAGACAGCAATCAGCTGCTCTTTCTCTCTGTCTGTCTTTCCCATGGAGAAAGATAGAGGACTCCACTGCTCAAAAGCCTGTTTTATCCTGGGCAGTGCCATTGAGGACATTCACCATCTTGAAGTAGACAACTGGGTGGGACTTCCTATGGCTAAAGGAAATATCACATGATTTCCATCCAGGTAATGAGGGGTCAGCCAATAAATTAAACTTGTGAGCAAACATTCCAGAACTGCAGGTGGCAGTAAATCATCAACCTTAGCTTTATACCTGTTCCAACAACACACTCTAGGTGGCGGTATGCACCCTTTCAGTTTGTTTGCCAACTCATAGAAGCAGAAGAAGAAGAAAATTAACTACTTTAACATGGAGATGGCCTCAGACGCCATAATGAAACAGATACAATGATGTGGTGTCTATCTAAGTCTATGCTCCCTCCCTCCCTCCCCCTCCCTCCTCCAACTGCTACAGAATAGAAGAAAAACAGACAACAAAGGAATGTAGGAGGAAGAAAAGCATTTCCTTCGATATCAAGTCCCAGTTTGGGGAGTGAAGTTGGTGTAGGGTGTAACCAATTTACCATGACATAATCTCTGTGGAAACATACTGTACTGTTCCATCCAATTGTTTGTCCATGATGTAAGACATAAGCAAAGCAAACACATGCAGAAACAGCTATCTAAATGTATGTTGGCCTAGGAAGTTATGAAACTCATAGGGTGCAGTAGCATATAATTGAAAAGCACATCCAGAACACTAGCATGAAAGCATGAGGGCTGTTTTGACAAGACAGAAAAAGCAGAAATAAGCCCTGAAAGTAAAGGTTGTTCATAGGAAAAAATTGTCTGAACGGCTTGTTAAATGCTGACGAATGCCTATACATACGTCATTACTTGAAAATTCCACTTTCACCCTTACGCCACCTGGTGTCAAATAGCACATATGACACCCTAAAAAAATCTGAGTTGCACTCAGTTACAGTAATTTCAATTCTTTCAGATGAGTAAAAAAAATGTATACAAGTTTCTCTGCGTGAAATAAAATAAAATATCACTCAACCAATGAGTCTTTGTAAGTAGAGCTACCTGTCACCAAGCAACTGATGTAACAGTAGAGCTAGAGCACACAAAGGCCTCCCTGCATAAATCATCTTCTATAAAACAGTCAAAAACAACCTCAAAGACATATTCCATGGACATAACTCTTTATTTGTCTGAGGATTGGAATTTTATGACAATTTAAGGCGCATGTTGTTGGGTTGCATTTACAAAGTACACCTCTGACAAACCAAATAACCAAGTCTATTTATGGCAGAAGTGACCAAAACAAATAAATAAAAGCAGAAACATATTAGGGGTGATATGCAAAGACACCCTCAACAGAAAGAGGGAAAGAGACAACTGCGGAAAAGTGCAAATATAGAAAATATGGCATATTAGCATTGCAAATCAAATTTAAAAAATTAGTCTTAAAGAGTTATTTTTATTCTATGAGGTATGCACAAGCAATGGTATTTAAAAATATAACATTTACAAAATAGCCATCAAGGCATGGACTTAATCAATTAAACAGAAACAAAACAACAAGGCTCCTTGCCTATAATAATACTGTAAAAGGAATCACAATTCAGACATTTCCTGAGCTATCTCCTGAATGGTGTATCTGATACCAATATTATACTGTAATATCATGCTCTACAGATAATAGTTAAAAACAAAACAAAAACAGCAACAGCCTCTAAAAGTAACAAGGTAATGTGTAGCTATCTAAAGAAAATAGATATAATACTGGTACATACAAGTGCATCCTGAAACTATTCAAACCCCTTCCTTTTTTCCACATTTTGTTACGTTACAGCCTTATCCTAAAATGGATTAAATACAGTTTTTTCCTCATCAATCTACGCACAATACCCCATAATGACAAAGTGAAAAACTTTGGCTAATGTATTAAACATACGAAACAGAAATACCTTATTTACATAAGTATTCAGACCCTTTGAGACTTGATTGAGCTCAGGTGCATCCTGTTTCCGTTGATCATCCTTGAGATGTTTCTACAACTTGACTGGAGTCCACCTGTGGTAAATCCAATTAATTGGACATGATTTGGAAAGGCACACACCTGTCTATATAAGGTTGCACAGTTAACAGTCCATGTCAGAGCAAAAAGCAAGCCATGAGGTCAAAGGAATTGTCCGTAGACAGGATTGTGTCTAGGCACAGATCTGGGGAAGGGTACCAAAAAATGTCTGCAGCATTGAATGTTCCCAAGAACACAGCGGCCTCCATCCTTCTTAAGTGGAAGAAGTTTGGAACCACCAAGACTCTTCCTAGAGCTGGCTGCCCAGCCAAACTGAGAAATCGGGGGAGAAGGGCCTTGATTGGTGAGGTGATCAGGAGGAGCCTAATGGTCACGGACAGAGCTCCAGAGTTCCTCTGTAGAGATGGGAGAACCTTCCATAAGGACAACCATCTCTGCAGCACTCCACCAATCAGGCCTTCATAGTAGAGGGGCCAGATGGAAGCCACTCATCAGTAAAAGGCACATGACAGCCCACTTGGAGTTTGCCAGAAGACACCTGAATGAAACCAAGATTGAACTCTTTGGCCTGAATGCCAAGCGTCACGTCTGGAGAAAACCTGACACCATCCCTATGATGAAGCATGGTGGTGGCAGTATCAGGCTGTGGGGATGTTTTTCAGAGGCAGGGACTGGGAGACTAGTCAGGATCGAGGGAAAGATGAACGGATCAAAGTACAAAAAGATCCTTGAGGAAAACCTGCTCCAGAACGCTCAGGGCCTCAGACTGGGGCGAAGATTCACCTTCCAACAGGACAACAACCCTAAGCACATAGCCAAGACAGGAGTGGTTTCTGGACAAGTCTCTGAATGTTCTTGAGTGGCCCAGCCAGAGCCCGGACTTGAACCCGATCGAACATCTCAGGAGAGTCCTGAATATAGCTGTGCAGTGGCACTCACCATCCAACATGACACAGCTTGAGGATCTTCAACAAAGTACTGAGTAAAGGGTCTGGATACTTATGTAAATGTGATATTTAAAAAAAAATGTAGATTGATGAGGAAAAAATCAATCAAATCCATTTTAGAATAAGACTGTAACGTAACAAAATGTGGACAAAGTCAAGAGGTCTGAATACTTTCTGAATGCACTGTATATAGTCATTTCAAAGGAAAATAAATGTACGACTGTTGCCAAAATGTGTTATACTGTTAGATTTTGTAACGATACTAACCTTCAGGCCCATTTATTTTCATCAAACAATATGATAATTATCTTTACCCTTTATATTGTCTAATTCTGAACAAATGTTTTCCTAATTTGACAACTTCACAACAGTCAGCAGCTAATTTACATTTAAAAGCAACAGAGTATATACAAGGTAATAGCCACCGTTAAATTAAATTAAAGAGGACATTTGGTTAGTAAATGTAGTAACAGTAAAATAATACACGTTTCTGTAAATTGTGGTTGATATGACTTACGACCTATTATTTTCTATCAGATAACTATATCAAAAGAAAGGAAAACACCCTGCAGTGCACTGACAGTAAATAACTGCTTTAATGTTATTTTGATGGAGTTTCTTACTCAAACTATGCGTGTCCATCAATGTCTATCTTGAATTTTTGTGTGTGCTAATTTTCAGGTTAAGTCTATAGATACAAATTTCAACACCACCAGGATGTGATGCCAATTTGAGTGTTATTACTTAAGGCATAAGCTGTACACGGTATCTCCTGAAATTGCAAGATTGTACTGTACCTTCATCTGGCCAACTTAATTATGGAATGCAAGCCGCTAATGGGACACAAAATCTCATCAGCACAGAATTACCTAGCCTGGCCGCAGATGTGTTTGTGCTGTCTTGCCAAATCACAACAACCATAGCAGTTGGAAAAACATCACAAACAGATCTGGGACCAAGCTAGAGAATAACCTCTCACAGAATGTGCTATACTACATGATCCAACCAGTGGAGCTTAGGTAAAACACCTATCCTATCACAGACGTTTCTCTCAAATTCACATATAGAAATCAGAGCCTTTATTAAACATTAATTGCAGGCTGGGATAAATAAAACTCTGGCAGTTGAAAATGACCTCACCGCTGCTTGTCAGCCAATAGAGTTGCTTTTAAGACAGCCACTCGTGAGTCACGTCCTGTCTGTGGTGCCGAAATGTTATACTATGCAGTTTTTTGTCATCAGTGTCATGTCAGTCCTGTGAATCCAAGCAAGTGGTTCAGTTTTGAGCAACTCTTTAGCATTGAAAGGCTAAATGATATGATACGATTAAAAGCTGGTTGAAAGATCTAGGGTCAATTCAATCAAAACTGCCTTAGCAATGTTTAGGGAGCATCTTTTCACAATTACTGCCCTGAGACACTTGTGACATCATATGAACAATTGAAGTATATTCCTGTGAGGGTAGTCTATTTGGTATTGGAAAAATAACCAAAACCAGAGCCATTTATTTGGATTATATTTATATATAAAGATATACAGTATCTCGTTATTAAAAGTAGTTAAACCTACACCCCGGTTTATCATTAATCAAGGAACAAACATAACAGGTTGTGTGTGTGTGTGTGCATGTGTGTGTGCGTGGGTGCATGCATGCATGTGAGTGTCTGAGGCCCTGCAGTGGGTTGGGTCAGACTACAAAGCCAGATACAGCCAAGGAAAACACAGCTCTCAGTCTCGCACAACCCCGTCCCCAGACCATGGAGGAGGCCAGAGGCTGGGGTTATGGTGGGAAATTGCCAGGGTGGACGCCCCGATGGGAAACAGGGCTTGATTTGGCTTTTGATCTGGGCCATGTAGTCACTGTATGCCAGCCAATGGGATGGGGGTGGTGGTCTTCCAACGAGTGAAGAGTGAAGGGGAGGAGGGGTGGAGGGAAGGGGGGGGGGCAAAATAACTGGTATGCAGCCCGGCTGTGCAGTTATTTTAAGAGAGAACCTCTGGAAATACACTTAAGGCTGACTACACAGCCACTTTAGAGGGACAGCCCAGCTGAGGACAAAGATAAGTCAAATTTTGGGATGTTAGAAACAACAAACACCCCTGTAGTCATTTCTTGATCCATCAAATAAAGTTACAACAGTGTTGGTTGAACAGACATTATTCGTAATGCATCTATATACTTTTGAACAGAGATTTACAATAATATTTCCAGTAGCGCCAAATAGATCTTTTCACAACCTAAACTCAATGGCAAAACTTAAGGATTCTTCTTAGTTCTAAACACTAAGTTGAGATATTTCTAAACTTTTAGTGTGAAAAAACTGCAGGTAGTAATCTAAATGCTCTTTAATATCTGCTTTCAGTTTAGTGTTCTTCTTATCTGGACTGCCAGATGGTGAAGCATGATTCATCATTCCAGAGAATGTGTTTCCACTGCTCCAGAGTCCAATAACGGCGAGCTTGGCATTGTGCATGGTGGTCTTAGGCTTGGTTGCGGCTGATCGGCCATGGGATACCCATTTCATGAAACACCCGACGAATAGGTCTTGTGCGGACGACGTTGCTTCCAGAGGTGGTTTGGAACTTGTTAGTGAGTGTTGCAACCGATGACAGACGATTTTAAAGCGCTATGCGCTTCAGCTCTCGGCTGTCCCTTTCTGTGAGCTTGTGTGACTTCGCGGCAGAGCTATTGTTGCTCCTAGATGTTTCCACTTCGCAATAACAGCACTTACAGTTCACCGGGGCAGCTCTAGCAGGGCAGAAATTTGATTAACTAACTTGTTGGAAAGGTGGCATCCTATGTAGGTTCGTTGAAAGTCACTGAGCTCTTCAGCATGGACCATTCTACTGCAAATGTTTGTTTATGGAGATTGCATGGCCGTGTGCTCGGTTTTAAATACTTGTCATCAACGGGTATGGTTGAAGTAGCCGAAACCACTAATTTGAAGGGGTGTCCAAAACCCCTCAGATTTGATTCTACAACAGGACAAATGTCATATGTGGCTTTGTAAATACTGCAACAGAAGTTAGATTGAATTGGGGCCGAACAACAAAGCAAAAAAAAAAATACATGGTCAAAAATACATTTATAGAATAATAATCTAAAACAAAAGGCAGTTTTTCCTTTTCCTTCATACAGCATAGATCTACCTTATTGAGTTGAATTATGTACACACTTGTCCACCTTTACTGTTAAAGCGAAACTACAATAAAACTATTACCAAAACTTCAAATAAATCTGTTTATGTAGTCAAATTAGTAATATTGTCCTATAATAGCATACTGAATATATTGTGGCAGCACACAAATTTTTAGCAAGCACAATATGTCCTCATTTGTGCCCTGTGAAAAAGTACATCATAGATGTCCAGCAGTTGTCCTAAAAATAAATATGTGTTAGGCAAAACCCTCTTAAGTTTAATGGTGACATTTTTACCAATGGAAATATTCAGTGTTTCTTGACCTGAGGATTGGCACAACGTTAATATGTGATAGTGAAATGTCCAATGATATCAAAACATACACATTTCTTAATACTATCATGGCAAAAAGGACTTTAACACTGAAAAGGAATGATTCAAGAAGGCCGCATTCAAAATGGTAGAGGATCTTCCTCTCTGTTTCCTATGTCTAAGCAATCAGTCAACTCTCATACCCAGTACTGGTTCTTTTTTAACTCCGGGTTCGTTGTCCGACAGTGCTGCAGCAATTCCGGGTCGGCATCTTTGGAGTCCATTTGGGACATGGGGATGTTATTGGCCGGGTCGGTTTTCCGGAAGGTCTCCTGGCTGATCTCTCCGTTTTTGGGCTTGGAGCCAGCCACCGTCTGCACATTGTGTTTGCCCGTCTTGTTGCGACGCACCAAGTAGAAAGCCAAGATGGCCACCAGCAGGAGGAGGAGCAGGAGGATCAGAATGGGGATGAGGATGGACCACAGGTTGTTCCTCCTGGACACCACTGGTTTCCTATGGGAGTCTTTGTCAGTGTAGGCAGTGGTAGGGGCATCTCCTCCATGAGGCCAGTCCATGTTGCCCCTCCAGCGAGGGCTGGCTGGGGTGATGCGTGGGGACCCCGCCCCTCCAGGGAGGTCGTTGCTATTGGACCATGCAGACCCGCTAGGGACCTTAAGGAGAGTGGCCGGGTAGACCGCTGAGGCGTTGTAAGGGGTCGTCTTGAAGGAGAGAACGCACTCAGCTGGAGGGACCCCGTGGGCCTTGAGCAGGAAGCGAGCCACGTCCTGGGCTTGGCTGCCTCCTGTTCCATTCAGGATCTCCATGGCTACACGTCCCTCATCCAGTTCTTTCTGGGTGAACGTGTCCACGGGCTGGCCGTCTCCCTCTGGCCCTCTCCCGCCAGCCCTCACGAAGCGGGCGCCTTGCGGTTGCTGGATGACGCTGAAGGTGGGTGATGTCCGGGTCTTGTTGGCCAGCGGCGTGGCATCCAGCAGCTTCTTGTCCAGCAGCACGGTGGCACCCTGTGGCAGCAGGAGTTCCTGGGGGATGTTGGCCAGAGGCTTGACCGTGATGTTGAGGACAGAGGAGACATTAGCCGCCCGGCTCCGGGCCACAAAGGCCACGCTGTCCCGGGGTGAGGTGGACTTGATGAAGCGAACGCTCACCCGGCCCTCCCTTATCTGCGTCTGAGTGAAGGCCGAAGTGGGCTGCCGGTCCACCATGACGGCAGCGTACTTGGGCACACTGGTGATCTTGTAGAGGACTTCCTCCTCATTGGGGCCACCTGTGGTGGCCCTCAACATCTCCTCTGTCACTAGGGTCTCGTCGTCCCCCTGCAGCACCTGGATCTCTGGGGCTTTGGCCAGCACCAGCGTCCGGGCCAGGACTGCTACATGGAGAGTGTGCGGCTCAGTGTGGTGCTTCCCGTCCGACACAGTGAACTCTATGAAGCCGTCCGACAGGCTTCCGTCACTGACAAAGCCCACCTGGCCCTTGTTGACCGCCTCCTGGGTGAACGTGGAGATGTGGTCGCCCTTGGTGGCATCCACCAGCCGCCCGTTGGTGGGCGCCTTGGAGACTGTGAAGCGCACCTCATCGGGCGTGCTGTCCTCGTCGCGGGTGTTGAGGTACTTTTGGGTGATCACCGTCATGGAGCCCTGGAGAACCTCCAGAAGAACGTCCAAGCTCACCAGCTCTGGAGGACTAGAGTCCCTTCTCCGGATCGAGATGTTGAAGACCTCCTCCAGGACCACTGCCTGGGCTGGGGAAGGGGGAAGGGTGCCGCGGCCCTGGGAGTTGAGCCGGGCTCGGAAGGAGAAGCTGTCCACGGAGGCTCCAGAGTCATCGTGGAGGTATTCCAGCTCGCCCTGCGCCACATCCTCCTGCATGAAGTAGGGGGCACCCTGGGGCAGATTCAGGCCCCCCAGGGTGACTCTCCCATGGGCCGGGAAGCGGCGCACCTCAAAGACCACGTCCAAGGGACCTCGCTCCGCCTCGGGGAGGCTGGCCAGCAGGTTGGAGGCGTCCAGGATGGAACTGTCAATCACCTTCCTCTGACCTTGCACTATGTCCAGACCTGAAAAGAAAAATAACATACAAGATTATCCATTGATGTATAGGGCCACATACCCTTTCTTTCTATGACATTTGAAATAACTTTATTTTCTTGTAATGCTTCTTTGTAATTATGCCATGAACAGACCTGATTCAATAAACCTGCAATAGCAATATTGTTTAAAGAACATTTTGTTTACAAACTGCTGCCTGACACACATATCTTACACTGATAACAGACAGCCAGATCCTGTGTCAAATACATACTGTATGTCAAGTCAGCTTGATTTATCTTACTCAGTAGAATAGAACCACCGGAATAGTCACTAGTGCTAGTACACAGTTATCTGCATTTTTAGATGTTGTAAAACGCCTTGAATCCCATACAATGACTGACCTGGACACCATTTTCTTTGGTATCCACCACTTTTGACATGGCACCTGCCCAGATCCATGTGGGTCTACCTACCTCTGTTCTTCCAGAGCTGTGAGGAGATGTTGTGGCTGGCTGCGGAGTAGGACACGGTGATGGGGAGGACGTGATGCACAGCGGGGGCTGGAGGGGAGGAGAGCAGGAGCTCTACAGAGTCCCGGACCACCCAGAAGGGCTCCTCAGGCATCTGGTGCTCGTAAAAGACGGCCCCGGACTCCAGCTGTGGGGAAGAGCAGAGGATTGGACATTGTTCATTAAGGCAACGTTTTAAATGTTTAGCAACAAAAATGAGCATTTCTCATTAGACAAGACCTGGTAGTCCCTCCCTGTTTCAGCATGTAATCTTCAGTTTGGCACTTAATTAATGAACACGACCCAGGTAGCTGTGTGTTTGTATACGCGTTTGTGAGTGAGTGAGAGAGCGAGCGTGTTTTTGTGGGCGTTAGAACTGGGTTCAAATATCTCAATTACTTTCACATACAGTGGGCTCCAAATGTATTGGGACAATGACAAATGTTTTTGGCTTTGTACTCCAGCACATTGGATTTGAAATTATACAATAACTATGAGGTTAAAGTGCAGCCTTGGTGAACTGTGTAGATAAGAAAGTACAGAACTTTTGTACATAGTCACCCCATTTTAGAGGACAAAGGTATTGGGACAAAGGACATATTCAGATATATTTTATTTGAAAAGATAAGTAGTTTAATATTTTAATGTATTTGGAAATACACAGTATTTTCAAATACAATTTTTAAATACTTGGGTTAAATGCATGCGAGTCACTGTATTTTAGTATTTGAAATACGATTTAGCAGAATATGATTTATACAAATAACCATTCAAACACTCAAATAAAAGTACTTGTTTTGGGTTGTGTATTTGAAAAATGCTCAATGACTATTTTTTTAAAATGTATTTTATTTCACCTCTATTTAACCAGGTAGGCTAGTTGAGAACAAGTTCTCATTTACAACTGCGATCTGGCCAAGATAAAGCATAGCAGTGTGAACAGACAACAACACAGAGTTACACATGGAGTAAACAATAAACAAGTCAATAACACAGTAGAAAAAAAGAAAAAAAGAGTCTATATACATTGTGTGCAAAAGGCATGAGGAAGTAGGCGAATAATTTCAATTTAGCAGATTAACACTGGAGTGATAAATGATCAGATGGTCATGTGCAGGTAGAGATACTGGTGTGCAAAAGGGCAGAAAAGTAAATAAATAAAAACAGTATGGGGATGAGGTAGGTCAATTGAGTGGGCTATTTACCGATGGACTATGTACAGCTGCAGCGATCCTGTTAGCTGCTCAGATAGCAGATGTTTGAAGTTGGTGAGGGAGATAAGTCTCCAACTTCAGTAATTTTTGCAATTCGTTCCAGTCACAGGCAGCAGAGAACTGGAAGGAAAGGCGGCCAAATGAGGTGTTGGCTTTAGGGATGATCAGTGAGATAAACCTGCTGGAGCGCTTGCTACGGGTGGGTGTTGCCATCGTGACCAGTGAACTGAGATAAGGCGGAGCTTTACCTAGCATGGACTTGTAGATCACCTGGAGCCAGTGGGTCTGGCGACGAATATGTAGCGAGGGCCAGCCGACTAGAGCATACAGGTCGCAGTGGTGGGTGATATAAGGTGCTTTAGTGACAAAACGGATGGCACTGTGATAAACTGCATCCAGAATGCTGAGTAGAGTGTTGGAAGCAATTTTGTAGATGACATCGCCCGAAGTCGAGGATCAGTATGATAGTCAGTTTTACTAGGGTAAGTTTTGCGGCGTGAATGAAGGAGGCTTTGTTGTGAAATAGAAAGCCAACTCTAGATTTGATTTTAGATTGGAGATGTCTGGAAGGAGAGTTTACAGTCTAGCCAGACACCTAGGTACTTATAGATGTCCACATATTCTAGGTCGGAACCATCCAGGGTGGTGATGCTAGTCGGGCGTGCGGGTGCAGGCAGCAAACGGGTGAAAAGCATGCATTTGGTTTTACTAGCGTTTAAGAGCAGTTGGAGGCCACGTAAGGAGTGTTGTACGGCATTGAAGCTCGTTTGGAGGTTAGATAGCACAGTGTCCAAGGAAGGGCCAGAAGTATACAGAATGGTATCGTCTGCGTAGAGGTGGATCAGGGAATCACCCGCAGCAAGAGCAACATCATTGATATATACAGAGAAAAGAGTCAGCCCGAGAATTGAACCCTGTGGCACCCCCATAGAGACTGCCAGAGGACCGGACAACATGCCCTCCGATTTGACACACTGAACTCTGTCTGAAAAGTAGTTGGTGAACCAGGCAAGGCAGTCATTAGAAAAACCGAGGCTACTGAGTGGTGATTGACAGAGTCAAAAGCCTTGGCCAGGTCGATGAAGACTGCTGCACAGTACTGTCTTTTATCGATGGTGGTTATGATATCGTTTAGTACCTTGAGCATGGCTGAGGTGCACCCGTGACCGGATCAGAAACCAGATTGCACAGCGGAGAAGGTACGGTGGAATTCGAGATGGTCAGTGATCTGTTTGTTGACTTGGCTTTCGAAGATAGGCAGGGCAGGATGGATATAGGTCTGTAACAGTTTGGGTCCAGGGTGTCTCCCCCTTTGAGGAGGGGGATGACTGTGGCAGCTTTCCAATCCTTGGGGATCTCAGACGATATGAGAGAGGTTGAACAGTCTGTTTCAGAAATAGAGGGTCCAGATTGTCAAGCCCAGCTGATTTGTATGGGTCCAGGTTTTGCAGCTCTTTCAGAACATCTGCTATCTGGATTTGGGTAAAGGAGAAGCTGGAGATTAGCTGCGGGGGGAGCTGTTAGCCGAGGTTGGAGTAGCCAGGAGGAAGGCATGGCCAGCCGTTGAGAAATGCTTGTTGAAGTTTTCGATTATCATGGATTAATCGGTGGTGACCGTGTTACCAAGCCTCAGTGCAGTGGGCAGCTGGGAGGAGGTGCTCTTGTTCTCCATGGACTTTACAGTGTCCCAGAACTTTTGGGATTTTGTGTTGCAGGAAGCAAATTTCTGCTTGAAAAAGCTGGCCTTTGCTTTCCTGACTGACTGCGTGTATTGGTTTCTGACTTCCCTGAACAGTTGCATATCGCGGAGACTATCCGATGCTATTGCAGTCCGCCACAGGATGTTTTTGTGCTAGTCGAGGGCAGTCAGGTCTTGAGTGAACCAAGGGCTACATCTGTTCTTAGTTCTGCATTTTTTGAACGGAGCATGCTTATGTAAGATCGTGAGGAAGTTACTTTTAAAGAATGACCAGGCATCCTCAATTGACGGGATGAGGTCAATATCCTTCCAAGATACCCGGTCCAGGTCGATTAGAAAGGCCTGCTCGCAGAAGTGTTTTAGGGAGCGTTTGATAGTGATGAGGTGTCGTCGTTTGACTGCGGACCCGAAGCGGATACAGGCAATGAGGCAGTGATCGCTGATATCCTGGTTGAAGACAGTGGGGTGTATTTGGAGGGCCAGTTGGTCAGGATAACGTCTATGAGGGTGCCCTTGTTTACAGATTTAGGGTGGTACCTGGTGGGTTCCTTGATGATTTTTTGAGATTGAGGGCATCTAGCTTAGATTGTAGGACTGCCCCGGGGTGATAAGCATATCCCAGTTTAGGTCACCTAACAGAACAAACTCTGAAGCTAGATGGGGGGGCGATCAATTCACAAATGGTGTCCAGGGCACAGCTTGGAGCTGAGGGAGGTCGGGAGCAGGCGGCAACAGTGAGAGACTTATTTCTGGAGAGATTCGTTTTAAAATGAGAAATTCCAACTGTTTGGGTATGGACCTGGAAAGTATGACATTACTTAGCCTGCAATCTCTGCAGTAGACTGCAACTCCTCCCCCTTTGGCAGTTCTATCTTGACGGAAAATGTTATAGTTGGGTATGGAAATCTCATAATTTTTGGTGGCCTTCCTAAACCAGGATTCAGACACGGCAAGGACATCAGGGTTGGCAGAGTGTGCAACAAATGAGGGTGCCCGGGGACATGCAGGGCCTGGGTTTACCTCCACATCACCTGTGGAACAGAGGAGGAGTAGGATGAGGACTTTCAACTCCCTCCAAAGATTTTCTATGGGGTTGAGATCTGGAGACTGGCTAGGCCACTCCAGGACTTTGAAATGCTTCTTACGAAGCCACTCCTTCGTTGTCCAGGCGGTTTGTTTGGGATCATTGTCATGCTGAAAGACCCAGCCACATTTCATCTTCAATGCCCTTGCTGATGGTAGGCTTTGTTACTTTGGTCCCAGCTCTCTGCAGGTCATTCACTAGGTCCCCAGTGTGGTTCTGGGATTTTTTTGTGATCATTTTGACCCCATGGGGTGAGATCTTGCGTGGAGCCCCAGATCGAGGGAGATTATATTATTGCTCCCAGTTTGATTTCTTCAAATTTGATTTCTTCAAACCAAGCTACTTACCTATTGCAGATTCAGTCTTCCCTGCCTGGAGCAGGTCTACAATTTTGTTTCTGGTGTCCTTTGACAGCTCTTTGGTCTTGGCCATAGTGGAGTTTGGAGTGTGACTGTTTGAGGTTGTGGACAGGTGTCTTTTATACTGATAAGCTCAAACAGGTGCCATTAATACAGGTTACGAGTGGAGGACAGAAGAGCCTCTTAAAGAAGAAGTTAC
Source organism: Oncorhynchus gorbuscha (assembly GCF_021184085.1). NCBI lineage: Eukaryota > Metazoa > Chordata > Actinopteri > Salmoniformes > Salmonidae > Oncorhynchus > Oncorhynchus gorbuscha. The sequence continues at coordinate 55,616,156 of NC_060173.1, forward strand.
AGGTCTATGAGAGCCAGAAATCTTGCTTGTTTGTAGGTGACCAAATACTTATTTTCCACCATAATTTCCAAATAAATTCAGGATTTTTTTTCTCATTTTGTCTGTCATAGTTGAAGTGTACCTTTGATAGATTACAGGCCTCTCTCATATTTTTTAAGTGGGAGAACTTGCACAATTGGTGGCTGACTAAATAATTTTTTGCCCCACTGTAAGCCCAGGCACTGGGTGATGATAAGAGAGGTTGTATCTCTGGACATGCTGGTTGTAATGGGTGAGGTCACCACATGTGTGGAAGGTGGGACAAAGGAGGTATTAGAGGTATGAAGAGTGGAACTAGGGGCTCCATTGTAAACTAAAACAATGATAACTAACCAAACAACGGTATACAAGGCATATTAACATTTGAGTGAGACATACAGCGAGGCATAAAGTAATCGCAGGTGTTGATTGGGAGAGCTAGCTAAAACAACAGGTGAGACAACCACAGCTAATCAGCTAACATAACAACAGCAGGTAAAATGGCGATGACTAGGCAGAGAGGGTCAGATTAACTACACACAGAGCCTGAGTTCGCTGCTGGGGCCGACAGATAAAAAATAAACAGAATGGAGTACCGTGATTAATGGACAGTCCAGCAGGCATCAGCTATGTAGCCAAGTGATCATAGTGTCCAGGGGGCAGCAGTAGATGGAACAGGGAAGCCGCCACTACGTTAGCACGTGGGCGACACAGCCCACGTTAAAGTTAGTAGCCCGGGGCTAGTAGGAGCGTCTGCTCCGGCGGAGGCCAGTTGAAGGCACAGCGGATGGAGTATTCGTTGGCAGACCAGTCGTGGTGGTGCGGCGGGGCGCCGTGTCGACAGAGAATCCAAGCCAGATGGCAAAAGAAGTATTGTAGAATTTAGTTTGCTAGCCAGGAGATGCGCCTGGCTCACAGCTAACATGGCTAACTGGTGCTAGCTTCTTGGCAGTGGCGTTAGCCACTCTATAGCCAATCGGTAGCAGCGGTGATCCGGTGCCAAGGTCCAGAGTTTACAGCAAGGATCCGGTGGAGTATTGGGCTCTAGCCGTGTATGAGTGGGGTTTGGGTGAACAGCTGAGTAGGTCGGGAGGTGGGCCTCAGGGATAGCTTCGGTACTGGGTGCCACGGTGAGTGCAAGCTAGCTGTGAGCTAGCTAGCTGCAAGCTAGCTGTGAAGATCAGAAGTAGTGGTCCAGGGATTTCGGCAGGAATCCGGCGTTGTTGTGGTGAGACAGTCCGATACTGGTAGACTAGCGAGTATTATCCAGGCTAAAAACAGGGCTGGTATCTGTGCAGAAGTTAAAAGCCGCTAGCAGTGGCTAACAATGACTAAATAGCTTGTAGCTAATTTGCTGGTTAGCTTCTGGAAGTTCTTGAATGTGTTCTAAAATTGAAAATAATAGCGATTCCGTATCACATTGGGTGAGGCAGGTTACCGGAAGGTATAATCGAATTAAAAATCGAAAAGAGATTGAAAATAAATTGAAATATATATACAAAAAATATGAAAAATACAAAAGTACACGAGAGCACAAACAAACACGTCTTCACTGCTACGCCATCTTGGAACCTCGAGGTTAAAGTGAAAATAAAGTGAAAAAGTGATTTAAAAAATAAATAAATATCAGATACACATGTATTTGAACCCAGGTCTGGTGTGCGTGTGTATTACTTTCAACCCAGTCAACATAAGCACCGTGTCAGTGTTTACTTTTAAACCCCTGTAGCTGGTTTCTGAGTGATGAGGATGATAAACATAACCCTATGTGAGCCTGGAGATTAGGAGTAATTAATATCAAAAACTTCTAAATAAACTTTTGATCAAGTGCTTTTCTGATCTTGCCTGTTTTGTAATCTATTTGATTAATTTGTGTCATAGATTTTTATTTGTGGCTGGACATGTTCATGATCTTCATTTAGCATCCTGTATTGTAAAATTAGATTACCACTGAACAATGGAGGTTGGTGGCGCCTTAATTGGGGAGGGCAGGCTTGTGGTAATGGCTGGAGCAGATAGGTGGAATTGGATCAAATACACATGTTTCATGCCTTTCCATTAGCTCCTTTCCAGCAATTATTATGAGCAGTCTTCCCCTCAGTAGCCTCCACTGCCACTGAGCTAGTGTAGAAGATAGATCTGGGCCAGTAACTAGACTGGGAATGTGATGGAAGGTAGACTGGAATGTGCCTATGTGTGCTTCTTTGAGGTTATGGTGTCCTGAGCTGAACTTTTCAAAACCACTAAAATTTGTCTGCAACACACCAATCAACCACACATGGGAGCATACAGTGCATTAAGAAAGTATTCAGACCCATTGACTTTTTACACATTTTGTTACAGCCTTATTCTAAAAATGGATTTAAAAAAAAATCTATCTGCACACAATACCCCATAATGACAAAGCGAAAACAGGTTTAGACATGTTTGCTAATTTTTTAAACATAAAACTAAATACCTTATTTACACCCTTTGTAATGAGACTCGAAATTGAGCTCAGGTGCATTCTGTTTCAATTGAACATCCTTGAAATATTTCTCCAACTTGATTGGAGTCCACCTGTGGTAAATTCAAATGATTGGAGATCATTTGGAAAGACACACACCTGTCTATATAAAGGTCCCACAGTTGACAGTGGATGTCAGAGTAAAAAAACAAGCCATGAGGTCGAAGGAATTGTCCGTAGAGCTCCAAGACAGGATTGTGTCGTGGCACAGATCTGGGGAAGGGTACCAAAACATTTCTGCAGCATTGAAGGTCCCCAAGAACAACACCTCCATCATTCTTAAATGGAAGAAGTTTGGAACCACCAAGACTCATCCTAGAGCTGGCCACCCAGCCAAACTGAGCAATCGAGGTGACCAAGAACCCAATGGTCACTGATAGAGCTCCAGAGTTCCTCTGTGGAGATGGGAGAACCTTCCAGAAGGACAACCATCTCTCCGGCACTCCACCCACCAGGCCTTCATTGTAGAGTGGCCAGACTGAATCACTTGGAGTTTTCCAAAAGGCACGTAAAGACTCAGACCACGAGAATAAATATTATTTGGTTTGAAGAAAACAAGATTGAAAAATTTGGCCTGCATGCCAAGCGCCATATCTTGAGTAAACCTGGCACCATCCCAAAGGTGAAGCATGGTGCTGGCAGCATCATGCTGTGGGGGATGTTTTTCAGCTGCAGGGACTGGGAGACTAGTCAGGATCGAGGGAAAGATGAACGGAGCAAAGTATAGAGAACCTTGATGAAAACCTGCTCCAGAGTGCTCAGGACCTCAGACTAGGGTGACGGTTCAACTTCCAACAGGAAAACAACCCTAAGCACACAGACAAGGCAGGAGTGGCTTTGGGACATGTCTCTGAATGTCCTTGAGTGGTTCAGCCAGGGCCCGGACTCGAACCCAATCGAACATCTCTGGCGAGATCTGAAAATAGCTGTGGAGCAACGCTCCCCATCCAACCTTGAGAGGATCTGCAGAGAAGAATGGGTGAAACTCCCCAAATATAGGTTGCCAATCTTGTAGCGTCATACCCAAGAAGACCTGAGGCTGCAATTGCGGCCAAAAAGGTGCTTCAACAAAGTACTGAATACTTAGGTAAATGTGATATTTCCATTTAAAAAAAAAATACATTTGCTACATTTTCATTATGGGGTGTTGTGTTTAGATTGATGAGGGGGAAAAGCTATTTATTCAATTTTAAGAACAAGGCTGTAACAAAATGTGGAAAAAGTAAAGGTGTCTGAATACTTTCTGAATGCATTGTGTAATGCAGTATGCAGAGTCTATTTTGTATCATTATTTTGCGGTTAAGAATGTTGGGCCAGTAACCAAAAAGTCACTAGTTCGAATGCCAAGCCGACTAGGTGAAAGATATATCCATGTGCCTTGAGCAAGGCTCTTAACCCTAATTACTCCTGAAAGTCGCTTTGGATAAGTGTCTGCTAAATTATTAAAATGTGAATCATGTTTTAATATCAAAAGTTTTTATTTTTGTTGATGCAGATGAATTTTGTGATTTACATACACTACCGGTGAAAGGTTTTAGAACACCTACTCATTCAAGGGTTTTTCTTATTTTTTTTACTATTTTCTACATTGTACAACAATAGTGAAGACATCACAACTATGAAATAACACATTTGGAATCATGTAGTAAAATAAAATTTAAACAAATCAAAACTCTTCATATTTGACATTCTTCAAAAAGTCACCCTTTGCCTAGACAGCTTTGCACTCTTGGCATTCTCTCAACCAGCTTCATGAGGTAGTCACCTGGAATGCATTTCAATTAACAGGTATGACTGTTCTTTCCTCAATAAATTTGAGCCAATCTTTTTGACAAGGTAGGGGTGTATACAGGAATAGAAGACCCATAGTTACCTCTGCTGCAGAGGATAAGTCCATTAGACTTACCAGCCACAGAAATTGCAGCCCAAATAAATGCTTCAGAGTTCAAGTAACATACACATCAACAGTTCAGAGGAGGCTGTGAATCACACCTTCATGGTCAAATTGTTTCAAAGAAACCACTACTGCAGGACACCAATAATAAAAAGAGACTTGCTTGGGCCAAGAAACATGAGCGATGGACATTACACCGGTGGAAACTTGTCCTTTGGTTAAGAGTCCAAATTTGAGATTTTTGGTTCCAACTTTGAGACGCGTGTGGGTGAATGGATGATCTCTGCATGTGTATTTCTCACCGTAAAGCATGGCGGAGGTGTTATGGCGTGGGGGGCTTTGCTGGTGACACTAATTTACTTACAATTCAAGGCACACTTAACCAGCATGGCTACCACAGCATTCTGCAGCGATACGCCATCCCATCTCACTTGAGCTTAGCGGGACTATCATTTGTTTTTCAACAGGACAATGACCCAACACACCTCCAGGCTGTGTAAGGGCTATTGTACAAAGGAGAGTGCTGCATCAGATGACATGGCCTCCACAAACCCCCCCCGACCTCAAACCAATTGAGATGGTTTGGACCGCAGAGTGAAGTAAAAGCAGCCAACAAGTGCTAAGCATATGTGGGAACTCCTTCAAGACTGTTGGCAAAGCATTCCACGTGAATCTGGTTGAGAGAATGCCAAGAGTGTGCAAAGCCGTCATGGCAAAGGGTGGCTATTTGAAGAATCTCAAATATAAAATATATTATTTGTTAAACACTTTTTGTTTACTACATGATTCCAAATGTGTTTTTTCATAGTGTTGATGTCTTCACTATTATTGTACAATGTAGAAAATAGCAAAAAATAAAGAAAATCCCTTGAATGAGTAGGTGTTCTTAAACTTTTGACCGGTAGTGTAAATTCACTGAAAACCCACACTAACACGCATATTAACAGTATTGCACTTTTCATGTAGCCTAATTTTGGCCAGCTAATACCCTAACCACCGATCAAGCAACATTATGGAGTAAACATTTCAATCCTGTTGCTGCAAGTTTATTTTGCTGTGTCAGTACTGATCAAATTAAGATCCTACATTTGATGCATGTACTGTATGTAATATTTTCCTTAGCTTTCCTTTATTTTTCCTATCGGCATATACATAAATATGGAACATAGCTTCCTGCTGATATGATCAGGGCTGTTGACATTGGCTTGTCTCTTACAGCATTAGCTAAGTATTGGTTTCCAAACTCATCCTAAATTGAAAACCAGATGCACCGACTGGACACTTTTCCCACAGGCCAGGGAAGTACATGTCTTATCCATTCATTGGAATGTTCTTAAAATAGAAGAGGGAACAATGGAAATTAAATTATAATTCTCAGTCATCTGGAGATCCTCTGTCTTACATCTGATTGAGAGAAGCGTGTGATCTCTTCAAACTGGTTCCTGTTGTTGGCTAAGATCAGTCTTCCCAGGCGAGGAGGCCTGACCAATGAGAAGCTTATCTCATCTCCATCCTCATTGGTCACTGCCTTCAAAATGGCACTGGTGATGGCATGTCTTGTTCCTGTAAAATTGTAAAAATGGTACAGGTTCACTATAAGTGAATATAATGCAGGATATAAAACACATGCCCTGTCATTGTAGCTATTAGCTTCTTCTCATTGACACCTTTTAAGCCTTTAAGGCAAGACATTCCAATAGCTCAGACACAAGTAGAATTGTCAAACGTTTGCCTGCCGATAGTACTTAGCACCTCTGAACAGTGTTGGCAGTCAATCTCTTTTGTGTTCACACAGCAAAGACGTCAGCCACTCAGCCTTGTTAAAATACACCAAACCAGAAGGTGGCAGTAGGGTTGTTTGGCAATACATGTCCATGTGTGTTGCTTAGTTTATGGTGTAGATTCCCATGTTAGCTAGCTAACTGTGCTAATGTTGCTATTTTGTAGAAAGCCCTTGTTGATACTAGCCAGATGGCCACAGCTAGATAACTACTTAGCAAGATGACCAATAAACAATTTAATTCACTCTCCATAATGCCAGCGCCAGCCCATAGCCAACTGTTTACCTATATAGCTAATGTTAGCATATTCGCTAGCTAGCACATATTAGCTAGTTAGCTAAGGGCACTGCACTAAAATGGCAGCTAACACCGGCAGCTGTTTCATGGAAACTAAATCCATTGTAATTGAATTACAATGTCAATACTAGCTACAGTGGTTAATTAGCTTGGAGGAAGTATTCAGTGTTGTGCGCATTACCATCCCATAGCCTACATTGCATATGATGTGTGACTGGCTCATGACATTAAACTGTGGATGTATGAAGAAAATGCTATTTATTCCCCATTTTGTTGTCACTCTTGCTTGCTCCCCATCTGCGGGTTCATGCGCTCTGATTGGCTCAAAGTGAAGTTGTTGGCCACTGACGAGCATTGCCAGGTTCGTCACTACCGGGTTGGTACTAATGATGGGAAAATAAACCTTTATGAAGAGTTTAGCATTTCCCGCGAATTGTGTCAAAAATAGGTTCATTACTTGAAGCTTTAATCAACAGCAAATTATTATAGATGGCGTTGCGTGCAGTGTAGCCCTTTTGTCTTCTACCAAACCAATATCAAACCAATCAGGTGGTTGATAATTGATCACGTGCTTCTGATAGTGATACAAGCATCGGTATACCGCTTAGAGATTTAGACGCATGAGAAAAAAAAATAGGCAGTCTCGGCAGTGAGATTCTCTGTGTGTTTCATGCCTAAATGTGGAATGTCAACATGTTGTGATTTAAAGAGGGGAAAAGGGGATTAGAAGGGAAAACAAAGCTAAACATTACACATCCTCAATTGTATTCATTGTAGGCTACAAAATACCCATGGAACTATTTTTCTGATATTGAGGCCTATTTGTTATCCAATCAATTTGAAATGACCATTATTTGTTCATCATAAATGTCTGGTTAAATTGGGTTCACTACTTCATGATCCAGCATGCTTTTGGTAGCTCACCTGGAAAGATCTTTAGCTCCTCCCCGGTTTCCATGGTGATGGTGAGCTGTCTAGCTGTAACGACAAAGCGGTAGAGAGGCGAGGTGTGCTCTCCATCTGTCACGGTAAAACTGAAGCCTCCAGACTCCAGACCTGAAGGAACAGTTCAGAATAGTAGGTGGCATAGGTTGACCATCAGAGTCAAAGATAAAGCTTACAAAGCCTAGGGAGCATCCTCAACAGGGGGAACATATTAGGTCTTTGATCTCAGGGCCTCCTTATGAACAAATGTTCCTTTATGAACAAGTCTTATAAATTGAAAAGTTATTTACAGCTTATTAGCGTACACCTAATATGTTCCCTCTGTTGAGGATGCTCATTATATATTAAGGTTGAACCAAAAGGTTACATGTAACAAAAATTAAATACACAATTATGTGAAATTGAATTAAACAATAATGTATGTTGATGCTAATATGTTGTACAATATTCCATTGTTTCTATATGATAACAATAGTGTAATATATTTAATATGCCATATACTCTTTTTTAACAGTTTCACTAATTCATTTTAATGAATTAACTTAATCATTATGATACACCCCTCACTACTGTCATTGGTTACACTAATTGCACTGTGTGTCTACATAACCTGGTTCAAGTATTCATGACATTACCCTGAGGAAGGCACAGTGATGCCAAAACGTTGGTAAATACCCATTAAATTGTTGGGAGATTGTACATGGAGTGTGAGACTTTCTTAATTTTGCTATTTTAAAGCCTTGGGAGCTAACACAGTTTTTCAGGTCTTAGACAAGGTATACCAATTGCATCGTTAAAAAGAAAAGAAAGAGCTGCACACTCTAGTAGCTCCGATGAAATAATTTATTTACCAACATTTCGACAAAGACTGATTCATCAGCCTGAAAGTGAATTTGTGGCCAGTGAGTCAATTGGGGTCAGTGAGATAGCTGAGGCTGTAGGTAGAAGCTCAAACAGCCTTACCTTCATGGATAAAGATGACTTCCCCATTGTTAATTTGTGCCTGTGTGAAGTTCTGAATTTCTTCGTCAGGTTCCACCTTTAGAGCCACCAACCCATTGATGGTTGACTCGATGGAATAAACCAACTCATTGATGGGGGTGTCTGCATCTTCTGTATTCAACATGCTGGTGGTGATGTCCGATTCCTCTCCAGCTAAAACCTGAGAGAGAAGCCCAGAGAATAGAGCTTGGTCTTGGTTAAGGAGAGGGATACATCTCCATTAACTTTTGGTGAGTCTATTTTCAAAAAAGCATATGTAAAACAAGATGTGCATTATATTCCAAAATTTTAAGTTTAGAATGTTTATCATACCCATTGTGACATATTCAACCAGCAACTATGAGAATGTTTCAACTACTTTTAATAGATATGTATGAGCATACCAGTTGAGTTTTATATACCCCAAAAATGATATTGTATGTAGGCCTCCATATACTTGTATGTACTCTATGGACAATGTAAATTGACGATTGCTGCAAATGCAGCCTGTGCTCTGCCAAACCTATTCTTTCTTACTGCTGTCTGGTGGTAGTACTGTATAGGGTGGCAGGTAGCCAAGCGGTTATAGCATTTGGCCAGTAACTAAAAGGTTGCTGGTTAAAATACCTGAGCTGATTAGGTGAAAAATGTGTCCCTTGAGCAGAGTACTTAACTCTAATTTGCTCCAGGGTTGCTGTACTACTATGGTTGACCCAGTAAAACAGCACATTTCATTGCACCTATCCAGTGTACGTGACAATAAAGTTAATATGTTTCGGGGGGTGTGTACACCATGAAATTATTCGTTATTCCATTAACTTTCCACTAGATGGCAACATTACATCATTATCACCCAAGAAATTTCCCTGAGTCATTTTGGCAAGTTATATCTAAATTGGGCTGGAAATGGATTGTTTATATAACAATCAATGGATGTTTCTCCTCAGGAAGAAGGGTTGCAAATTTAACTTGATCTGACAAAATGGATGTCTCATTTCTTTTGAAGCCAACAATATGATTAAATGTGTCAATGTTTTAATTGTATCCGTCTCCAAATCCCAGTAAAGAGAGAGGGAGAGAGAAAGCGAGATTAAATGAGAGAGAGCGAGAGAGATTAAAGCAAAAGAGAGGGAGAGGAGAGAGAAAGATAGACGGAGTGAGAGAAAATATCCTAATAGAAGACAGCTGTAGCAAGGGCCTGGCCAACAGGATCTATGGCAGTCAGAGTGATGCCTGGACCATCTTGTTCGTCATGCCTGATCATTTGCTGTAGGTCACTATGCTCACATTTCCTGCCTTTAAATCAGAAGCAGTTCTAGGGAAGCTAAGGAGTTAATTCACAGGAGGAGCTAGAGCTGGTATGAATGAACACTAGGCCTGCATGCGGACAGAGAGACATATCATTATATTACATTTTGTGGCCGTGCGAGAGACTGGCTGGTTCCTTGGCATCACCAAAAGCCTGAGGTCTTGTCATCTCAGTTTTCCCAAAATACGGGTTACCGTGGATACGCCGAACCACAGGCCAGCGTTAACAAAGCTGAATGACACACTCGGTTTCCAGTTGTATGTGAGAGGATTATAGCTTTTTCCAGCCATTTTGTGTCTCTACAGTAAAATCTGCATTCTGAATTCTTGAAACACTTAGGCCGTGTTCGAATACCCATATTTCCATTCTAAATAGTAGGCACTTTGGATATGTGAAAAAATTACTTTTTATTGAAATTTTGAAAATGTAGTATGCTTTAAATACCAGAATGTCATACTCATTTAGTAGACTTCACTACACAATATTGAGGAAATAATTGTCTTTCGAGACCCACGTGTGTCTGACAACAGCTGTTAATCAGTTGAGGGGACGCGCTGTGCCAAAATAAATGAATGGTGGGAATCAACGGAAATGCACATTAGATGACTCATTCTCCGTAGGATTTGCCTAGTATGTTGATATTTGTTGCATACTGCATTCATTTTACTAAACAGTATGTTCTAAATAGTATGTAGCACGATTAGTGCACAGTATGCAGTTTAAGTAAGTAGTAGGCAAGTCAGATTTAAGACACGGCCTTACTGTTTGCTTTCAAGAATTGATGGGTAATACAATATATCCATGACTGAAATTAGTAATGAACCTTCAGCGTAAAAGGGTTACCAATAGAAAGTGTTGCCAGATGTGTATTACTTAATTAAGGTATTCATTATCAAGTACATTAATTAGTAAGATGTTTACAAACCAATTCTGTCCGTAATAACTAGTGGCAATGTGTAAACCACTTATGAATATAGTTAATTAGCTATTAAGTTGTTTTCAGGCAACCCACTGAGAAGGCTTATAAAAACATAAATGATAGCATAGATGAACAAACAATAAACAAACAAACAAACACTGTTAACTTCTGACAAGTATAATGGATTTTGAGTGTCCTAAATTTGTGCACTAAACTGGAGCATAAAACAAAAACAAATGCGTTTGTATTGGTTCTGGTGAAATACAGTACACTGCAATTAAAAGGAGTTTGCACTCATCAAATATATAGTTATCAGCAGTCGACTGTTGTGGTAAACCGACAGCTCAGTACCTCCAGTCCTGTGTTGCATGTCAGTTTAGGTGCCTCATCGTTGACCGGGAAGACGGTGACAGTGAAGGTAACGGGAAGGCTGCGGCGCTCTATCTCATAGGCTGAGGCAGAGAGTGTGAAATTGTCCTCGCCACTTTCCGTGCTGTCATGTAAGTAGTAGATGTGTCCAAGTTTCACCTGTGGAGAACAAAAGGGGCCGTGGGGGTCACACAGACTAGTCAGTTCTCCTGTCACACAATAGTGGTAGGCAAACAGAATTGGCAGAATGGACACAGTGGTGTTGTTTAATGCCAGTCTCAAGCAAAGTTATAATAGCTCCTGTGTCTAGGAATGTTTAGTCAAAATTTGGCAACTTTTGGGCAAAACATTTTGGACTAAGACGATAATTCAAGATGTTGATCACTATCTTATCATGTTGGAAGTTTGTTACACTCAAACAAAAAGCAATTATTAATATGTGTAAAATATATCATGCACATATTTCGGAGATGGATGGATCAAGAATATTCTATCAAGGTCTTCATATCCCAGTATTTTGGAGTCCAGAGGACAGACAGACAATGGATCACTGTGTCTTTCTCTCCCTCTACTGATCAATAACATAGGTGACCCGTTTCAGGAAACTAGGCGTACATTATGTCGCAAGTCACAACTTTGTTTTGAATCAAAATGCCTTGTGGAACATGTGAACTTTCATGCGCCTTAATAACAAACGTGTATGCCATCTGTAAATACAAATAAAATTGTTAAATTACGAGCCTTGTTGGTTAAGCCACAGAAAAGTCAGCAACCTTCCCACTTGCCATGATTGGCTGAGATAATGAGTGGGCTGGACATGCCGAGAGAGGAGTTCGGATTGGTCTGCCATATAGAGGTTTCCGTCTATTTGAGCTGGTGAGTCTGTGTTGGTAATACTGTCGAACGCGGCTTTAAAGAAATGTATTGTGTAGTGGAGCTGTGTAAGGGTTGCTCTCCACTTTCTGGAGGATTGCATTTTCAAATCAGTGGCGCGATAGTATGATAGCTAAAGAGATGGAGAAAACACCTGTCTCCGGATTACATCTTCAAACTAAGGGAAACCGTGGCATGGCATCCGTGACAGGGATACTCATCCATCATACATGATGATGTATAAGGGTAAGATAGTCTAGCTAGCTACATTTTCAGATATTACACAATTCTCATTTAGACATAAAGTGGTTTCATTTCAAGCTCCACTGTTAGCTAGCGTTAGCTGGCTGGCTGGCTCCCTAGCTAACGTTATGTGTATGACATTATTATTCATATCCCAGAGCCGTTTGCTTTGCTAGTTAGAGCCTAATGTTAGCTAGCTAACATTGGACCTGGTTGGTTAGTTCCCAGCAGATTCATGCAGGATAGTAACAACATGATTTGGCACTATGTTCATTGTTGTTTAACTAGCTAACGTTAGCTGGCTGGCTCTTTATCTAACATTATATTACGTGTGGGATCTTACACATTGTTTACCTAACTAGGTTCATTGTTTACCTAGCTAGCTAGCTACATGTCTGAAGCTAAAGTGTACAACACCCATTAAATATGGCCGGTGTCAGTAAACGTCAGCACAAAAAGTAATGAAATTGTTGCCAGCAGAGCTGGTTAGGCTGTTTTCATGTTATCAAGAGGTTAACAAATCGGCCAGAGCGTCAAGTGTGCATTCTGAACGCTCCAAAAGCGAAACGAGATGGGTGGGGCTAAAGCTTAGGAGGGTGTGGACAATGCTGAATGGGTGTAGACAAAGAAGAGCTCTTCACTAGATACCAAAACGTTCAAAGGCCAAAAGTGAATTTACAGGTTTATCAACTTTCAAAGCATAATTACTTTCCCATTGTTCCTCAAAAATGCAGTGCATGATATACCATTTTGTAGCTCTAAGTCTACCGTTATCCAATATAAAAAAACACAATTTCAAATTTTGCTACATAAGAACAAATCCAGGTGGTGAGTCACATAGGCTACATGTTAAAGTGTAGGCCACTTCGTCAGACGATCTTGATGTTCTGATATGCAAATACACAGGTGAGGTATAGTAAGACAATACTCTAACAAGCACTCCGTATTCACGGTCTCAGAGTAGGAGTGCTGATCACGGATCAGTTTTGCTTTTTAAATCATAATACCTAAATAAGACCGGGGGACCTGATCCTAAATCAGCACCCCTACTCTAAGAATACAATCCTAATGTCCAACTGTTTGTGAATACCGGCCCTGAGCATTTGAGGAAATGCATACAGAAGCATTGTTTCCAATTAATGGGTAGGACTTCCTATTTAGGCTACATGAAGGGGAGCATGACTTGGTGGTGAGAGGGGCCTGCTGCACCACAACTGTAGTAGGGAGATTCGAATTGATCAGAGATGGAAGCCAACTAACTGGAAAAAACTTGGTTTCATTACTGATCGGAGAAAGTGAGTTGGAAAATCAGCCTCTGCTCAAGGACAAAAAACAATGAATGGCTCTTGTTCGACATGTGGTCATCACATTGTTCCATGCTGAGATACAATGTGGTGTTCTGATATTTTTATTTGGGACAGTCATTCAACTTTACCACAGTATGTGGAAGAGCTTTGCTAATCCAGGATAGTGCTTGTACAGCATCAAACGGGTCAATGCTCGGCTGCTGTGTGTGCGTGTGTGTGTGTGCATGGTGGTGTGGTGTGTTTGTGTATGCATGCGTGGATGTGATTTTAATGAGTGCTTCGATCAGATGGAGGCTCCATGTTTATAGAAGCAACACCATTCCTGATGAAACTCCTCTCTCTGCACCTGGTTGAGCTTGTTTACATACTTCCTGTGCCGAGAGAGATGGCAGCCTCGCTTCGCGTTCCTAGGTACCCCAGGTAATCTTAGGTTTTATTACATACATTCGGCAGAAACTACTGGATATAAGAGCAACGTCAACTCACCATCATTACGACCAGTAATACAACTTTCCCGAAGCGGATCCTTTGTTTTGCCCACCACCCAGAACAATGGATCGGATCCCAATCGGATCCCAGCCAGCGAACCAAAACAACGACGCCGTAAAAGGGGCAGAAGAAGCTGTCTTCTGGTCAGGCTCCGGAGATGGGCACATCACACACCGCTCCCGAGCATACTACTCGCCAATGTCCAGTCTATTGACAACAAGGTTGATGAAATCCGAGCAAGGGTAGCATTCCAGAGAGACATAAGAGAGTGCCTCACGGAAACATTACTCACTCGAGACACGCTATCAGAGTCGGTACAGCCAGCTGGTTTCTTCACGCTTCGTGCCGACAGAAACGAGCATCTTTCTGGTAAGAAGATGGTCGGGGGTGTATGACTTATGATTAATGAGGCGTGGTGAGATCATAACAACATACAGGAACTCAAGTCCTTCTGTTCACCTGACTTAGAATTCCTCACAATCAAATGTCGACCGCATTATCTACCAAGAGAATTCTCTTTGATTATAATCACAGCCGCATATATTCCCCCCCAAACAGACACATCGATGGCCCTGAACTAACTTCATTTGACTCTATGTAAACTGGAAACCACATATCCCGAGGCTGCATTCATTGTAGTTGGGGATTTTAACAAGGCTAATCTGAAAACAAGACTCCCTAAATTATATCAGCATATCGATTGTGCTACCGGGGCTGGTAAAACCCTGGATCATTGTTATTCTAACTTCCGCGACATATATAAGGCCCTCCCTCGCCCTCCTTTCAGAAAAGCTGACCACGCCTTCATTTTGTTGCTCCCTGCCTATAGACAGAGACTAAAACAGTAAGCTCCCACACTCAGGTCTGTTCAACGCTGGTCCGACCAATCTGATTCCACGCTTCAAGATTGCTTCGATCACGTGGATTGGGATATGTTCCGCATTGCATCTAACAAAAACATTGACGAATACGCTGATTCGGTGAGCGAGTTTATTAGCAAGTGCATAGGCGATGTCGTACCCACAGCAACTATTAAAACATTCCAAAAACCAGAAACCATGGATTGATTGCAGCTTTCGCGCGAAACTGAAAGCGCGTACCACTGCTTTTAACCAGGGCAAGGTGACCGGAAACATGACCGAATACAAACAGTGTAGCTATTCCCTCCGCGAGGCAATCAAACAAGCTAAGCATCAGTATAGAGACAAAGTAGAGTCGCAATTCAACAGCTCAGACACAAGAGGTATGTGGCAGGGTCTACAGTCAATCACGGATTACAAAAATAAAACCAGCCCCGTCGCGGACCAGGATGTCTTGCTCCCAGACAGACTAAACAACTTCTTTGCTCGATTTGAGGACTACTGTAACGTCGTTCTTCGTTTGTCGAAAGAGAGTCGGACCGAAATGCAGCGTGGTTGTTACTCATGTACTTTAATGAATTAAATGACGATACATGAAAATAACGAAATATACAAAATACAAAACAACAAACGGAACGTGAAACCTATTACAGCCTATCTGGTGAAACTACACAGAGACAGGAACAATCACCCACGAAATACACAGTGAAACCCAGGCTACCTAAATACAGTTCCCCATCAGAGACAACAAGAATCACCTGACTCTGATTGAGAACCGCCTCAGGCAGCCAAGCCTATACTAGACACACCCCTAATCAACCACAATCCCAATGCCTACAAAAAACTCCAATAAGACAATACAATAACCCCATGTCACACCCTGGCCTGAACAAATAATTAAAGAAAACACAAAATACTAAGACCAAGGCGTGACAACAACACAGTGCCACTGACACGGCCCGCTACCAAAACCTGCGAACACTCCTTCACTGCAGCCGACGTGAGTAAAACATTTAACCGTGTTAACCCTCGCAAGGCTGCCGGCCCAGACGGCATCCCCAGCCGCGTCCTCAGAGCATGTGCAGACCAGCTGGCTGGTGTGTTTACGGACATATTCAATCAATCCTTATCCCAGTCTGCTGTTCCCACATGCTTCAAGAGGGCCACTATTGTTCCTGTTCCCAAGAAAACTAAGGTAACTAAGCTAAACGACTACCGCCCCGTAGCAATCACTAACGTCATCATGAAGTGCTTTGAGAGACTAGTCAAGGACCATATCACCTCCACCCTACCTGACACCCTAGACCGACTCCAATTTGCTTACCACCCCAATAGGTTCACAGACGACACAAGCACACTGCACACTGTCCTAACCCATCTGGACAAGAGAAATATCTATGTGAATGCTGTTCATCGACCACAGCTCAGCATTTAACACCATAGTAACCTCCAAACTTATCTTCAAGCTCGAGACCCTAGGTCTTGACCCCACCCTGTGCAACTGGGTCCTGAAGGGCCGCCCCCAGGTGGTGAGGGTAGGTAACAACATCTCCACCCCATTGATCCTCAAAACTGGGGCCCCACAAGGGTGCGTTCTGAGCCCTCTCCTGTACTACCTGTTCACCCACGACTGAGTGGCCATGCACGCCACCAACTCAATCATCAAGTTTGCAGACGACACTACAGTGGTAGGTTTGATTACCAACAACGACGAGATGGCCTACAGGGAGGAGGTGAGGGCCCTCGGAGTGTGGTGTCAGGAAAATAACCTCACACTCAAAGTCAACAAAACAAAGGAGATGATCGTGGACTTCAGGAAAGAGCAGAGGGAGCACCCCTCTATCCACATCGATGGGACAGTAGTGGAGAGGGTAGTCATTTTTTAGTTCCCCGGCGTACACATCATAGACAACCTCAGGAGGCTGAAGAAATTCGGCTTGTCACCAAAAAAACTCACAAACTTTTACAGATGCACAATCGAGAGCATCCTGTCGGGCTGTATCACCACCTGGTATGGCATATACTCCGCAAACATCCGTAGGGCTCTCCAGAGGGTAGTGAGGTCTGCACAATGCATCACCGGGGGCAATCTACCTGCCCTTCAGGTCACCTACACCACCCGATGTCACAGGAAGGCCATAAAGATCATCAAGGACAACAACTGCCCGAGCCACTGCCTGTTCACCCCGCTATCATCCAGAAGGCGAGGTCAGTACAGGTGCATCAAAGCAGGGACCGAGAGACTGAAAAACAGCTTCTATCTCAAGGCCATCAGACTGTTAAACAGCCACCATTAACATTGAGTGGCTGCTGCCAACATACTGACTCAACCCCAGCCACTTTAATAATGGAAAAATTGATGTAAAAAAAGTATCACTAGCCACTTTAAACAATGCCACTTAATATAATGTTTACATACCCTACATTACTCATCTCATATATATATATATATATATATACTGTACTCGATACCATCTACTGCATCTTGCCTATGCCGTTCTGTATCATCACTCATTCATGTATTTTTATGTACATATTTCTCATCCCTTTACACTTGTGTGTGTATAAGGTAGTTGTTGTGAAATTGTTAGGTTAGATTACTCATTGGTTATTACTGCATTGTCGGAATTAGAAGCACAAGCATTTCGCTACACTCGCATTAACATCTGCTAACCATGTGTATGTGACAAATATAATTTGATTTGTTTATCGTACCTTTGGTAGTCTAGAATGTTCCACTTCCAAGCCAGTTTGTTTACAAAGCTCTAAACATCACAACAAAAGTCAATATAGTGGTTCTTCTAGAAAAGTGTTTAAATGATCTCTGACCTTTCTGACACACCCTTCATCATGTAATGTCCTATGTTACAATACTACTTACTGTATGTTCTGTTCCTATGTTATATGTGCAGTACATGCAAGTACCTTTTGCCATTCTTGTGGCCTCTTTAATTAATTCTTATGATGACTACCAGTCTATAATGAGAAGTGCCAACCACTTCAGCTACAGGAGTAAAGCTCCCTCACTCTCATTTTCTCCACTGCATCTCCTACATGCAGTAAGCTACAATACTCTGACATAACCTCACAAACTTCCCCTGCGTGACGAAGAGTTTATCACGAAAATGTCTTTACGCAGCAATTAAGCCAATATGAGTAGTGGGCCCTGATCATGAAAAGAACCACTGCTCCCACATGAGTGAGTCAAGAAATTTCAAATCATGTCCAATAATCAGTCCAAGCATAACCATCTTTAATTTATAAACAATTATGCTCTGGTTCTAATCCTGCCTCAACCGAGTCAGTCTGCAGATTTACTTCTAAATGTGGTACTCATTTGGAGAAGTGTTGTGTTTTGTCCTCTAAACTTTTTTTTGGTCGTCCTTGCATAAGAGGAAAAAAACTCACTGACTATGTACAGAGAGAGTGCACACAAAAATACACCGATCCAGAGAGAAAACGTGTCCAGGATGGCAGACAATTATGTCAACGTTTCCCCCCCCACATTTTCTCCTCTAAAAATCCAAATCAGATTAACCTGAATCATGGCTATGCGCTTGTCCCAGTTGAATTGAAACACATAGTGGGGTCTTTCAGAAAGTCTGTCTGGGAGCAAAGCGAGGGAGGGCTGTGTGCACATGCCTTATTATAGGAATATATGGGCAAGTTTATTTTGGCTTCGGGCTGCCGAACATCACCGTCAGTTTTTCCACAACCCTTTCAGAAGGGTAGTGTTTGAGTGAGGAGAAGAGCTGAGCTATACACGTAGCAGGCTAGCCTTAAGTGGAGTGACTCACAAGCTCCACTATGCTCCCTGGTACATACAGAATGCATGAGGCTTTTCCACCACAAGTGACCACTCATGTCTCCTTTTCATTCTTTCCAAGTGCTAGGCCTCAGGACCACATGGTTGGAGACTAGACAACTCACAGTCTCACATACTGTAGTTTCTCTCTATCTAATACTATAGACAGAATCATAAAACAGCAGAGAAGCAACGCACAGAATAGTGAGCAGCTACTGTGAAAAGAGTTACTGAGCAAACAACAGCAAAGTGAACTTAGTGTGGCCTTGGTTGTCTTCGTGAACAACCAGCAAGATCAAAGTCAGGGAAGGTGGATATTATTCTGTGAGCATCTTGTAATTAAGACAGAAAACGCTATGGTGCATATAAAGTATATGGCTTGTGGTCTGGTGGGACTCGGTTTCCAAACAAGTCAAAACGGATAAGTCAAACTCCATTTTCAATTAAACTAATTAATCCCTTTTTGTGTTGTATTTTCTCATGGTTCCTTCTTTTCAGAAAGATTAACAAACAAATAACACTTCAAATGTGGGGAGAGAGAGTAGCTCAATTCCTGGCATCTAAATAGAAATGTTATGTTTTTTAAATCCTTGATCATTTGAATTTGAATAAGTATACTGTCTTTATCACAGGGGTGACACATACCAGAGTTCACCTCTTAACAGTTGATATGGATATCTGTGTACGTTTAAATTAGCTAATGTACTAAATCAATCAATCAACAAACCAACCACCCCCCCTACCCCCTCCAAAGCGAAACCTATGAAAAGCACTCACCTCCTCCCAGGTAAAGAAGGTGAGCTCTTGTTCGTCACCATCCAAGTAGCGGATATCCCCATGCTGCGGTGGCTCCTCTACGACGAAGTCCACGTTGACCGCACTGTAGAATGGGTGAGAAATATTCAAGAGCTCAGTGGTAAGGGCCATCCCACCGCCCTCCCTCACACTGAAGTTGAGGGCCTGGATGGGGATGAGGCGAGGCACAATGTCCACCATCATCCGGAGGTCATCCACAGTGGTGAACCCGTTGCTGACGTCAGCCGCGAAGGCGTCACTGCCCTGGATGGATGCAGAGACATAGAGGATGCGCCCCCTGTTGACATCCTCCTGGGTGAAGGAGTGGATGTAGTCGAGGCTGGGCGCAGCTGTACTGTCCGAGTGGTTGGTCAGCATGACCACGTGGCCCAGACGAGGAGGCTCCTTGATGGTGAACACCATCTCAGAGGGCAGGATGTCTGCTTGTTCTACCTGGGGGGAGAATGTTGGGAGACCAGGTTCAGATTCACTTTCAAGTATTGACAAACTAAATGGTTGTACTTGCATGGTTGTAGAACACCTATGTAATAGCTATGCATTTACATGGTAATTACATGGACAGGTGCAGTGTGTGACTATGTTGTAAGTAGCCTACACATTGTTACATAGTACTTACAACTTACAATTTACCATGTAAATACATACTTTAGGGACACTTATGTAAAGTTGGACCAGTTAGTTCAGTCAGTACATTCCATATACATTCAGTCAATTTGTTCCAGCACCACTGTAAAAACCTTCTGCTACTAAGATGAACACATCAATGTACCGTAGCATTTACTATGTCTTCCCTTATGTTGTATGACAGAAGTAGGCCTATATTCACAATAACAGCATACTAAAGGTTTTTACAACCTATAATTTTAGGCAATGGAATAAACAGGCAGTCTCCACCGACTTTGATTCATTGCATATGAATTACATTCGATGCACAATAGTATTTCATCTAAAGCCCTCATAACTTGGTCAATTAAAGAAGATTCAGGGTCTGGCACTTTTGTGGCCTGATTGAAGCGCATCTGAAAACAAGCACCTTTCAAAATAGCCAAAAGCTGCATCTCAAAGCTAGGCTAGTTGATTATTGATTATAGTTGATTATTTGAATCAGCTGTGCAGTGCTAGGGTAGTGCTATGGGTCCCGAGGACTGAGTTTGGGAGATGCTTTTCTCAGGGATAAATCATTTCTGGAATATTTGACTGTTCTACCATCTATAATCACAACATTCGTCACAAATACACATTTTTCCTATGTGAATTAGGCATGGGGCACTTGCTATGACTCACAGCTATACGGTCTTAAAAAAACACCCTATTTTTGGTCACTTGGGAAAGCTTGGTATTGATATCTAAAAAACAATAATATTTTACGCTAATTTGGTGCCAGGCGCGCCGGTTTTAGTGTGTCAAGAACAGCAACCCTGCTGATTTTTTTCACATCCACAGTTTGCTGTGTATCAAGAGTGGTCCACCACCCAAAGGACATCCAGCCAACTTGACACAACCGTGGGAAGCATTGGTTCTCCAACTAAATGTGAGAATGCACTTCAAGTAAGCTCCACAAAACCCATGGTCAATAGGGTCACATTTAAAGGACAACCTGAGCTTTGTTCGACATTTAACAATAATTGTTTCAAAGTCTGTACATCTTGGTCCTTCTTAAGTCAATACTGAGAAAAGAACAGAACAAGGTCCTCTGAGACTTTAAACTTTAAATATCAAGCACAATTTTCAATAGGTTTCTTATTACTTCAGAATTCGAGGTGAAAACAGGAATGCAATATTCATTGAAAAAAATGTAACTTCATCAATAGGCTCTTAAGATGAAGTGCACTCGTGTTCATCTTCGAAACAACACGATTCCAGATATATCCTTAGGGTGTACTTAGTGAGTGTTTTCCACACTAAATAGACTATAATTAAGTACATAAACAAGATTAAAAGCGCATTTGGAAAGTAATCAGACCCCTTGACTTTTTCCACATTTTGTTACATTACAGCCTTATTCTAAAATGTATTAAATAAAAACAATTCCTCAGCAATCTACACACAATGCCCCATATGACAAAGCGAAAACAGGTTTTTAGACATTTTTGCAAATATATTATAAATCTGCCTCCAGAAGTAAAAGCTTCTCCCAAGTGGGTGTGACACCTACTCCCGTTGCCCGCTGCACTGCTACTTAGATTCCACCTGGCGATCTGTTCACCGTCTGCCCTGGTTGTCTTCCCCTGTCTGGTACAGGTACCCCCACCCCCACCACACACCCCTAAACCTCTCTCCCGAGCTTTTCCTCGCCTCCAGCACACAGGCACTGTTGGGGCGAGTGACTCTGAATTTACAATGGTTAATCCCCAAGTCGTTATATATTTTATATTTTTCTTCTGCATTTTACTATTTTGCTATTTGCCTCATGACTCCTGCATGCTTTGTTGACTATGAACTTTCTTTCCCCAACCGTGAAACAGACTTTGTTTGTTCCCACACTCTGGACTCTGAATCTCTATTGGTTACACAGACTTTTGGCCTCCCATCCTATTCTAATCACCTCTCGCCGGCTTTGTATTCATATTGCCTCATGAAATTGCTGTACAATATGATCTTGTTGCCATCTGATGCACATTCAGATGTCATAAATCAGCACCGCAGAGCTCTCCCTGTCCTATGCGGTGCCTTGATTGTATTACTGTTGATGACATCTGGAAATGTGCATGTACACCCTGGCCCATCTACTGTTGCTAGCCCCAATTCTGACTCGTGCTCCGATATTTGCTTCACTGATTTCTGCTCTCGTAAAAGCCTGTTTTTTCTGCACGTTAACACCACTAGAAGCTTATTACCTAAAATAGATAAATTGAAAGTGTGGGTTCACAGCTCCAATCCAGATGTGTTGGTCATTACTGAGACGTGGTTAAGGAAGAGTGTTTTGAATACTGATGTTAACCTTTCTGGTTATAACCTTTTTCGGCAAGACAGATCTTCTAAAGGTGGGGGAGTGGCAATCTTTACCAAGGATCACCTTCAGTGCTCGGTTGTCTCCACCAAGTTCATCCCTAAACAATTTGATTTGCTGGTGTTAGATTCTGGGATAAGCTTGGAACATTGTATACTCAGAAGTGTAGTATCTAAGAGTGATAGAGACTGGTTTTTACATCAGAAGTTAATGGTTATCTGTAGGAGCCAGATGGCTTTGGAATGTGTTGGGTGGACGGGAGGAAGTCACTGGATTGCTATAGGGGATACGGGTGGAGATCTTTGGATTAGGCATCAAGGTGGTTGAGGTCAGGTCAGATCCCCTTAGGGTAATAAACCATTGTTTCTCCCTTATCACTTTGTCTTCCTGTCAAACCATAAAATATGTAAGGATTGGAGTGAAGGAGGAGTGCCTAAATTGGAGTGTATATATACTTGTGGTGGTTGAAAAATGTTTTGTCTGAATGCAGCTGTATTGACCCTCTGGGAAGAATTAAACTTGGTTAAGCTTTCATCATGTCCGTTGAGTGTTTTACTTAGAGAATTAGAACTTAACACTGGTTTTAAGTATTAAACTTTCAAATAGCTCTTTGTTGACTGTTGCTGGGTGCTATCGTTCTCCATGAGCACCGGCCTATACCCTACCTGCCCTAAGCTCTCTCCTGACCCTTTACACTAAATCTGAATTAGTCCTGCTAGCTGAACTAAACTGGGACATGCTTAAACCACCTGACCAAGTCCTAAAGCAATGGGACTCCCTAAATCTTTCTCAGGTTATTACCAATCCCACAACGTATGACTCCAAATACCCAGAAAAGGCTACTGTCCTTGATGTTATCTTCACAAATAATCCTGATAGGTATCAGTCAGGTGTTTTCTGTAATGACCTTAGTGATCACTGTTTTACAGTCTGTGTTCGTAACGGCTGCTCAGTGATATGACCTGTCCTGATTTGTCATAGATGCTTGTTAAAAAACTTTAATGAGCAAGCCTTCCTTCATGAACTGGCCTCTGTAAAATGGTATAGAATCAACTTGATCCCTTCTGTCGAAGACACTTGGACCTTCTTTTTTGATATTTTCAGTGGTATTGTTAACAAACACGCCCCCATTAAGACAATTATAATTAAAAACAGGTTCAGCACCTGGGTCGACCGTGATATTGTAGTTATTCCACCTCAAGAATTGCATTTTGCGAAAGGCTCGGTACAGGCATACTCAGGCTGACTGGCTCTCGTTCAGGCAAATGAGAAATAAGTGCACTCAAGCTATCCGGAAGGACAAATTTAGTTACTTTAAAGACTTGGAGATTAAATACTCCTTACAGCTACCCATCCCTTAAAGTTGATGATGTGGTTGTTACTGACAAGAAGCCCATGGCTGAGCTCTTTAATCACCACTTCATTAAGTCAGGATTCCTATTTGGCTCAGCCATGCCTCCTTGCCCATCCAACATTTCCTCATCTCCCACCCCTTCAAATCCAACTATCCCTGATGCTTCTCCCTCTCTTTTTCCCCTGCCCCGCTACAAAGTTTCTCCCTGCAGGCAGTCACTGAGTCCGAGGTGCTAAAGGAGCTCCTGAAACTTGACCCCCAAAACCATCTGGGTCGGATGGTTTAGACCCTTTCTTCTTTAAGGTTGATGCACCTATCATTGCCAAGCCTATCTTCAACCTTTTTAATCTGTCTCTCCTTTCTGGGGAAGTTCCCATATCTTGGAAGGCAGCCATGGTTCGTCCTTTATTTAAAGGGAGAGATCAAGCTGATCCTAACTGTTACAGGCCTTCTATTTTGCCCTGGTTATCAAAAGTGTTGGAAAAACGGATCAATAATTAACTGACTGGCTTTCTTGACGTCTATAGTATTCTCTTTGGTATGCAATCTGGTTTCCGCTCAGGTTATGGATGTGTCACTGCAACCTTAAAGGTCCTCAATAATGTCACCATTGCCCTTGACTCTAAGCAATGATCTGCTGCTATTTGTATTGGTGTCTTTGAGGGGTCTTTGGCCTGGTTTGCTAACTACCTCTCTCAAAGAGTGCAGTGTAAAAAGTCAGAAAAGCTGCTGTCTCAGCCACTGCCTGTCACCAAGGGAGTACCCCAAGGCTCAAACCTAGGCCACACACTCTTCTCAATTTACATCAACAACATTGCTCAGGCAGTAGGAAGCTCTTTCATCCATTTATATGCAGATGCTACAGTCTTCTACTCAGCTGGCCCGTCCCCGAATTGTGTGTTAAATGCTCCACAACAAAGCTTTCTTATAGTGTCCAACACGCTTTCTCTACCCGTAACCTTGTTCTGAACACCTCCAAATCAAAGGTCATGTGGTTTGGTAAGAAGAATGCCCCTCTCCCCACAGCTGTGAATACTACCTCTGATGGTTTAGAGCTTGAGGTAGTCACCTCATACAAGTACTTGGGAGTATGGCTAGACTGTACACTGTCCTTTTCTCAGCACATGTCAAAGCTGCAGGCTAAAGTTAAAACTAGACTTGGTTTTCTCTATCGTAATCGCTCCTCTTTCTCCGCAGCTGCCAAACTAACCCTGATTCAGATGACCTTCCTACCCATGCTAGATTACATAGACATAATTTATAGATCGGCAGGTAAGGGTGCTCTCGAGCAGCAAGATGTTCTTTACCATTTGGCCATCAGATATGCCACCAATGCTCCTTATAGGACACATCACAGTACTCTATACTCCTCTGTAAACCCGCCGCAAGATCCACTGTTTGATGCTTATTTATAAAACCCTCTTAGGCCTCACTCCCCCTATCTGAGATATCTACTGCAGCCCTCGTCCTCCACATACAACACCCGTTCTGCCAGTCACATTCTGTTAAAGGTCCCTAAAGCAAACACATCCCTGGGTCGTCGTCTTTTCAGTTCGCTGTAGCTAGCGACCGGAACGAGCTGCAACAAACACTCAGACTGGACAGTTTTCTCAATCTTTTAATTCAAAGACTCAATCATGGACACTCTTACTGACAATTGTGGCTGCTTTGCGTGATGTATTTTTGTCTCTACCTTCTTGCTCTTTGTGCTGTTGTCTGTGCCCAATAATGTTTGTGCCATGTTTTGTGCTGCTTCTATATTGTGTTGCTACCATGCTGTGTTGTCATGTGTTGCTGCCTAGCTATGTTGATGTCTTAGGTCTCTCTTGTCGTGATGCGTGTTTTGTCCTACAGTTGAAGTTGGATGTTTACATACACCTTAGCCAAATAAATGTTTTCACAATTCCTGACATTTAATCCTAGTAATAATTCCCTGTCTAAGGTCAGTTAGGATCACCACTTTATGTTAAGAATATGAAATGTGAGAATAATAGAGTGATTTATTTCAGCTTTTATTTCTTTCATCACATCCCCAGTGGGTCAGAAGTTTACATAAACTCAATTAGTATTTGGTAGCACTTCCTTTAAATTGTTTAACTTGAGTCAAACATTTCAGATAGCCTTCCACAAGCTTCCCACAATAAGTGGGGAGAATTTTGGCCCATTCCTCATGACAGAGCTGGTGTAACTGAGTCAGGTTTGTAGGCCTCCTTGCCCACACACGCTTTTTCAGTTCTGCCCACAAATTTTCTATAGGATTGAGGTCAGGGCTTTGTGATGGCCACTCCAATACCTTGACTTTGTTGTCCTTATTAAGCAATTTTGCCACAACTTTGGAAGTATGCTTGGGATCATTGACCATTTGGAAGACCAATTTGTGACCAAGCGTTAGCTTCCTGACTGATGTCTTGAGATGTTGCTTCAATACATCCACATAATTCTCCTGCCTCATGATGCCATCTATTTTTTGAAGTGCACCAGTCGCTTCTGCAGCAAAGCCCCCCCACAACGTGATGCTGCCACCCCCATGCTTCACGGTTGGGATGGTGTTCTTCGGCATGCAAGCCTCCCCCTTTTTCCTCCAAACCTAATGATGTCCAAACAGTTCCATAATTGTTTCAATTCTCCAAAAAGTACGATCTTTGTGCCCAAGTGCAGTTGAAAAACCGTAGTCTGGCATTTTTATGTCGGTTTTGGAGCAGTTGCGTCTTCCTTGCTGAGCGGGTTATGAGGTTATGTCGATATAGGACTCGTTTAACTGTGGATATAGATATTTTGTATCTGTTTCCTCCAGCATCTTCACAAGGTCATTTGCTGTTGTTCTGGGATTGCACTTTTCGCACCAAAGTACGTTCATCTCTAGGAGACAGAGCGCGTTGGTGTTTATACTTGCGTACTATTTTTTGTACAGATGAAAGTGGTGCCTTCAGACGTTTGGAAATTGTTCCCAAGGATGAACCAGACTTGTGGAGGTCTACAATTTTATTTTTGAGGTCTTGGCTGATTTATTTTGATTTTCCTATGATGTTAAGCAAAGAGGCACTGAGTTTGAAGGTAGGCATTGAAATACATCCACAGGTACACCTCCAAATGACTCAAATTATGTCAATTAGCCTAGCAGAAGCTTCTAAAGCCATGACATTATTATCTGGAATTTTCCAAGCTGTTTAAAGGCACAGTCAACTTAGTGTATGTAAACCTCTGACCCACTGGAATTGTGATATAGTGAATAATAAGTGAAGTAATCTGTCTGTTAACAATTGTTGGAAAAGTGATTTGTGTCATGCACAAACTGCAGTTTGTTAACAAGAAATTCGTGGAGTGGTTGAAAAATTAGTTTTAATGACTCCAACCTAAGTGTATGTATACTCCCAACTTCAACTGTATATTTATATTGTATTTAAAACTTTTTTTTTTATCCCAGCCCTTCTCCGCGAGAGTCCCTTTGCCTTTTGGTAGGCCGTCATAGTAAATTAGAATTTATTCTTCACTGACTGGTTAAATAAAGGTTTAACTAGTCAGTGAAGAATAAACAGAAACATAATAAACAGAAATACTTTATTTACATAAGTATTCAGACCTAAATGACTTAAATGTAAATGTAAATGTTGAGCTCAGGTGCATCGCGATTACATTGATCATCGTTGAGATATTTCTGAAACTCTACTGGAGTCCACCTGTGGTAAATTAAATTGATTGTACATGATTTGGAAAGGCACATACCTGTCTATATAAGGTCCCACAGTTGACATTGCATGTCAGAGCAAAAACCAAGCGATGAGGTCGAAGTAATTTTCCGTAGAGCTCTGAGACAGGATTGTGTCGAGGCACAGCTCCGGGGAAGGGTACCAACACATTTCTGCAGATTTATTTTTTAACATTAAAACAAAAAATGTAACCTTTATTTAACTAGGCAAGTTAGTTAAGAACAAATTTACAATGACGGCCTACCCTGGCCCAAATCTGGACGATGCTGGGACAATTGTGCGCCGCTCTATGGGACTCCCAATCATGGTTGGATGTGATACATCCTGGATACGAACTAGGGACTGTAGTGACGCCTCTTGCACTGGGATAAAGTACCTCAGACTCGGGAGCCTTGAAGGTCCCCAAGAACACAGTGGCCTCCATAATTCTTAAATTAAGTTTAAAACCACAAAGACTCTTCCTAGAGCTTGCCACCCGGCCAAACTGAGCAATCAGGGGTGAAGGGTCTTGGTCAAGGAGGTGACCAAGAACCTGGCGGTCAGCAGACCGAGCTCTAGAGCTTCTCTGTGGAGATGGGAGAACCTTACAGAAGGACAACAATCTCTGCAGCCCTCCACCAATCAGGCCTTTACGGTAGAGTGGCCAGACGGAAGCCGCTCCTCAGTAGAAAGCACATGACAGCCCACTTGGAGTTTACCAAAAGGCACCTAAATGACTCTCAGACCATGAGAAACAAGATTCTCTGGTCTGATGAAACCAAGATGGCCTGAATCCAAGCGTCACGTCTGGCACCATCCTGGCACCATCCCTACGGTGAAGCATGGTGGTGGCAGCATCATGCTGGGAGGATGTTTTCAGTGGCAGGGACTGGGAGACTAGTCAGAATCGAGGCAAACATGAACGGAGCAAAGTACAGAGAGATCCTCGATGACCACCTGCTCCAGAGCACACAGGAACTCACACTGGGGTGAAGGTTCACCTTTCAACAGGACAATGACTCTAAGCCCACAGCCAAGACAATACAGGAGTGGCTTTGGGACAAGTCTCTGAATGTCATTGAGTGGCCCAGCCAGAGCCCAGACTTGAACCCAATCGAACATCTCTGGAGAGACCTGAAAATAGCTGTGCAGCAACGCTCCCCATCCAACCTGACAGATCTTGAGAGGATCTGCTGTGAAGAATGGGAGAAACTCCCCAAATACAGGTGTGACAAGCTTGTTGCGTGATACCCAAGAAGACTCGATGTTGTAATCGCTGCCAAAAGTGCTTCAACAAAGTACTGAGTAAAGTGTCTGAATACTTATGTAAATGTGATATTTCAGTTTTGAATGCTTAGTAGATGAGGAAAAAATTATTAAAATCTATTTTAGAATAAGGCTGTAACGTAACAAAATGTGGAAAAAGTCAAGGTCTGAATATTTTCGAAGAGAAGGCACAGTATTCCTAATTTACATCAGGGACTGGAGTTACACACCACAGAGGGAACACCCCCCTATCTACATCGATGGAACAGTAGTGGAGAGGGTAGCAAGTTTTAAGTTCCTCTGCATACACATCACAGACAAACTGAATTGGTCCACTCACACAGACAGCATCGTGAAGAAGGCGCAGCAGCGCCTCTTCAACCTCAGGAGGCTGAAGAAATTTGGCTTGTCACCAAAAGCACTCACAAACTTCTACAGATGCACAATCGAGAGCATCCTGGCGGGCTGTATCACCGCCTGGTACGGCAACTGCTCCGCCCACAACCGTAAGGCTCTCCAGAGGGTAGTGAGGTCTGCACAACGCATCACCGGGGGCAAACTACCTGCCCTCCAGGACACCTACACCACCCGATGTTACAGGAAGTCCATAAAGATCATCAAGGACATCAACCACCCGAGCCACTGCCTGTTCACCCCGCTATCATCCAGAAGGCGTGGTCAGTAGAGGTGCATCAAAGCTGGGACCGAGAGACTGAAAAACAGCTTCTATCTCAAGGCCATCAGACTGTTAAACAGCCACCACTAACATTGAGTGGCTGCTGCCAACACACTGACACTGACACTGACTCAACTCCAGCCACTTTAATAATGGGAATTGATGGGAAATGTAAATATATCACTAGCCACTTTAAACAATGCTACCTTATATAATGTTACTTACCCTACATTATTCATCTTATATGCATACGTATATACTGTACTCTATATCATCGACTGCATCCTGATGTAATACATGTATCACTAGCCACTTTAACTATGCCACTTTGTTTACATACTCATCTCATATGTATATACTGTACTCGATACCATCTACTGTATCTTGCCTATGCTGCTCTGTACCATCACTCATTCATATATCCTTATGTACATATTCTTTATCCCCTTACACTGTGTAAGACAGTCGTTTTGGAATTGTTAGTTAGATTACTTGTTGGTTATTACTGCATTGTCGGAACTAGAAGCACAAGCATTTCGCTACACTCGCATTAACATCTGCTAACCATGTGTATGTGACAAATAAAATTTGATTTGATTTAACATTTACACCACGTTTGTGTGATTACTGTATGTCATGTGAAACTGAGCCTGCTCCATAGAGACAACATAAACAAAAAGTGAATTTATAAACACTATGAATGAATTGAAGAATTATCCAATGAACAGGATGAATGAATGAACAACACCTGTACAAGTGTACTCGGGCTGCACAATTAATCAAATTCAGATCGAAATTGCGATATTGACATGTGCAATATTCGAATCGCAAGAGGCAACGATTTTGTCCTTTTTTTGACACTGTTGATACAACAAAAACTAGATTATGGTACCTCTTCCAATGAGATGCACTAGACTGTTTGTTAACTCTACATGCGCAGAGCATACTGACCAATCACAAGCGGCCTCTCTTACTCTGTGCATGGTATGCATTTGCTGGTCAATCACATGCATTGCACAGTTAGGTGCTGGTGAGGGGAGAAAGGTCTTTACCAAAGACAGTACAGTAAGGAACTCTGTGGCTTTACATCAGTGAGTGTTCGAAACATGAGTGCTGCTAGTGCTAATGAGAATGTTGATTTGGTGCCAAAGAAGGCACATCTTCAGTAGTATGGCAGTATTTTGGCTACAGGCAAACCGATGTCAACCCAATGCAAGTGTTGTGCAAAAAATGCCTCAGAGTTATGGGAAAAACATGAGGCATCACAACAAATGTATTAAATAATTTGAAGAATAACCATCCCCTACTTTACAACAATTGTATTGTACAAAAAAAGTGCCCAAAAGCAGCAAAGCAACTAAGCCACAACCATCCACCTACTTTCAACAGGCATTGATGGGTTTTCAAGTGTAACGCCCAAAAAAACACCCTGCGCAGACATAGAAGTCACAGAGGCTAACACATAGCCAAAGACATGGTTCCTACTTACACAGTCAGCAAAGAGCGCTTCAAGAAGATGATAAACAAGCTGGAAAGGAGATACAAGATTCCATCTCGCACATATTTCTCCCAAGTTGTCATCCCAACACTGTATAACAAAATTAAGAGACCAGTTGAAACACGTCTCGTTGAATAACTGGACCAGACTCCAATGTTTTGGACACAGGCTGCACATTGCAATTGGTAGGCTACACGTTACATGTTTTTAAGGCTTACAATTTCAATTATAATAATTATTGAGGCTACTTATACATAATTGCACAATCATAAGTTTCCTATTCCATCTGCAGGTTATGGCTGCCTGAATAAATAATTAACTTAGGTTATTTAGGAACATATAATGGTAAAATAGGAACTCAATGTTTTTCACTAATTTATTAATAAATGCACACTATATTTTGATGATCATGGTAAAAATGTTTGTTAATATGTTGGTGTAAGTATACTATCTAGTATCATATGTAGCCTATAACAATGTTAGAAAATATTTGTTTAATTTGATTTTGTATTCAGTTAGCATAGCATGTAGTCATTCATATGATCTCATTTTAGAAGTGATGTTCTCTACCCTGACTCGTGTTAACTTAGTCTGCCGTTTTCACCCAAGTGCTTCGAAAATCGCAATTCATAATTGCAATATCCCCCCCCCCCCCCCCCAAAAAAAAAATCGAAATTAGATATTTTATCCAGATCGTGCAGCCATAAAGTGTACATACTGTTGAGGGTGCATGCTTGGGTACTTTCAACTCTAATGACTGCTTCTTAAGCACAATTACAGTCTACTAAGTCACTCAGTTGGCGGTAGCGTAATAGATTCAAGAACAAACAGTAGGCAAAGGTGGAAGTCAATGATTGGTAAACGTAGAGGGGAATATAATGTAAACATACCTTAAGATGATCTTGGTTGATCACAGTGTGCTCTCCCTCATAGGAGATAATGACCTCATTGGTGATGACCACAGGCTCAGACAGATAGCCTTGCTTGAAGATCTTTATTCTGAATGTACCCTCCTCAGAAAATCCTTTCGCTTCCACAGTGAAACCAAACGAGTCCTTGGAGCTCAGACTCTGGTCGTTATGCTCGTAGGACACCACACCCTTTTTCAGATCCTCCTGTGTGAACCAAGAAGCCTCAATCCCACTCACGATGATCTTCCCATCACTAGGGGGTGATGTCACTTGGTACCTAATGTCACTGGCGTCTCTAATGTCCATGTTGGACTCTGCACTCAACAGACTGGTGTTGAGCGTCTTTGTGCTTCCATGGTCCATAACAACCATAGTGTTGTTCACCACACGGAGGTAGGCCTCACCAGCCTGGATCTGCAGCAGGGCTGTGGTCTTATGCAGGCCATCAGAAACCTGGAGCTGGAAGCGCTCACGGTCTGCTCCATGGTGCACAAATAGAACATTCTGGTCTTTCATGTCTGCTTGAGTGAAACGAAAGAGAGGCTGCGAGGGGTCTGATGGGGAGACAATATTTCCTGAGAGAATGCCTGTGCGAACAAAGACCAACTGGGTATCATTGAACCCTGAGTCATTGTCTCTGAAGAGGATATCTTCTGTGGTCAGCAAACGTTGTCCGTTTCGCACCACATTGAAGGTTTTATCAACCACTCTAAGAGGCACGTGGTCGTTCTTGGACTGAATAGAAATTCTAAACATGCTGCTCATAGACTCTTGACCATCGATTCTGATGTTTTCACTTCCTACTGCTTGCTCGAATACCAGGAAAGAGAACTCATCATCGCTAGACTCTGAGCCATCATGTTGGTAAATCAGCCTATCTAGATTCAGATCCTCATTGCTGAACATTCTGATAGCCCCGTCGAACCTGGGCTGTCCAGATGGGGACTCCCTGATGAGACGGCCATACTTGGGGTCTTGCGTCACTCTGTAAACAAAGTTTGTCGAGATGGATGTCTGAACCCATAGATAGTCTTTGTTCAGAATATTCTCCCCACCCTCCAAGACAATGAGTCTCTCATTAGTCAAAACAGGGGCGTCTGAATCAGCCTGGATCTTGATTGGGTAGGTATACATAGGGGAGTACTGATTCTCTGCAAAGACTCTGAACTGGAACTGGTCCTCATTAGCCACCGCCCTTTGCACCTGGACTCTATAGCTGACCTGGGCATTCCAGAGGTCCTGTTGGGTGAAACTGTCTCCCTCAACTAGCTTCCTGCCAATCATTTGAAGAGCACCCAGTGTGGGGGCCTTCAGAAGGATGTATCTTATAGTTTCTGGGGCTACACTTTTTCCCTTCACTTCTGCTTCAAGATCAGTGTGTTTAATTGCCTTTTGCTCTACCTTGCCTTCAATCTCAAGGGGAACTACTTGGGCCATTTTAACCTGGGAGGGTGTGATCTTGATCAAAAAAGTATTGTTCCATAGGGAAAACTGTCCAAGATGGACATCAAATTGTAAATGATCTGACACAACGTCCTCCAGGTCACTTGAAACTGTGCTAACATATCTCAAGCGATCTTGCTCCAAATCTGACTGGTGAAAAGATGTCACCTGTTTGGGCAAACCATTGCGAGTGAGAACATGCAATTCACCATATCTCAGAGCCTGTGTGACATTAAACACAATATCTCCATTACGAGGGGTGGCAATGACGGCCAGGTTCTGGATCCCAATGGAAGAGTTGCTTCCCTGAGACAACAGAAGGCCAGTATTGGTCACAAGGCTCATTTTGGGCTGTGTAATGGACAGTTTAAAAGTGGTCGAATGACTTATGGAATGTCCGTCAGATACCTGTAGAGTTATCCCACCGCTCCCAGTTCTGTGGACAAAATATATATTGCCGTCTTTCAACTGCCTGCATGTGAACTCTTTGATACTTCTTCCTGGTTGCTGGGCATTTTCTAAGTAGCCAACCCCTCTGGGAGGTTCTGAGGTCACGGTGACAATCAATTCCTCACAGCGAGTGTCCGAATCCACAATCTTGATAAGGTTGGGATTTAAGCGAGTGCGACCGTTTTCTGTGATGGAAATGTTTCCTCCGCTTAGTTGTGGTGTGTCATTGACAGGTATGATCTCCACTGGGAGAATGTACTGGTGGGGATTTTTAAGACATTCTGGAAGGTAACTGTTACTGTGGGCAAACACCTCCAACTGGATCTGATCGCCATACTTTTCATTGCCGTCGTGGAGATACTTGATTTTCTTGTTGACCACGTCCAGGAGTGTAAACTTTTTGGTACGTCTGGTATTGATGTTCATATCTACGAGTCCGTACCAAGGGTCATTTTGTAGAGTGAAAATGATCTGGGATTGGCGGATTCCCACAGTGTTTAGGTTAAATGTAGGGCTAAGGTTGTTAATATCGAGAAAAGCTTCCCCACCCTCGGGCACAAGCAAAGGGTTGACTTCAATAAGTTTTGTAATGTTCCGGAAGGCCTCTGGTGTGTCGTCAGTTGGGTAGCAATGTCTTTCATTAGGGTCAGCGCTGACATATCGGATCCGAACAGGAGCCGTAGTTGTGGTTGTCTCAAAATCATAGTAACTTGAGTAGTCATAGTCCTCTCCCTCGCATTTCACATGGACGTCTTTGGTGACCAACGCATCCTGCAGGCTTCTCTCCTTCTGGTTCACTTTGATTTCTCCCATGCATCCGATAAAAGACTCAGATGTTATTACCTCCTCCATACGAGACAAGCTACTATCACGAAACACATCCTTCATCTTGCCCTGGATCCCCCCCATATACAGATTGCCAACTAGATCCAATTGCTCTGAGCCCCTTAGAGAGAGAGAGGCAGGCTGGCTGTCCACGTTAATCTCAAACACACTCGCATCTACAGTGACTCTGATCCTATGCCACTGATCATCATCTAGCTGTACTCTGGGGTTGTCGAGTACCACAATCCCACTCCCAAAGTCCACCACACCTTTTAGGTAACCACCCACAACGCCAACAGCTATAAAGTCTGACTCTCGTCCAGGGTGGAAGGTGAGTAGGGCATCCTCGATGGTGGTCTTCATGAGAAACTCCAAGGTCCTTTCACTACCACCAGCCCCGCTCCAAGTAGGGAAGGACACAAATGAGTCTGGGCTGATAAAGCTGGTCGCCTCTCCATCACCAACCTCAAACTCACTGCTACAGGACTCCTTTGTATCATGGCAGTCAATGGGCTCGGAGTCGAGAATATCAAACTGATGGGACTCCAACTTGACATTGGTCATGCAGCCGCGGAATGGAGGTATGGCATTACTGAGATATGGGGCGTCTAAGTCTCCGGTTCCCCCCATGTAAACCCCCATGTCAATGTTGAGGTCCTCCTGGGTTTCAGGCACAGAGATGAAAGTGGAAAAGAGATCATCGATCAGCATGGTCAGTTTGGCCTCCTGCATCGTGATAGACACCTTGTGCTCCTGGAGGTTGTTCAGTTGCAGCCCCAGAGATGATGATAGCACCATCTCACCGGCCCCAAGGTTCATTCGCACCTATGTGAAAAAAGGGAGAAGAGAAGTGTCATTGCTATTTTATGAAGCTCAATAATTGTATGTTTTTTGGACTGTCATGATATTCTTGAAAGGATTCCTTCCTCGTAGCCTTTCTTTTCATGAACGATTATCTAAAAGCATTTGAAAGATGATATCAAAGAGGAATTAATCTAGCATGGACATGATTGTCTTTTTGGGGGCATCTCTCTTTCACGTATCTTGTCCTTACAAACTGCATCTTATGGATCAGAGGAGAATGGGGTAAGCATTTTAAGAATTGTGTGAGCAGCATCATAGCTTTCTTGTGATTCTATCATATTCAAACGTTATTAATAGCAAACGCACAAGAACTCTAAAAACAATAAACCTTGTTTATTGTACACAATTTAGGGATTGTTTATGTGATGCGAATTCAGCTCCTCACAGACTCTGCCAAGAAATTCATTATGGAATTAAAATGTCAGGAATCCCATTTTAAAGTGACAACCAGTAAAGCAATGTAGAATGATTTCAGAGTACCATCTAATTGAAACTGTCACATGCATGCTTCTTTAACGAGCACACACCACCAGCCTGCGTTCACTTCTGTTATAATCTTTAAATGTATTAGGTTGAAGTACATTTTTGGTTTGGAAAGAGGAAAGTGACACCACAGATGCTGTTGTCAATCTTTCAATTACAATATAGGACATTTATAGGAAGTTTTAAGACGGGTGTCCTTTTTCTAATACTTTTAGTGCCTCGTCTCCACAGGATAGAACCAGAGGTGGAATTGGGGGGCGGGGGAATGCGTAGGAACCGAGCCCCCAAAGTGAAAGCATTTTTGTAAATCTGTGTTTAATTTGAATTTCTAGGATTTGACATGGTCAGTCCCCAGAGTGACTTTTTCCAATTCCAATCCTGGATAGAACTATAAACTGAAATAGTGTGAAACAGCTGACAAAACATGTTTGCCAACTAGGATTCACAATCAGTCGTCCACCTAAATAACCATGCCTTGTACATTTCTGGGTGGTTTAATAACATCATAAACTTGTGTAAAATACACTTTGCAACAGCTTGCTAGGTTGCCTTGGGTTACGGCGGTCTGAAGGTACATTGCAAATAGAATCCTTTCCGACAAGACCGGTGTTGATATTAACCTGTAATTTCCCATTTTGGAGTTCAAGAAATAGGTAGTCCTGCATCCCTGCAGCCAGGAGGAGGAGTCCACTTCGTCGGCTGGTCTTGAACTGCAGCGACAGGTGAAAGGAGGAGACATCTTGGATCGAAGTTATCTTGCAGAAACTGTCCCCAAAGTAGGATGCTGGGGAGACAAAAATGAGGAGCGTTAAAGGAAAAAACAAAAATCTGACGTACAGTTTTCTTTAAACCGTCAATAAATATGGTTAGTTGTATTTTTGTTAAGTATACAGTCACTCATTAATTCATATAGTGGCCAAATTTATCGACAAAAGTGTGGTGGGGATTCTTGATACCAAATGGCATAAGGATATCAACAGAAAATGAGCTTGATACCCTTTCATAGAGCTAGGCGATATGGACAATAAGTCATATGGTGGTAAATGTAACTAGTTTGCTGGATAACAACAAATATATTTGTTACTTTTTTGATGGACAGTTACTTTACATTTAGCGGCAGGGCTCGAAACATTTTGTTCCAGTGCAAAGTAAGACAACTGAGATGGTAGCCTCCTACTGGGCAAAAACTGATTGAATCAATGTTGCTTCCACATCATATCAACAAAAACATTCTATGTGAATCGACGTGGAAAACTGATTTGATTTGAAATAAGTAATCAATGTAAGGGAATTTCACCCAACTTTTAACCTAAATCCAATGACTTGGTGACATTTTTGGGTGATTTCACATTGAATTCAGGTTAGTTGAGACGTCTGTTATATGCCATGCTGTCATTGTTCTCTCTCTTTTTCTTGTCCCGACAGTGAGTTGAGTAGCTGTGATTGTCTGATTTATATGGCGTAGGCTACAGCCAGACAGTAACCTGTCAATTCAAGAACTGTAGTGGACGTTCTCTCATTTATGATCTATGGTGGTTATTAAAATATCATATTGTTGCTATCTAGCCATGTAGACTAATTGATTAATCTATCAGTAAATGTATTCTAATGTCCTAGAAAAACTTTCCAAGGCTATTTGATGTAGGCCCATTCACTGCAAATGGCGCACTCTGCTTGCTCCGGGGGAAAATCAAAACCATACTACAACTTACTCGGGTTGTAAAATGTTGTCATGAACTCAATATTGGTAGGTAAGCAATACAGTATATACTCATAGAAAGCTGTGATTCTCCTCTCTGTAACTGGAACAACAGTAGTTGCTTTTTAAAACTGTATTTGTCCCGCAATTGCATTTTGAGCAATGGTCATATGCTTGAGCTTCTCAGAATGCATCTGTGCGCATAGTGGGGAGGGGGAGTGAGAGTGGTCTGCTCACACAGTAGCCGACAGCAAAAAAGGGACAGGTAGATACCATCATTGCAGGCATCAACGTAATGTATAGGCTATTACTGTTGAGCAGATAATGGTTTTTAGAACAATCTACAGACAACATGTGAAGCAAAATCACCAACGTAGGTAAGAGGAATGCAATGTCGGTGTTGGTCATTTTCAGTTTATCGTCCCAGCTCTAACCTTTCATAATTTTTAAAACTTTATTTCATTGTATCATGGTTCAGCTGTAACTCTGTATCATGGTCCATTGCATCTCCGCTGTAATGACCAACATGAAAAAGCTATTTTTGGAGGAACTAAAACATTATCAGGCCTAGTACAGCTGTTGCTCTCTGAAGAGGTGTTCTCATCACTTCAAAAGGATTCTCTCACTGAGACATCAGTCATTATCATTAGAGAGGGTTTCTGTGAGCCAACTATGGGCTGTAGGGTTTCCCAGGCGTTTTGGCTGTCTCCTTTCCAGCTATATGCAAATTCAGCCATCTGTCTTGGACCACGTTCTCCGGAGCCCCTCTCCAACAGTAAACCACTCAGGAAGCCAATTATTTCCCAATAGCTTGGGCTCCTAAATAGCAATAGCTTGACCTCCAAGGCCCTGTTTCCAAGGCAGGGTTTTCCAAAGCCAGAGCCAAGAGACATAGAAGGGGGCTTTCCACAAGCCGCACACTCGCCTTCTGGGGATTATAGGTCAAGCCAGAGCGCCTTTCTGGAATTCATCGAAGTGGAACTCTGACACTGTTCTGAACGACAGACAATGCAGATGATTTGGGGACCAGGAGGAAAAGACAGACATCACTACATCTCACCCAGAACATTCCAGAGAGGTCACAGTGTCCCTCAAAAACTAACAGAGCACCCAGCAAGCCAGCAGCACAGCACTCTTGCCAAGAGTAGATGGCGCAATGCCACCACAAGAGACAGATCTAATTGCAAGACTTTGTGCTGTATAAAGTGCATGTGGGCAGTTATTCTGACTCATTATTGTAACTATAAAAGGTAAAAATATGTTTTCAAGACTTATTCAATGTGTGGTTTGTGTGTGTGTGTGTGTGTGTGTGTGTGTGTGTGTGTGTGTGTGTGTGTGTGTGTGTGTGTGTGTGTGTGTGTGTGTGTGTGTGTGTGTGTGTGTGTGTGTGTGTGTGTGTGTGTGTGTGTGTGTGTGTGTGTGTGTGTGTGTTTAGATGGTTGAGTGGTAGTCAGTATCTGTGTTTTATCAACATTAACGGCCATAGGCCTACTGCCAAACGCAACCAGGGTATGTTTGTCCCTCGCTTTCTCATCCTGGAAAATTATCCCTTTCCAACCAGATCTGAAACAAACACTGGAAAACAAAATACTGCATTAGAGAGCCCCCAAACACATGTATACAGAACTAAAATAAGACAGTCGGCACAACTTTTAGCGTCTCGCCCAGGGCCTTTGTGATCCCACTGTGCACATTTGAAGGTGCAAAGCTTGCTCTTTCATGAACAAAGACAGTTGTAATTAACTGTCCCCGTACAGAGCCAAATGCACACAGTGACCTTTAGTGGCACACAGCACACTTCTGCTCTCTTGCCAAGGATACACAATGTAGGCAACTCCCAATGTTGAACGATACAATTATTCTAACTGTTATCACATGTACAAACATACACAGCAGATGATTACTATATTATACATACTATATTTACAAACCATGGCAAAGTGAAAATAAACAAGTTGCAAAAAACGATAAAAGTGTTCACAAATGAGAGTTTACTTCCCTCTAAAATGAGCATAATAACATTATAATTAAGGCAGAAATCTGTTATTGGTGGCAGCGGAGGGATTTGAACCCGTGCCTCCGAAAAGACTGGAGCCTAAATGCAGACAAATATTATGGCTATATGCAAATACTGAAGATTGTCAGGAAGCCATGTCTATATGTTTCTGATTGTGTCCAAGCTGCATATGCTACACTTCAGAGAACTCTGGGTACATGGTCCAAATAAGCTCTTCCAAATATGAGACTTCTGCTAATAGACCAGGAGCCTGCGGCTTGGAACGAAAAATAAAAATAAACTGTTCTCTAAAAGTCAATTAAATTAACAAAGCAAATCACAATGAGCTTCATGGTCCTTAAGCCGGAGCTTTAGCTGGATTGTTCACAGAGAAAAGGGGATAAAATACTGAAGTAGAGGGTGATGCCAAACAATTCTGCTTAGGGATTTTCTGGTCTGTGCTGAGCTCACTGCTCCAGCCTGTGGGGAAGAAGCACCATTTTGTAATGAGATACAATGGTCCTAGTCTCAGCAGAGCACCTGGAATTCACTACATCCCCTAGAGTGCTGTGAATAGAATACATGTGTAAAGAAATTGGCCATTTTTAAAGGGTTTGCATGGGGTTTTAATGTACCATGCTTTGTTTTGAGGCATTTCCAAACCTTTATTGGCTGACAGCCTTCACTACCATCAGCCCACTCAAAGAGTGAGCAGAGGTGTTCCACCTCTGTATGATTCACAAACCTAGACCACAACCTAGAGATAGTCACTCTGTGGCCAAAGAAGACAATATCCCAAAAATAAGACTGATGCTCATTTCACAAAAATGTGAGAACATCCTTTGTCAAATTGCGGGTGAAGTTCAGGACCAGTTAGATGGCATTCATAAAATATGTGGTGCTAACTCTGATAAGAAATAGCCTTCAGGGAGCGTACAGCCTAGGTGAAAACTAGCCTTGTTGATCCATGGTAAAGCAGCATTAAGTTTGAGTTATGGTTAAACAGCTGAGAGGTTTGGTCTCACATGTCTGTCTGAGTATGTGAGAGTCATCACAGCTCCTCTGGGAATGCACTAGAACTGATCTGAAGACAGCTCTTATCCCCCTTAGCTGCCACACCCAAGCTAACACTGCTGTATTGTGCATGGGCAGTGTCCTGGGCAGCAGCCAATGCAGATGGCTATAATTTGATGACTGACTGAGGTTGTATTTATAGTGCTCGGAGGAAACTGAAAGTGTCTTCTATTTCTCAGACCAGTGAATTCATTTCCCTCTTGTCTTTCATCCCCTTCTTTCAACCCCTGCTCTCTTCCCAGCTAACAACAAATGTTCCCATAACTTTAGAGAACATTCCCTTAAGAGTCTCAATACGTCGTTACCTAACGTTTTCATAGGAATGCTCCAGTGCAAGGACTGTTTCCAGGAGAACATTCCCTTAATGTAAAACAGAACTTGGTTACCATGTTCTCAGAATATTCAATATTAATGTTTCAAACATGTTTCATTGGAACATTTCAAGACTGTTCCAGTTTTCTGAGGGCTTGAAGAATATTCTATCAACGTCACACCAAACATACACAGAACACGGTTGCCATGTTCTCAGAATATTACATTTAATGTTCGAGACACATTTCATGGAAACGTTTCAAAAACATTTCTGCGTCCAATGACGTTTAAAACAGTTCTGTCATGGTCCCCTGGAGGTTTTTGTGTGGTTCCCCGCTGGAAACATCCTAAATATGTTTTTAGGGTGTTTCCAGATGGTCCTAATGAAACATTCTTCCCCCCTTGTTACTGTTGTACATCGTATGATTGGTGAACCACTGATTCATTCACAGCTCTTTGTATGTTGGCAAGGGACACCCTCACACAGAAACAGTGCTTTTTTTTTGGGGGGGTTACCCCTTTTTCTCCCCAATTTTGTGGTATCCAATTGTTGTAGTAGCTACTATCTTGTCTCATCGCTACAACTCCCATACGGGCTCGGGAGAGACTAAGGTTGGAAGTCATGCGTCCTCCGATACACAACCCAACCAAGCCGCACTTCTTAACACAGTGCACATCCAACCCGGAAGCCAGCCTCACCAATGCGCCGGAGGAAACACCGTGCACCTGGCCACCTTGGCTAGCGCACACTGCGCCCAGCCCGCCACAGGAGTCGCTGGTGCGCGATGAGATAAGGACACCCCTACCGACCAAGCCCTCCCTAACCCGGGCGACGCTAGGCCAATTGTGCGTCGCCCCACGGACCTCCCAGTCGCGGCCGGTTATGGTAGAGCCTGGGCACGAACCCAGGGACTGTGATGGCACAGCTGGCGCTGCAGTACAGCACCCTTAACCACTGCGCCACCCGGGAGGCCAGAAACAGTGATTTTCATAAACATTTTTAACTTACTTCCCTTTTCAGGTTTAGAAGAAATTACTGCTAGATGCTAACTCCTGTTCGTATAAGCTGGTAGCGTAGCTAGCATACAGAAATCAGTGGTGTTAGTCAAAAGAGTTTTCAACTGTAATGTGATTGATTGGTGACGATGACATGAATATGTGTTGGGGTTGACATCCAGAAAAGCATTATACGCAGATTTTTACCTCAAGATCGTGTGAAACACACATGAAAAAAATAGCCTAAATGTAGGCACATTTTGCTGGATGGAAAGGAGATTTGGTATCTCGCTCCCAAACGTTTCCATGGCATTTCCATTGTTCTGATCAAGTTTGCATGTATTCTCTAGAGATGAAGACATCACCCAGATCAGATACAGGTGTGCAGGCTTAGTGTACATAACCATACCCCTGTACATCCAACATGAGCTTTATTCCAAAATGATTTTTTATTAATACTGATGTGGTCCTATTGTCCAATTTGTAGATTCATCGTGTCACAGTCCCTATCATAATGCAGGTCGCATCAGCATGTTTATCTGTACGATCGCCATGGAAACCATTTTTTCCATGTGTGCCCTCCGCCATAGCAACAGCCACTGGCAGCCACTGATTCACCAAACAAACCATCTACTTGCGTAGCAGTGGTAAAACTCTGGTCAACTTGCCTATGAATAGCGGTCATGTTGGTCATTTGTTTTCCTTACTGGGTTGTGCCTGCCCACTATACCAGCCAGTGCAGGGTGATGCTCTGGATATAATTACATGAGGGATGGGCTGCTGCTGCTATTCAGCGATAGAGTAAATTTACTCATGGATACGATGACATTTACTGTATGAGACCATTATAAGTAACATGACAGTGATATGAATGAATCCATTCAGTTTAATGACAATAATGTACAGGGGTTAAATTGGGCCAGCTCTCGCTATGAACCAAATGAGACCTGGTAGGTAGGCCGCCAAACTTTGGTTATTTGAATTATTTAATGAAAAATGGTTGTCCACTGAACATTTTCCACAGCCAACAACACGAGTAAGCAACAGCAAAATCAGACAACCCCACAGTACAATAGTTGACCTATTCTTGTTCAGCTGGTTGCATTCTATGTGAGAAAAGAATGTTCCGCTAGAGGTGCAATCAAATTCCGAGTACC
Source organism: Oncorhynchus gorbuscha (assembly GCF_021184085.1). Taxonomy (NCBI): domain Eukaryota; kingdom Metazoa; phylum Chordata; class Actinopteri; order Salmoniformes; family Salmonidae; genus Oncorhynchus; species Oncorhynchus gorbuscha. Next base: position 55,659,208 of record NC_060173.1, read on the forward strand.
ACACAGGGAGTGAAATATAAATGGCCAGTCATTGTACAACATTTTGTAGTACAGTCGTGGGAAAACACTCCTTTTAAAGCAATTTTGAGAGCCACTGTTAAAAGGAGGATCCCAGAGTTTTATTTTGTTACTAGGCTGCACTTATTTCACAAATCTAATATTTGAGCCCTTTTCACCAAGATGTCTTTTTAAACCACTTCATTGCAACACCTACAGTGTTATTCACATGCAAAACTCAGCACGCTAGCTGCTCTTTAAAGGAACCAAACACACACAGTAAAATTGAAGTGCTTTATAAGACAAACTAGTGCCAACTGAGCTGCCACCACCACCTTAAAGGAGATGATACCTTAACTGAGTATTAAAACACATGGTTGTGAGGGTATTGGGACCGATTTAAGGTGTATTGAAACGTTCATCCTGAGGTGTTCTGACATGGTGTGTTGTAACACCACATAATCAAGTGTTGTGCTGCACATTGCCAGAGACTGGGAGCCCTAACCCGGAAAAGTTTGTAAGCACTTTGATGGTGTTTCGAGTCCTGTGTAGTGCAAAATTAGATCCCTTCTCTTTTGGGGTTGTTTCGTCTCTCTAAAGCTCCTAACCACTATGATGGTGTTTCAAATCCTGTCTAGTGCACAATTGGATTCCTTCATCTGGAGTTTCCAAATATTGTAAATGGGAGTCTCACCTCTTATTGTATATTCTCTGCTCTTATATGGTGTGTTTATAAACTCCTCATCGGTAATTACAAATGGTCAAATGTACAGTATTATGCTCAAACGAAGGACACAAGAAAAAAAAGATTTGTGAAAATTCTAATTAATACATTTTGTCCAGCATAATAATGAATGAGTACAAAATTATTTTTTCAAGACATGACTGAAGCAAATTATTTGCAAATTATCAAATGACAACAAAAATGTAAAGGTCTTAAACATTTTTATATTGATATAGACAGTTCAAAGATCTAAGATATTTATCATATTCTTCTAAAGCAACAGAAATGTGGTAAATTTCACATTCATGAAAAACAATACGGAAAATGACTGCTAATGTTAGCAGTAGCACTCATACAAAACTTGTAAAAAACTTTAGCCCAGGGCTCAATGCGATTCACTAGTCAGTCATCCATTACTCAAATGTCCTGTCCTGAGTCTATATATTCAGATGTTGTTACATACATGACATGGAAGGTTGTTCAGATGAATTGAATCACAGTACAGTAAAGTTAGGACTTTTACTTAGACTATTAGCATAAGCAGCCGAAATGATGCACAAAATAAATGTTCTTATTGAGTGAATTCCTTTTCTGTTTCCTTCTTTGACGTGTTAACATTGTGTATTCACGTTTCCTTGACACATACTTTCTTGGATTGTTTTGGAGAGTTTCGTCTGAGTGTTTGGTGTGCCCTCAACTGTCTGAGTTCGTGAAGGGCCGAATATCAGGGATGGCACCGCAAACTTACCTGTTTTATAGTTTACCGTAGAGTTTACTAGAGGGCACACTTGCCCACAAATGCCCTCCCTTCACCTCTATGCATCAGACTCTGTGAATTCTGAACAGTACAAAAGCACAATGTTTGTAGTTCCCATTTTGCCTTCAATCTTCTGTTAAGAAGGTATGAAATAATAAAGGTGGAATTTCACCCCCCAAAATTATCCCTAGGCTGTATTCAGACTTGATATAAGATGATTTAAAGTAGACTAAAAACATGTATGACTGTAGTCCATAATTGAGTCCATGTTGTCTACTTATTTCAAGTCTGAATCGGGGCCCTATGTAATCAGTGTAACAAGGTTGGTTCATCACAACAGTTTTATCCTGATGACTGGCTGAGTGGACTGAGGCAGTATTTTGACAAGCAGGAGACCTGAGTTCACATCTGCCTTCTCACATAAATACCAGTCATTAAGGTTCATGTTGTACATGTTACCTCTGATATAACTTTCATAGCCCTAAAAATCTGGAGTGTAACATTATTTACAATCTCACAAAGTCTACCGTATGAAAAGTATTCAAATTCCCAGTGTCTTCTTCAAAATGTTAATTAAAATATTGACTCAAAATTCAATCAATATTTATAATAAATCAACATTTATGCTTTAAACCATTTGCTATTTTAAAATATGTACAGCTGAAGTCAGAAGATTACATACACTTAGGTTGGAGTCATGAAAACTCATTTTTGAACCACTCCACAAATTTCTTGTTAACAAACTGTAGTTTTGGCAACTCGGTTAGGACATCTACTTTGTGAATGAAAGTCATTTTTCCAACAATTGTTTACAGACAGATTATTTCACTTATAATTCCAGTGGGTCAGAAGTTTACATGCACTAAGTTGACTGTGCCTTTAAACAGCTTGGAAAATTCCAGAAAATTATGTCATGTCTTTAGAAGCGTCTGATAGGCTAATTTACATCCTTTGAGTCAATTGGAGGTGTACCCGTGGATGTATTTCAAGGCCTACCTTCAAACTCAGTGCCTCTTTGCTTGACATCATGGGAAAATCAAAAGAAATCAGCCAAGACCTCAGAAACAAAATTGTAGACCTCCACAAGTCTGGTGCATGCTTGGGAGCAATTTCAAATGCCTGAAGGTACCATGTTCATCTGGAGAAACAATAGTACGCAATTATAAACACCATGGGACCACGCAGTCTGTGTACCTGTGGATGTATTTCAAGGCCAACCTTCAAACTCAGTGCCTCTTTGCTTGACATCATGGGAAATCAAAAGAAATCAGTCAAGACCTCAGAAAAGACATTGTAGACCTCCACAAGTCTGGTTCGTCATTGGGAGCAATTTCCAAATGCCTAAAGGTACCATGTTCATCTGTACAAAAAATATTACTCCATGGGACCACGTAGCCATCATACCACTCAGGAAGGAGGCATGCTCTGTCTCCCAGAGATGAAGGTACTTTTGCGCAAAAAGTGCAAATCAATCCCAGAACAACAGCAAAGGACCTTGTGAAGATGCTGGAGGAGACAGGTACTAAAGTATCTATATCCACAGTAAAAGTCCTATATCGACATAACCTGAAAGGCCGCTCAGCCAGGAAGAAGCCACTGCTCCAAAACTGCCATAAAAAGCCATATTATGGTTTGCAACTGCACACGGGGACAAAGATCATACTTTTTGGAGAAATGTCCTCTGGTCTGATGAAACAAAAAAATAACTGTTTGGCCATAATGACCATCTTTATGTTTGGAGGAAAAAGGGGGAGGTTTGCAAGCTGAAGACACTGAAGACACCATCCCAACCGTGAAGCATGGGGTTGGCAGCATCATGTTGTGGGGGTGCTTTGCTGCAGGAGCAACTGGTGCACTTCACAAAATAGATGGCATCATGAGGCGGGAAAATTATGTGAATGTATTTAAGCAACATCTCAAGACATCAGTCAAGAAGTTAAAGCTTGGTCGCAAATGGGTCTTCCAGTTGGACAATGACCCCGAGCATACTTCCAAAGTTGTGGCAAAATGGCTTAATAAGGACAACAAAGTCAAGGTATTGGAGTGGCCATCACAAAGCACTGACCTCAATCCTATAGGAAACTTGTGGACAGAACTGAAAAAGCGTGTGCGAGCGAGGAGGCCTACAAACCTGACTCCAGTTTCAGCAGCTCTGTCAGGAGGAATGGGCCAAAATTCACCCAACTTATTGTGGGAAGCTTGTAGAAGGTTACCCGGAACGTTTGACCCAAGTTAAACAATTTACTAAGTGAAAATACTAATTGAGTGTATGTAAACTTCTGACCTACTGGGAATGTAATGAATGGAATAAAGGCTGAAGTAACTCATTCTCTCTACTATTATTCTGACATTTCACATTCTTAACATAAAGTGGTGATCCTAACTGACCTAAGACAGGGAATTTGTACTCGGATTAAATGTCAGGAATTGTGAAAAACTGAGTTTCAATGTATTTGGCAAAGGTGTATGTAAACATACCAGGGACATACATTTACAGTCATTGAGGAGCTATTTCTCACACGGAACCCATGCATTGTGAAGGCAAGCACAACATAATTTTAGCCTCCTTTCAGATTCCCATCTACCTCCGCGTTCCCTCAAGATTCACCAAAGCCGCCGGGGGGAAGACGAATAAAATATTTAATATGGTGGCCATTGGACATGACTCAGGGGGTGGCCTTCTCCCTGCGAATAGTTACGACAGTTCTGCTCCTTCGTAAAAACTCACCGCGCTTACACATGGAGTGGGAAAACATAGGACTCTTCCATCTTAGAGAGAAGCATAACATAGTGGTGTAAGTTCAGCTGTGAAATCGACAAGAGAAATGAGGGAAAAAACATGGGAAAGTTGAGGTGGAGAATAACTTTGATTTAAAGGATACTTTGGGATTTCAGCAATGAAGCCCTTTATCTACTTTGCAGAGACAGATGAACTAGTGGATACCATTTGCATGTCTCTGCGTGCAGAGTCTCTGTTGTCTGGGCTTGGTTCACCAACAAAGAGGGGAAATTTGGAAAAAAGTGTCTCATCAAAACAAAATTATGATTGGTGTCACACTTTTGCCCCAGACATATACCAAGTGATGTCATACAATCCTTCATTCTTTCCTATTTAGACACCTCGAAAAGACACCTCAGGCTGAAATCACCAACATTGTTTACCTTGTATGTAAATAATTGCATGTCTTCCTTTATAGCAAGCAGGACAACAGGTTCACTATTTGGTTTAGAGTTTATCACACCCAAATGAAAAGACTAATAGCAGTCGTCACAAATGGACTGGACGGATAATCTCACTCACCTAACAGCATTTGAACAAAAACAGAAACCTCAACAGGAGCATTGTACCAGGCCTGAGCCCTGCCTGGTTTATAGCCAGGCAATACAAAGGACGCCTCTGTAAGGCTCAGGCGAGCTACGGAAGCCATCAACCTCCAAGGTCCCTGCGGGTGGGTCCTGTTTAAATAATCCCCCCGTGACATCATATGATTGACCAGCCCCCCCACCGGGACTAACAACAAGTGATTGTTTATGCTCGTATGACCTGCAGGAGGGACTTCAAAACCCCAGGGTGCTGTCTCCTGAAGACTCCTTCATCGAACTTGTGGACCGCGTCAGCAATGCCTGGGGACACTTGAGTCAATAGACAAGTGCAGTGTAATAAAGTATTACGTTAAACTACATAGGCTTCGTTACAGGGTAACTACACTACAAAGACATAAGCATGGAGGAAATGACCATGTAGCTAGGTCAGTACAGGCATTTACCACTGCTAAATACAAAAATGGAGAGAACATGTAAGTACTAATTACTCCATAATGTAATGCACTTACTAGCTTGTTACAGTGTAATTACATAGGTTATTACACTGTAGTTACTCTGACATGAGACCAGTAGCATAAAGTTCAACCATAGCCTCATGTCACTATATTGGAAAGAGATGATTGATGTGTATAATACTTCCTTTTTTTCCTTTCCATATACCCACTACCAGTGTAGTGCATATGTAAAATATTCCATACAGAGTTTCTATCACCTTTACCTCCATGTCTGTAGTAATAATAATAATAATATAATGTAGTCCTGCCACTTTAACCTAATCCGCTGTTCCTGACATTTCAAAAACATAATTAATTCAGTATTCACCAGTATTAACATTTGCCCCGTTATGACTCTGGTTATGAGCACTAGAGAGCAACAGCTAATTATCCCTATGACATTGGCTTTTCAATGGAGTGGAGAACAATTCGGTAGCAGATCTCTGTCATAAATCGCCCTCTGAATGTCAACAAAGGACAATAGTTGAGACCTGATTCATAAAGACATTTCTCTTTACTGGCTCCTTTGTACGCTGTGTTCTGTGCAGTGAATCAGGTATATGGATAAGCTGAATGGGGTATAGAAAGGGGGAAAGTAAAGAGTCCCTTAGTCTGAGGCAGAGCCCAGATCAGAGCTCTCTCTATGGGCTGTGGCGGGTGAGCCCCTAGCCAAGCATGCCTGGTTGTGTGTACAGTCTGTGGAGAGGAAACTGTGATACAGAAGCAGAAAGCTGCGTTGCTCCCTTTCTGGCTTACAACCCTGGTGTGTAAGTCAGTGTGTGTGTGAGATCAGAGCACAACATTAGCCCCTTAATGCAGACCAGATGAAGACCCCGCAGGGCTCAGGTTGCCCCCCCCCCCCCCCCACCACTCCCCCTTCCTTTCCCATAAGCAAACTCACCGTCCACCCCTCCCTATCCTAGTCCACTGTATTAAAGTTCCCATAAATGCTTTTCCTGAAGCTGTCTAGCTACCCCTCCCCCAGCTCTCCTTGCCCACTCCACCTCCGCCTTGCTTCGCTCACTTTTTCCCCCAACAGCTAGATTTTCCACAACCACTCAATCATTGTATTCAGTTTCCTGGTTGGTCTGGTCACTCCACCCTTAGCTGGAGCTCTCCCGCCACTCCCGGCACCATTTCCACAACGCTACAACTCAGGGGCCCCACCCTGCTTTTACTGACTAACTGCCTCTCATTTGGGAGAAATTAGGAGCAAGCCACCCCAGACTACCCCACCTCTCACCCCCCTCTGCCTCCCTCCCTCGTCCTACCACCACTCTCCACAGCCCAAAATAAACACGGGCGCTAGGAAAACCAGGGAACACTGCAAAACGACTTAAAAGCCTGTCTAATCTTTCATCTCTGAATTTTCATCCATCTATTCATCCATTTTCCTTTTCTATACCATGACAATTTGTTTCGGGAAGTTTTTAGTCTAACTTAAAGATTGATAGTATCGTTGGCCACGGAAAATGTAGGTCGGGAGTCATTAAGAGACAGAGAGAAAACCCACTCAGATTAATCCGAAACAGGTTCTCAGCTCAGCCACATTCTCACTCTCTGGCATGGCTGTCCATGGTACGCTCTCGAACCAACTGTGCAGAGATAGATAAGTCCAAGATATTATTTCATATTGGGAAATGGGGAACCCTGAGGGCATATTCCATCTATCCAAGTAGGTTTTCAGGATAAACATGAAATAAGTCTGAAATGTGTTTGTGAAATACTGTATTGTACATCTACTATTGATTTATACCTGACGAGCCCCCAAATATGTTACGATACAGGATGCACAAACTCTACAAAACAAAGTTTACAGTGAAACCCAGTAATCACTGTTGATTGACTGTGGGTTACTTAATAGCCTCTGCAATTACTTTATGGACCAGTCTCAATCAAGATGCAATCTAAACTTGGCTCAAAGGATGATATTGTTCAAAAGGTCTAGCACATTATGAGGTCTAGAAATACAGTATAAACTGTATATATATCAACAGGAATTGATTGGTGGTGGACTCCAGGTTCAATGGGAGACAGCACAGTGAATAGAATTGTCTTCGAATCGCAAAAACCTACAAGACATTTGGAAACTGTTCCACCACTTTCAAACCCCACTTAAAAGCACACTTAAAAGCCAATGCGGTAAGAATGTTGCATTACGCTTTATCCTTCAAGTCCCATTTTTTTTTCTGTTGCGGTTGTGGACCACAAAACACCCGTATTCCCATCCCAATGGCCACATCCATGTTAATGGTTTAAACATGTGCTGTTTCAGTGAGAAGTACCCCTGAGGGGAAAACTTCGACTCTCAGCCTCCTAGTAATCATAAATTGGTCCCCACTCCATCCAGGAGTTACAGTGCATTCGGAAAGTATTCAGACCCCTTCCCCTTTTCCACATGATTGCTACGTTACAGCCTTATTCTAAAATGTATTAAATTACACATTTTCGTCATCAATCTACACACAATCCATCATAATGACAAAGTGAATTCTTTTTTATTTTTAAAAAATTGATAAAAAATGTAAAACAGAAATACCTTATTTACATAAGTATTCAGACCCTTTACTATGAGACTCGAAATTGAGCTCAGGTGCATCCTGTTTCCATTGATCATCCAACTTGATTGGCGTCCACCTGTGGTAAATGCAATTGATCGTACATGATTTGGAAAGACACACACCTGTCTATACAGTTGCATATTAGAGCAAAAACTGAGCCAGAGGTCGAAAGAATTGTCCGTAGAATTCCGAGACAGGGTTGTGTCGAGGCACATCTCTGGGGAAGGGTACTAAAACATTTCTGGAGCATCGAAGGTACCCAAGAACACAGCATCCTCCATTATTCTTAAACAGAAGAAGTCTGGAACCACCAAGATTCTTCCTATAGCTGACCGCCCGGCCAAACTGAGCAATTAGGGGAGAAGGGCCTTGGCCAGGGAGGTGACCAAGATCCCGATGGAGGAAACCTGGCACCATCCCAACGGTGAAGCATGGTGGTGGCAGCATCATGCTGGGGGATGTTTTTCAGGGACTGGGAGACTAGTCAGGATCGAGGGAAAGAAGAACGGAGCAAAGTATAGAGAAATCCTTGATGAAAACCTGCTCCAGAGGGCACAGGAACTCAGACTGAGGCAACGGTTAACCTTCCAACAGGACAATGACCCTAAGTGTCATGCAGGTGAAAGAGGACCCAAAAGCGACTTAACAGAAACAGAGTTTATTAAAGTCCAAAACGGAATAACAGAATTCCTCTAGACTTGTAGAGGGGAAAACAACTGGAGAAGCGGCCACAGACTGCAGGTCGCTTCGGGTAGGCGCAGGCCGTAGTCGACTGAGACACCTGCTCACACGCAGCATCTGATGAAGGCACAAAACACGACAGGACAGGGTGATACACAATCACGGCAAAAACACGACAGGACAGGGCGAAACGCAATCACGGCATGGTGAATACAATACAAGGAACCGACGGAACAGGAACGGATCACAAAGGAATAAATAGGGACTCTAATCAGGGGAAAGGATCGGGAACAGGTGTGGGAAGACTAAATGATGATTAGGGGAATAGGAACAGCTGGGAGCAGGAACGGAACGACAGAGAGAAGAGAGAGCGAGAGAGTGAGAGAGGGAGGGGGAGAGAGAGGGATAGAAGGAGGGAAAGAACCAAACAAGAC